>NC_092823.1:6742500-7058333 GCF_023375885.2 Dermacentor andersoni
GGGAGAGGGGCCGGAACCGAGCTACCGGACAACGCGGCAGGCATCTAGTAAAGGAGGCATTGACTAGAGGCGCTTTTGTACCGCTTCGTACTCGTGACTCAGTGGTAGCGTCTCCGTCTCACACTCCGGAGACCCTGGTTCGATTCCCAGCCAGCCCATCTTGCAAGAGTTGAGCCAAAGCCACCTAGAAAAAGCGCAGCTGCTTATATACCGCCGCGACGCCGCGAGCGACGGCGCGAGTTGGAGCCCCGTTTCTCCTCTGTCGTGACGTCACGGTGTCACTTGGTATTGAAGGCGACACCGCCGCGCCTGAGGAGCTGGGTTGAGCTCTAGTAATATGCTTCGCATAAAAAAGAAAAGATGCACTGGAGCACCTATTCAATGAAATGCAATGCGCGTGCTCATTTTCCAGGTGTCAAAATGTACTTTTAAGCGAGATAGGGGGTAGCCAATTTTCAGCCATTGCAACTCATGCGTGTAGTGGCAACATAGGATGGGAAATGGTTGTGGCTCTGAGATCCATTGAATAGGTGATCACTTCCATACAGTCCCCCCTTGTGAGGGGGAAACATATAAGATGTGTTGGGCAGTAACGGTGATGGTTTTAGGAGACAAGAAATGTCAGGATGCAGTTAAAAGACTGCAGCGAGGACCATGTAAATAATAGCAGACCAACATAAACTGCATATTTGAAGTAGTAACTTAGCGGGCGAATAAAACCAGGGAAACAAGAAAGACGGACAAGGACAAGCGCTACTCACAACTGTTTAATGGAAGGAAAGATAGTGCATATATATATATATATATATATATATAAGTCACACTGAAATAAAACTTGACAAATGTTAAAAAGCTGTCCACTGGAGAATACAGATACAAGAATAGAAATAGATGTGTAAGTGAGCCTTCTATCGCATTACTGAATGCCGTGTTTACTTCTTGCGCAACCGCCGTTGATGTGCTTTGATGTGTATGTATATATATATATATATATCCTCTTGTCACGCATGTGCCTACCAAGCAGAAGAGAAGCTTATACATGCACATCAAAGGCGGTTGCGCAGGAAGGCACATACGGCATTCAGTAATGTGATAGATGGCTCACTTACACATCTATCTCTATTCTTGTATCTCTATTCTTCAGTGGACAGCTTTTTAACATTTCTCGAGTTTTATTTCAGTGTGACTTTTATTCTTAACAACGAGCAGCCATATTTGCAACGCCGGGGAGTGTGTATAGGGTCTTGTGTAGCTCCTATTTTGGGCGACATTTTTTTGTCTTTTGTTGATAGGTCTTTGGAGCAGGTTTTTATAGGGGGACAGGTTTTAATAGTTTTTAGGTATGTTGAAGATTTTTTAGTGCTCTTAAACAATAAGGGTGACTTTACATATCCCCTGGTTTTATTTTAGAAGCTATTAACAACCAAGGTCAAGGGCTCGTTTTTACCCATGAACTTCCTGACGACACAGGCCTGCACTTCCTAGATTTACAACTGTCTTTTGAAGCTGGCCACGTCTGCTGGTCCTATCACCCGCTAGCCATGAAGCAATTGCTGCCGTACGATTCCGCACACTTTAAAGAGGTGAAGCGAGCAGTTGGTAGTCTTCGCTTGGAATCAGCTTTGCAGAAATCGTGCGTAACCAAATGCGGTCTAGTTTTACGAACCAAGTTCTACGCCTTTTGGCAGCTGGTTACCCTTTGACGGTCGTCAAAGCTATAGTAGAGTCTCTTCTGCTAAAAGTAAAGTTTGTAGCACGAAGGGCGAGAGTAGAGGTCAAACGACCGAAGGTAAGACCAGAGGTTATTCCCTATGTACACAAGGTGTCACACAACCTTAAAAAGGTTGCTGACCGTCATGGTATTCCTCTAGTTTTTTCTGCGCCCAACAAGCTTTCGAAGCTGTGTTCTTGAGTTTGCTGTGAGAGCAGGCGGGGATGCCGCACGAGGCATGAGAAGCCCTTTGTTGAGTGCTCCAGAGGGGTTGTTTATGCAATTCCCTTGCACCCTTGTGGGCAGCTCTACATTGGTCCAACCGAGCGCTGTGTGAATGACCGTTTGAGGGAACATGCGCAAAAACTAAAGAAAAAGGAGGATAAGGGCGCACATTTGGTGGCTCATGTTAGCGCGTGTGACGCTCGATTTCCTGCGACTACTATTCTGGGAAGTGACTGCGAGCCAGGACGCGTCGCGTCGAGCTCCCGCAATTTGCTCAAATTAAGTGTGTTTTTTTTTTGCGAAACCAGTGCCATCTCACCGCGGCATCACGTTTATGAAGATATATACTTCACTTCAAGACCATTTTCGACCCTGAGAGTTTATTTGGTGCACTACCGCGAGGACTTTTATGCCGGAGACGGGCGCTACGTCGGCTAACCCTAACGCCGTACCCGCCGACGAGTTCGCCGCTTGGACGGACGCCGGTGCTCCCGCCGGCACAGAGACATCTACGCAAGTCTTCACAACGGCACTACAATGAATTACAAAGTGATCGGCCGAGAAATCGACCCCTCGGAGGTGTCCGTCAGAAACGGGTGGTGCAACATCGCCCCACGAAGAACGACCACGCGTAAATCCAACCTCAACGTGGCTGCCAACGTGACAGCCTACGGCGCCAGAGAGAAAGCACCCAAGCCCGTGTCGGCCCGTAAAGAAATCATCAGGGCAAGTAGAATGCCTTTACTGCCGCAAAACGAGACCAAAGTAGTAATTCGCATCCGCGGCGGACTAAACATCGCCAAAACCGGACACGTGGCAATTGTGCAGGCCATTCAAGAAGCAGCCGGACTCAAACCGACTCAGTGCGACGGGGACACGATTTGCCCCCAACCTCAAACAGAACATCATGGTAGTGAGTTCCCCGCTACCCGAGAACGTCAACGGATATTTGAAAATTCAGAGCGTCACCATCGCCGGGCATACGTACGAGGCCTTCTCCTACCAGACTGCACCAGACGACATGTGCAAGGGAGTTATTCGCAACATTCCGCTCCACCACACGCAAGAAACGATAACCAGGTCCGTCGTCAACCAGAGAAACCCCCTCGCACTGGCGGCGAAGCGCATTAAGGAAACCAGGACGGCGATCGTGGCCTTCGAAGGATACAAAGTTCCCAACCACGTGATGTACGGATGTGCATGGGTAGAGTGCTCGCTCTGCAGGAAGCAGATCGCCATATGTCAGGCTTGCGGCAAACTAGGACACCGAGCAGACGTATGCCCCACACCGGAGAAGTAGACTTGCAGAGACTGCGGCATTCAAGACCCCGGAGCAGATCACGCTTGTGATGAGATCTCTTGCGCGCTGTGCGGCGAGAAACACCCCACGGCCAGCAAGGAATGCAAGAACAGATACCAGGTCCCGTACGTGGTACGCAAGCGAAGAATCGAGAACAGAAACTTCGAGAAAAAGCGACGAATCTCTTAATGCAGAATGGCGCAGGTGCGGCGCAGCAGCCAGACGGACAACGCGAACCCAGAGAACGCTCCAGATCGAGAGGGAGCTCAGGATCCAGATCTGCCAGCAGAGGTCGCAGGAGCCGCTCCCGCGCACCCGGGAGCCGGGGCAGCTCCACCTCGGGGGTGCGTTTCGCCCCCGCGGCCGGAGCCAACAGCTGGGCCCAGCGAGTCAGGGTGACAACGGGATGCCAGGCCTCCGCCACGGCAGGGACGCTGCCCAGTAATTGCGGGACACTGAGGGACCAATCTCAGGTGAGCTTGCAGGTGAGCTTGCCAGAAAATAATGTACACAAAGACATCTTAGAGAGAATCAAAGCACTCGAGCACGAGAACGCTCAACTCAGGCGCACAATGACAGAACTGGCTAACGAAAATAGATTGCTGAAAGCGCAAATCAGCACACCAAATGCACAGACACAGGACACGCACATGGACACTTCACCCAGTCCGAATCCCTCCAACGTAGCGGAATCAGAAACGGCTAGTCACACCACACCCGCGGGCACACCAGCCACCAAGAAACGCAAGGCCAAGATCACGGAATGCGACACGCCTGCCAAGGACATAGACGGTAAATTGGACAAGATCCTTAGTACCCTAGGTCAGCTCCAATTCGATGTCGAGTCATTAAAGATGGGGCACGACAGACTAGTAGAGGCGGTCGACGGCCTAACGAGCAGGGTAGAAGTGATGGAGAGGGGCTTCGGCGCCAGGATCGAGGGTCTCGAGAGAACCGTCTTTACTCACTCCACGGCACCGACCAACTCCCCCGCCTCCCCCATGGTCAGAAGGAACACTGCAACCAGCGATATCATCACACCCACAATGGCGGTAAAGTCCGCAACGAAAGTTGAAAGTAAAAATGGAGAAGGCAAATAAGCGGGAATCAGCCGAAAGGAACCAAGCGCAAACGAGCAATCAAGGCAAGCTTATAATCTCGCAATGGAATTGTCGCGGGTTCCGCAACAAGAAATCGGTCCTGCAACAACACATCAGACACACTACAGACAAGCCAGACATCATACTCATTCAAGAGGCCAACACCGACACACGCACACCTCCGGGATATGAAACAATTGCCGTTCCACCCACAAAAGCCTGCAGCGGCGTAGCGACTTTATCAGTAACAGGCTCGCGTGGGCTGAAATTGACAGAAGTTATCCGGACAGCAAATGCGAGCACCTGTTCATCGAAGTCTTTCCCAAAGGCAAAAAGGCCAAGAGCATACTAGCACTCAAGACGTACAGCAGCCCGAGCCACAGACCGCAGTTTCAGAAGACTGTTGAAGAAGGCCAGGGACAAAGCCGGGGACAACCCGCTGATTATTGCCGGAGATTTCAACGCCCCAAACGTAGAATGGGGCTACGGCGTCACCAGTGCCAAAGGCAGAAATCTTGCCACCGATGCGGAAGAGATGGGCCTCAACCTGATCACGTCCGCGCTCTACCCCACCAGGATGGGCAACTCGGCCTCGAGGGACACCACCCCAGACCTCACATTCGTCCTCAACACCGAGGGGGCCACCTGGCATAATACTGGCGACGACCTCGGCAGTGACCATCACATTGTCGAAACGTCAATAGCAATCGCCTTGAAACCACTACGAAAATGGAGATACACGGATTGGGATGCATTTAGACAGGTAACGAAGGAAATTACCGACAAGCCCGCTACACTAGAACAATAGACGCAAGAACTCAAGGAAGACGCCCGCAACGCGACCAAAGAAATAGAAACAGATGTCCAGACAATCGGAATGGACGCTAAGCTCGCTCACATGCTGGAGGCGCAAAGATCCATATTGCAGAGATGGCGTACCCAGAGACTCAACACAAGACTTAGAAAAAAGATCGCACTACTGAACAAGCACATTGAGCACCACTGTATAGTACTCTCCAACCAACAATGGGACGAAGTATGCGCAAGGGCCGATGGCAGCATGACATCGGGAAGAAACTGGAACCTGCTCAAACACCTTCTTAACAAAGGTCGAACTAGGAGCTCCCAGACCAAGGCGGCTGACAAGATAGCGAAACGCGAACTGAAAAACTCCAACGAGCAGGAATTTATGGCAAGACTTACCGAGAGATACATGCCACTCTCGAGCAGCCATGAAAACGAGGCCGAGGCACCCGGTTCCCCGTACACGGGCGCGAACAACCCCGACCTCGATGAACCCTTCACCTTGGAAGAAATCAGGACCGTCCTTCAAAACCTGAATGGCACATCGGCCCCAGCCGGACGGTATTAGTGACAAGGCCCTTCGTAACTTGGACGAAGACTCCATCTGGTTCCTAGCGGAACAAATCAATCAGGTCTGGGCTTCCGGTAGGGTCCCACCGGAATGGAAGAACGCCACCACGGTTCTCATCCCAAAGCCCAACAAGCCCTCGGGCGTCGAAAACCTCAGACCCATATCACTCACGTCGTACGTGGGTAAGGCTGCGGAACACGCCGTTCTGAACAGAATCTCCAGATTCCTTGAAAACAAGGGACTTTTATCACACACCCTCATCGGATTTACACCCGGTCAATCAACTCAAGCACCAAATCATTGATGACCTCATTAAAAACGCCAAGGCCATCCTCGGGTTGGATCTCGAGAAAGCGTTCGATAACCTCTCTCACCAATACATTGTGGACATCATTTCCCACCTCAACCTGGGAGCTAGATTCCACGCGAACGTCAAGTCATTCTTGAACAACAGGACGGCTACGCTACGATTTGCCGACCTGTCCACGGAGACACTCTCGCTGGGGAGCTGGGCCACCCCTCAAGGCTCGGTCATCTCCCCTATGCTTTTCAAACTTACCATGGCGGGACTTGCTGAGAAACTCGGGCAGATCCACGGGCTCGAGCACACCATATACGCAGATGACATCACCATGTGGGTCTCCAAAGGAACCCCGGGCATGCTGCAGGACATCTTGCAAGAAGCAGTGAATGCCGTAGAAGAATTTCTAATTCCCACAGGACTCAGATGCTCGCCTTCCAAGTCGGAGCTGCTCGTACGCAGACCCACGTGGAAGGGCCGCAGGCCATACTCGTCAGACTTCGATTATAATCAAGAAATTACCGTACGAACCAATTCTGGACACGCCATACCGCGCGTCGACAAAATCAGAGTCCTGGGTATGATCGTAGAGTCTAAAGACATCAATGCCTCTACGGTTCAGAAGCTCATCATCAAGACCAACAACCTTATCGGGCTCATCAGAAGAATTGCAGGTAGACACAGGGGCCTCAAGGAACATAATCTCATCAAACTCATACACGTGTTCGTCACCTGTCACTTCGCATACGTTGCGGCAATGCTCAATCGGTCACGATCCGAAAGAGACAGACTTAATGCCCAAATCAGAAAGGTCACCAAGCAAGCCCTTGGCATTCCAACGAGCACCAGCGATGAGAAGCTGAGGCGCCTGGGCATGCACAACACCCTGGAAGAAATTGCCGAAGCCCAGCAGCGCGCCCAGCTTGCTAGGCTTTCGACGACGCCTCCGGGGCGCACGTTCCTAGGGAAGCTAGGCTTTGCTCAAGGAAACAGAAAAAGACTTTGCGGACCTCCCACGGGACATCCGTGCCAAGATCACGTTCCGACCTATACCCAGAAACGTACACCCCGAAAACAACAAGGGCAGACGACAAGCGAGAGGACAATTCCTCCTTAACCAAGCCTTGGCGAATCGCGAACCCTCAGCTTTTGTGGACGCGGCTGCATACGCGGAAAACAAAGCGTTCGCAGTGACTGTTGTGAACGGGCACGGATCCACGAGACATGCAGCCACGGTAATTGCAAGGAAAAAAAAATTATGGGGTTTTACGTGACAAAACCACTTTATGAGGCAAGCCGTAGTGGGGGACTCCGGAAATTTCGACCACCTGGGGTTCTTTAACGTGCACCTAAATCTAAGTGCACGGGTGTTTTCGCATTTCGCCCCCATCGAAATGCGGCCGCCGTGGCGGGGATTCGATCCCGCGACCTCGTGCTCAGCAGCCCAACACCATAGCCACTGAGAAACCACGGCGGGTTAATTGCAAGGAAGCCTAAACAGGCCGAACAGGTTGCGATCGCTGTTGCGCTCACCAACGACAATCTTTCCCATATCTACAGCGACACCATAGCCGTTATCAGAGCTTTCCAAAAGGGCACGGTCTGCGCACAGCTCTCAGAATTTTTACAAAGAAAGAGATTAAGAAACACGTCATATACTGGTTCCCGGCACACTTAGGACCAAAGATCGGCGACGTCCCCAACCTTAACGAGGCGGCTCACGAGGCTGCGCGCGCGCTTACAGACCGCGCGGCTTCACCCGACCACTCGGAGAACAAGGACGCGCCCAATACATACAATGAAATCATGAAACAGTACTACCTACAACGTAGGGAGTATAGCAAGCCACACCGCACGCTCACTCGAGCTGAAGCGGTTACACTCAGAATGCTACAAACAGACACATACGCCACGCAAAACAGACTACACCATTACATGCCTGAGCTCTACGACAAGTATTATTGCACCAATTGCAATACATCCCTTAACGCCTATCATTTACTCTGGCCGTGCTCGCAAGCTCACAAAAACTGCGAACAGGACAAGCGCAAGTTTGAGGAAGCAATCCTGAGCGAAGAACAAGCTCCCCAACTCTGGGCCGTCCAGCAGGTCCACGACGCCGCCAGGAAACTCAACCTCCCGGTTCCGTCGTGGGAGACCCCCACTCCACGAAAGCCCAAAGCTCTCGTGGCCTGCAGGACCTCGAATAAAGTTGATTTCCTTCCTTCCTACTGTTCTGGGCAGGAGCAGTAACGCCTCTTCCAGGCTGGCTCTTGATGCCTTCTTTACCAAGAAGAATAGCGATAGATTTGTGAGTGAGCCTTAGATCACATTAATAAATGCCGAATTTAACTTCTTGCGCAATCGCCTTTGATGTGCTTGTACCGGCTTCTCTTCTGCTTGGTAGGCGCATGCGTGACAAGAGGATATATATATATATATATATATATATATATATATATATTGTCACGTGGTGGTGACGTAGAAGAACACAGTAGCAATACTGTGAACGAGAAAACTAACTTTTATTGGGCGAACTTGTGCCCACAAAACAGGCTACACTTCTAGCACAACGAAAGCGGCGAACACAGTCGGCGATCGTCGGAAATCTGATTAGCGGGTCAAGCGCGTCGGCTTTTATAGATCAGTCGTCGAATGTTCCAGATTAACTGATGGGACCCGCGTGTCTTCCACAAAGTTCGACACCATTCGTGTCACGCGATGAAATCTGATAACACAAGGTTCGGCGACAACAGACACGCGGATAGAAGCGTCGATAACTTTCCAGAAACGTCGGATACATGCAGGCGCGTCCCTCGCTGTGTGATTACAGTTAAGCGGCGAAACGTAGTTGCCCGATAAAGATAAGTACACGTGTCATTACCCCCCTCTTAAAAAGCATCGACCCGATGCTGCTAACAAACGAAAGTAACAAAGAAAAGCACTCGTAGCAAAGAAAACAACAAACTAAGGAAGTTCATCAGCGTCCGTAAAATGGCTTAAGGCGCACCACGTGGACCACTTCAGATCGTGCGCGGCGCCGCTGCGAGTGCGAAATGCCGTCTGGCACGACCTCATAGTCTAGTGCGCCAATACGTCGGATGACCTTGTAGGGTCCGAAATAGCGTCGCAGCAGCTTCTCACTGAGTCCTCGCCGGCGTATCGGGGTCCATACCCAAACACGGTCGCCGGGCTGGTACTCGACGAAGCGTCGTCGGAGGTTGTAGTGTCGGCTGTCGGTACGCTGCTGGGTCTTGATCCGTAGGCGGGCGAGCTGTCGGGCTTCTTCGGCGCGCTGGAGATAGGTAGCGACGTCAAGATTCTCCTCGTCAGTGACGTGCGGCAGCATGGCGTCGAGCGTCGTCGTCGGGTTCCTGCCGTAAACCAACTTGAATGGCGTGATCTGTGTTGTTTCTTGCACCGCCGTGTTGTAGGCGAAGGTGACATACGGCAGGACCGCGTCCCACGTCTTGTGCTCGACGTCGACGTACATTGCTAGCATGTCGGCGAGGGTCTTGTTCAGGCGCTCCGTGAGACCATTCGTTTGCGGATGGTAGGCAGTTGTCCTCCTGTGGCTCGTCTGGCTGTACTGCAGAATGGCTTGGGTGAGCTCTGCTGTAAAAGCAGTTCCTCTGTCGGTGATGAGGACTTCTGGGGCACCATGTCGCAGCAGGATGTTCTCGACGAAAAATTTCGCCACTTCGGCTGCGCTGCCTTTTGGTAGAGCTTTGGTTTCAGCAAAGCGGGTGAGATAGTCCGTCGCCACGATGATCCACTTATTCCTGGATGTTGACATCGGAAACGGCCCCAACAAATCCATCCCAATCTGCTGGAATGGTCGACGAGGAGGTTCGATCGGCTGTAGTAATCCTGCTGGCCTTGTCGGTGGTGTCTTGCGTCGTTGACAGTCTCTGCATGTCTTGACGTAACGGGCGACGTCGGCGGTCAGACGCGGCCAGTAATACTTTTCCTGTATCCTCGACAGCGTCCGGGAGAATCCGAGGTGCCCAGCGGTTGGATCGTCGTGTAGGGCGTGCAGTATTTCTGGACGGAGCGCTGACGGCACCACAAGAAGGTAGCTAGCGTGGACTGGTGAGAAGTTCTTCTTCACGAGCAGGTTGTTTCGTAGCGTGAACGAAGACAACACGCGCTTAAATGCCCTAGGGACAACGTCGGTGTTCCCTTTCAAATACTCGACGAGGCCTTTTAGCTCCGGGTCTGCTCGTTGCTGTTTAGTGAAGTCTTCCGCGCTTATTATGCCAAGGAAGGCGTCGTCGTCCACGTCGTCTTGCGGCGGGGGATCGATTGGGGCGCGTGATAAGCAGTCGGCGTCGGAGTGTTTTCTTCCGGACTTGTATATTACCGTTACGTCATATTCTTGTAGTCTGAGGCTCCACCGCGCCAGCCGTCCTGAAGGGTCCTTTAAGTTAGCTAGCCAACACAACGCGTGGTGGTCGCTGACGACTTTGAATGGCCTGCCATAGAGGTAAGGGCGGAATTTAGCTGTAGCCCAAATGATGGCGAGGCATTCCTTTTCAGTCGTAGAATAATTGCTTTCCGCTTTTGACAGCGACCGGCTAGCATACGATATCACCCGTTCAAGTCCTTCTTTCCTCTGGACTAGGACGGCACCGAGGCCTAGGCTACTGGCGTCAGTGTGGATTTCAGTATCGGCGTCCTCGTCGAAGTGTGCAAGTACCGGCGGCGACTGCATGCGTCGTTTGAGTTCTTGAAATGCGTCGGCCTGCGGCGTTTCCCAATTGAACTCGACATCAGATTTCGTTAGATGTGTTAGCGGCTCCGCGATGCGCGAAAAGTCCTTGACAAAGCGCCTATAGTAGGCACACATGCCAAGGAATCTGCGCACTGCCTTCTTGTCGATTGGCTGCGGGAACTTTGCGATGGCAACTGTCTTTTGCGGGTCGGGGCGCACTCCAGATTTGCTGATGACATGGCCTAGGAATAGAAGCTCATCGTAAGCGAAGCGACACTTTTCCGGCTTCAGGGTGAGCCCTGATGACTTGATGGCCTCTAATACTGTCGCAAGCCGCTTAAGGTGATCGTCGAAATTTCCGGCGAAGACGACGACGTCATCCAAGTAAACAAGACAGGTCTGCCACTTCAATCCTGCTAAAACCGTGTCCATCACGCGCTGGAACGTTGCAGGCGCCGAGCACAGTCCAAATGGCATAACCTTGAATTCATAGAGGCCGTCTGGCGTGATGAAGGCGGTCTTTTCGCGATCCCTTTCGTCGACTTCTATTTGCCAGTAGCCAGACTTGAGGTCCATCGATGAGAAGTATTTAGCATTGCAGAGCCGATCTAATGCGTCGTCTATCCGTGGGAGGGGGTATACGTCTTTCTTCGTGATTTTGTTCAGTCGACGATAATCGACGCAGAAACGTAGGGTTCCGTCCTTTTTCTTCACTAAAACAACTGGAGACGCCCACGGGCTTTTCGACGGCTGGATGATGTCGTCGCGCAGCATTTCGTCGACTTGTTGTCTTATAGCTTCGCGTTCTCGCGTCGAAACTCGGTAAGGGCTCTGGCGTAGTGGTCGAGCGCTCTCTTCGGTGATTATGCGATGCTTTGCGACTGGTGTTTGTCGAATCCTTGATGACGTCGAAAAGCAGTCTTTGTATCGTCGAAGCAGACTTCTGAGCTGTTGCTGCTTAATCACGGGGAGACTTGGATTTATGTTGAAGTCTGGCTCGGGAACTGCGGTCGTCGGGGTAGATGCAACAGAATCCGAGAGGACAAAGGCATCGCTGGTTTCCTGAATTTCCTCGATGAATGCGATCGTCGTGCCCTTGTTGATGTGCTTGAACTCCTGGCTGAAGTTTGTCAGCAACACTCTCGTGTTTCCTCCATGCAGTCGAGCGATCCCTCTTGCGACGCAAATTTCACGGTCGAGTAGTAGACGTTGGTCGCCTTCGATGACGCCTTCTACGTCAGCGGGTGCTTCGGTGCCGACCGAAATAACGATGCTGGAGCGAGGCGGGATGCTCACTTGATCTTCGAGCACACTCAAGGCGTGCTGACTACAAGGGCTCTCCGATGGTATCGCTTGATCTTCCGACAGCGTTATTGACTGCGACTTCAGGTCGATGATTGCGCCGTGTTGGTTCAGGAAGTCCATGCCGAGAATGACGTCTCGTGAACACCGTTGCAGGATAACGAAGGTGGCAGGGTAAGTCCGGTCATGAATGGTAATTCTTGCCGTGCAGATTCCAGTCGGCGTAATGAGGTGCCCTCCAGCGGTCCGAATTTGGGGGCCCTCCCATACAGTCTTAACCTTCTTCAACTGGGCGGCAATGTGTCCACTCATTACGGAGTAATCGGCCCCTGTGTCGACTAAGGCAGTGACTGCGTGGCCGTCGAGAAGCACGTCAAGGTCGGTGGTTCTTTGTCTGGCGTTGCAGTTAGGTCGTGGCGTCGGATCACGGCTGCGTCGTGTTGAACTGAAGCTGGAACGTCGCTTCGTCAAGTCGTCTTTCGTCGGTGTAGTCTTGGCTTCCTGACTTCGTCGCGACGGCGGCGTGTCGTCATTAGGTCGTCGAGATGGTTTCTTCGTCGTCTTCGTCGGCGGCGGAGGATCTTCGTCAGTTCGACGAACAGCAACCGCACCTCCATCGGTTGCTGTTTTTAGTTTTCCGGATATGGGCTCGCAGAGCGGCCCCGGGCTGGGCCGGTGTATGGTCGGTGCTGCGGCGACAGGTAGCGGCCTGGTGACGGCGAACGGGACGGTCGTCGAGGGCTCCACTGAGTAGCGGCGAGGTAGTCGGCGATGTCACGAGGGCGTTCACCTTCCCTCGGGCGCTGTGCGTTCACGGCGAAGCCTCGCAATCCCAGGTCGCGGTATGGGCATCGGCGGTACACGTGGCCGGCTTCGCCGCAGTGGTAGCAGAGCGGGCGGTGATCGGGGGCGCGCCAAATATCCGTCTTCCTCGCGTAGGTGCGCTGGGCGACGGGTGGGCGTGCTGGCGGCGGCGGCGGTGGACGACGGAATTGTGGCGTTACAGGGCCCTGGCGTTGTCGCGGAGGGGGAGCTTGACGGCGTGCGACGGCGGCGTAAGTCATCGCTTCTGGCTGGGGCTGCGGTAATTGTGGTTGCACCTCAGGAACTCCTAGCGATCGGTGCACCTCTTCTTTCACGATGTCGGCGATCGAGGCCACTTGAGGCTGCGACGATGGCAAGACCTTGCGCAATTCTTCGCGCACGATGGCCCTGATGGTCTCGCATAAATCGTCCGTGGCCAGTGATTGAATTCCGGAGTAGCTTGTTGGCTTGGTGCGTCGGTCAAATTGCCGGTTCCGCAATTCCAGTGTCTTCTCGATGCTCGTCGCCTCACGAAGAAACTCGTCGACGGTCTTCGGTGGGCTTCTTACCATACCGGCGAAAAGTTCCTCCTTTACACCACGCATCAGTAGACGTACTTTCTTCTCTTCGGACATTTCTGGGTCGGCGTGGCGGAACAGACGGCTCATTTCCTCAGTGAAAATCGCTATCGTCTCATTCGGCAGCTGCGCTCTTGTCTCCAGTAGAGCTTGGGCTCGCTCTTTGCGCACGACGCTTTGAAATGTTTGCAGGAAGCCGCTTCGGAAGAGGTCCCACGTCGTCAAGGTGGCTTCTCGATTCTCGAACCACGTCTTGGCGGCGTCCTCCAATGCGAAATAGACATGTCGTAGCTTGTCGTCGCTTGCCCAGTTGTTAAACGTAGCGACCCTCTCATACGTTTCCAGCCAGGTTTCCGGGTCCTCAAATGTGGAACCGCGGAACGTTGGTGGTTCCCTGGGCTGCTGCAGCACGATGGGGGACGCTGGGGCTGCCATTGCGGTTGCCTTGGCCACAATCTTCTTGGTCTTCTCAGGTAGAAGTCCGTGCTCCGGGGGCAGCTGTTGAAGACGGCGGCTTGCTCGGTGGTCCGGGACTACGTTGGTGTTCTGTTTGTGGTCTGGGCTGGGATCACGGCTTGTCGGCGGCGTCCTGTACATGGACGAAAAGCACCTCCACCAGATGTCACGTGGTGGTGACGTAGAAGAACACAGTAGCAATACTGTGAACGAGAAAACTAACTTTTATTGGGCGAACTTGTGCCCACAAAACAGGCTACACTTCTAGCACAACGAAAGCGGCGAACACAGTCGGCGATCGTCGGAAATCTGATTAGCGGGTCAAGCGCGTCGGCTTTTATAGATCAGTCGTCGAATGTTCCAGATTAACTGATGGGACCCGCGTGTCTTCCACAAAGTTCGACACCATTCGTGTCACGCGATGAAATCTGATAACACAAGGTTCGGCGACAACAGACACGCGGATAGAAGCGTCGATAACTTTCCAGAAACGTCGGATACATGCAGGCGCGTCCCTCGCTGTGTGATTACAGTTAAGCGGCGAAACGTAGTTGCCCGATAAAGATAAGTACACGTGTCAATATATATATATATATATATATATATATATATATATATATATATATATATATATATATATATATATATATATATATATATGCCATCCTTCCTTCCATTAAACAGTTATGGGTAGCGCTTGTCCTTGTCCGTCTTTCTTGTTTCCGTGGTTCGCGCTAAGTTACTACTTCAAATATGGACGACCAACTAGCCGAACAGTCAACACTTCTATAAACTGCATAGGTGGGAAATCACTCTTTAGAGCATGAAGTAAAATTTGGGAGGATGAGGAAGGATCCTAAGTTTAAGTAAGGGAATCCAACTTGTTAGCGTATTGCGAAGCAAACCCATTGGATAAAGGGGGTGTGCTCTAAGGAATATGGTGAACACATGCTAAATTTTCCAGGAAAGTGTGCCGAAATGCCAATTCGTACTAAATTAGTACATAATGCCACGTGTAGTGACGTATGAAGAACAGAGTAGCAATACTGTGGAAGACGAAACTAACTTTTATTGGGTGAACCTGTGCCCACAAAAACAGGCTACACTCAAAGAACGGTGACAACGGCGAACACAGTCGGCGATCGTCAAAATCTGAACTGCGGGTTAAGCGCGTCGGCTTCCATACATCGGTCGTCGAATGTTCCAGAGTAATCGCTGGGACCCGCGTGCCTTCCACAAAGTTCTACATTATTCGCGTCGCGCACACATGCACACAGATTAGACGACGTTTGGTCACAGACAGCGGATGGAACTATCGATAACATTCCAGAAACTTCCATACATGCAGGCGCGTCCTGCGCTGTGCGATAACATTTGTTAGGCGGTGAAACGTGGTCGCCTGATAAAGATAGGCAAGTACACGTGTCAATACCCCCCTCTTAAAAAGCATCGACCCGATGCTGCAAGCAAACGAGAGTAATAAAGGAAAACACCCGTAGCAAAGAAACAACAAAATAAGGAAATTCGTCAGCGTGCGTAAAAGGGTTTAAGACGCATTACGTGGACAACTTTCAGATCGTGCGCGGCTCCGCTGTGACTGCGAAATGCCATCTGGCATTACCTCATAGTCCAGTGTGCCAATACGTCGGATGACCTTGTAGGGTCCGAAATAGCGTCGCAATAGTTTCTCACTGAGTCCTCGTCGGCGTATCGGAGTCCAAATCCAAACACGGTCGCCGGGCTGGTATTCGGCGAAGCGTCGTCGGAGGTTGTAGTGTCGGCTGTCGGTACGCTGCTGGTTCTTGATCAGTTGGCGGGCTAGCTGTCGGGCTTCTTCGGCGCGCTAGAGATAGGCAGCGACGTCAAGATTCTCTTCGTAAGTGACGTGCGGCAGCATGGCGTCGAGCGTCGTCGTCGCGTTTCTTCCGTAAACCAGCTTAAACGGCGTGATCTGTGTTGTTTCTTGGACCGAGGTGTTGTAAGCAAAGGTTACGTACGGCAGGACCGCGTCCCACGTCTTGTGCTCGACGACATCGTACAGTGCTAGCATGTCGGCGAGGGTTTTGTTCAGGCGCTCCGCGAGACCATTCGTCTGCGGGTGGTAGGCAGTTGTCCTCTTGTGGCTTGTCTGACTGTATTGCAGAATGGCTTGAGTGACCTCTGCTGTAAAGGCCGTTCCTCTGTCGGTGATGAGGACTTTTGGGGCACCATGTCCCAACAGGATGTTTTCGACGAAAAATTTCGCCACTTCGGCTGCGCTTCCTTTCGGTGGAGCTTTATTTTCAGCGAAGCGGGTAAGATAGTCCGTCGCCACGACGATCCACTTATTTCCGGATATTGACGTTGGAAACGGTCCCAACAAATTTATCGCGATCTGCTGAAATGGTCGGCAAGGAGGTTCGATATGCTTTAGTAATCATGCTGGTCTTGTCGGTGGTGTCTTGCGTCGCTGACAGTCTCGGCATGTCTTGACGTAACGGACGATGTCGGTGGTCAGACGCGGACAGTAATAGCTTTCCTGTATCCTCGACAGCGTCCGGGGGAATCAGAGGTGCCCAGCGGTCGGATCGTCATGTAGCGCGTGGAGTACTTCTGGACGCAGCGCTGACGGAACAGCAAGAAGGTAGCTGGCGCGGACTGGCGAGAAGTTCTTCACGAACAGGTTGTTCTAACGCGACAGCGTTAAGGAGCTCGTGTCGCAGAAAAGCCGGTGTCGTCGGCGTTGGCGGCGTTGACCGTGAGCGATAAATCCCGGGAGGCCCTTCATGAATGAAAAGCAACTTGCAAGATGGGCTGGGTGGGAATCGAACCAGGGTCTCCAGAGTGTGAGACGGAGACGCTACCACTCAGCCACGAGTTCTATTTTTTTTTCTTTATTTCCAGCTTGGCTACAGCCTCAAGTGTTTGTGATCATAGATCACACTCGTTTTATATGCGTCAAAGTATCAAGCATTGACACCACAGCTTCATCAGTCATTCATCTTGTACACGTCACGTACCTTCACAACCATTTCCACAAAATATTCATACACAGTTCGGCCTTTAACATCACAATCTCTATATGCCAACAGACTACGCCAGACTGCGTGCAGTCCAAGTAAAAAGATAACATCCATCTGTTCAAAATCGCTTTCACGAGGTAAAAAACGAATGCCATGTGGATTGAGGGGTAGGTCTATCTTTAACGTTCTCTGTAATATATCCCAAAAGACTATGGCATCATTACAATCAATGAAAACATGTCCAATCGTTTCAGCTTTGTTGCACAGAAAGCATCTGCTTCACCGTGGCACATAAATCCCTCTTTCCTCTAGCCACGTTTTAACAGGCAAGGTTCCCGTGTGAAGCTTGAAGAAGAACGTTTTAACGTTTGCCGGTATACACATATTTTTAACCTCTTTAAGTACGTCTTGCCCAGGCCCTTCTTGAAAAATTAACCGATACAATGGAACAGGGAACACACTTTCAATGAGATCCTTCATAAGACGCTTTCTTTTCACATTGGAGAGGTACTCAAGGGAAAATCTCGCCCTAAGGATACGATAGGACGTTACAACTTCACGCAAGAACCTTGAAATTGTGTAGTGAGGGCCAATGGCTGAAGAAACAAAAAAAATCAGGTATAGAAACTGTTAACACGGTTTGAAAAACAACAACGCAGAAACGGGTCTCTTTCGTCCCTTATCAATATGAAACGAGATACAACTTGCTGAAGACACAAGTGGCACACAGACAGATCACCTTTCTTTACTCGACGAAACAAATTTGTCCTTGATGTTCGCTCCCACGTAGGACACCAGATAAACGTGGCAAAGATTCGGTGAAATTTTTGAATGTGCCTACGTGTACAATACAGTGCTTGCAGAAGATACATAATTCTCGCAACGAGAAAAACGTTACAGATAGTGGCACGTGCAAAAATCGACAACTCACGGCCACCCCATATGCTTCGGCTATCGCACGCATTTCATCCGTTTTTTCGAGCCAGAGTGACTCGTTCTCATGATACCCATCCAAAGGTACCCCCAGGTAAGTGCTAGGTGTCGTGAGCCACCGAATATTTTCAAAAACACCGGGCGTGGCATTTCAATGGCCATGCCAGAGACCAATACTCTTTTGCTCATTGATTTCACCGCCGCTTTTGTCGTACACCCTTCAGTAATTCTTAATAATGAGCTAACACTCTCCCTATCTGCACCAAATAGGGCAACGTCATCGGCATACGTTAGAACACGTACTTCACAGGACTGTATCTTAAACCCCCTGATTTCTGTACTATTAACTATTTTTCTACAGAGCGGCTCCAAAAATAAAGCTAAAAGTAAAGGACTTAGCGGACAACCCTGTCGAACGGAAGAGAGCACTTGTATGCGTTCTGATAGTTCACCATTAACAATTAAATTGGTACATGAGCTTTGATATGCCATTTTGATGCCTTTACACATGACGGAACCAAGCCCTACATAATTAATTAATAAAAAGAGAACACTATGTGATACCATATCAAAAGCCTTAGCTAGATCTATTTGCAGCATCGCTACCTTGAGGAGAGCGCTATCGCAATATTCTAAAATGCTTCTAACTGTATGAATATTTGTAAATATTTTCCTACTTCTGATGCCGCACGTCTGATGCGGCCCAACTAACTTCCGTATAAATCCCTGCAGCCTTGCTGCAAGAACTTTCATGAAAACCATGTAGTCAACATTAGTCAACGTAATTGGCCTGTATCCCGTTAATTTACGTAGTATATTTTTTTCTTTGCCTTTTGGGATTACTACTTTGTGCGCACGATTGAACGATGGAGGTAAAGTCCCCCGCTCGAGTACCTCTGAAAATACCTCATGCAATGCTGTTGACATGTCCGTCTTGAACGCCTTGTAAAATGCCGCGGTAATCCCATCCGGACCAGGAGATTTGCTCGAGCTTAGTTCCTCAATAGCCCTCTCAATCTCTTCCATACTAATATTCATTTCTAATAAATTCGTTTCCTCTTTGCCTAGCGTCGGCATTTCTGCCAGAAAGTCATCCTCGTAGCCCGGCATCTTTGGCTCACGACAAGCAAACAAATCTCTATAGTAACTTTCAAATGCCGTCATGATAACTTTCTGTTTTCTGAATATCTTGCCATTATATTCTATTTCCAATATTTGATTTCCTCGAGCGTACGCCTTTTCATCTGACAAAGCTCGCTTTGTAAGTACTTCCCCCGCGAGATATTTTTCAGCTCGTGCTCGTATAATTGCACCTCTGTGTTTATCCTCCTCTAAGCTTTCTAATTTTCTTTTAATGACTTGCAGTTCTTGCGTCACCAAACCCGGATTAGCTGTTTCGGTTCGCACCAAGTCTTCGAGCTCCTGCCGCAGCCCCTGTTCATGTCTTTGAGCCTGATACTTCATATGCCCACCTCCTTCTATTGCGTTCAATTTGACCCTTTGTTTAAATAACTCCCATTTCTCTGCGGCACTGCGTAGTGTGTCATTTGCGAAATGCATTTCTTTCTTTGTTTTATCTATGAACACGTCATCCTTGATAAGCTTGACATTCAATTTCCATCTTTCCCATTCAAGTTTCCTTTTTTGCTTTTGGCCGATCTCGAAGGTCACTAAACAATGATCACTGAAAGAAACAGCATCAGCATCGTAGTTCTGACACAAAGGCGCAATCTCCGAACACACATACACTCGATCTAGTCGTGCATGGCTGGTGCCTTGAAAGTGTGTGAAATGCTGGCGAATTCCACCTCTTGCGACCTGTGCCGCATCATTTAAAGAGAATTTGCTCACGCATTCTTTAAGATACGCAGCACTTTCATCATTTACGCTAGCAGTGGTTGAACGGTCTTCCTGATTAAGGACACAATTGTAGTCACCCAACACAATCAAACACCTCTCACAATCAAAATACATACTCAATTCGCGAAAGAACAAACATATTTCATGCGGCTTTGTAGGTGCATAGACACAAATAAATCTAAATTTCGCTTCCCCGTAAGAAAGATGGCACAAAAGAAAGCGTCCTTGCAAGCAACTTGTAACCGTTTCAACGACAATACCAATTGAATTTTTAACAAACAGCATACACCCGGCTGATGTTCCCACCCCATGGCTCACGCATACATTCTACCTTAAAGAAAATTTTGCTACCAAGCCTTCGGTCGCCTCCTCTCTGCTAACCTTCGTCTCCTGGACCGCAAGCAAATCTAGGTCTCTTTCTTGCATTATGCGTTTGACTTGATATTGCTTGCGACTAGCCCCTAGACCCCGTACATTGAGCGTACCGACGCGTAATGGTGCAGATATACTAATCATAGTGATTGTAAGCGCGAACCACCAGTACAACGCTAACCGTGGCTCTACCTTGCAGTGGGAATACCAGGGTATTACTTATCGCGTCCCTGACCCCGCACCGGCGACGATGACGCCGACCGGACTTCGGGGACATATTTTAACGCGATAGCGTTAAGGAGCTTGTGTCGCAGAAAAGCCGGTGTCGTCGGTGTCGGCGTCAGCGGCGTTGGCCGTGAGCGATAAATCCCAGAAGGCACTTCATAAATAAAAAACATCTTGCAAGATTGGCTGGTGGGAATCGAACCAGGGTCTCCGGAGTGTGAGATGGAGACGCTACCACTCAGCCACGAGTTTTTTTTTTCTTTATTGCCGGCTTTGACATACACAAACATTACAGAAAAAGGAAAAAAACATGTCAACAAGGATTTCGCTGGCACGACATATCAAAATTTTTTCAATGCTGCAAGTTTATCTAGCATGTCAATCCATGTTGGTTGTTCAGGGAGTGCTCGATGGACATCCGTGAACCGTACTACAGATTCAATGAAGTGATCACGTGTAGGTCGTGAATTGACATCAGCATTGTTAAACTGCGTTCTAGCTTTCCACAAACTGTGGAGGCCCAGGAGCATTATAGCGTCATACGGAAAAGCCTACGTTTCTACCAGTAAGAATCTTATTCCATGTGGATCTAAAGGTAACTTTCTTTAAGGTCCTTTGTAGCACATCCCAGAAAAAGATGGGATCCCAGCAATCTAGAAAAGCATGCTCTATCGTTTCAGGTTTCTTGCATAAGAAGCAGTTAATGGACCACGGGACAAAAATACCCCTGTTACGCATCCATGTTTTAACTGATAATGTGTTAGTGTGTAGTTTAAAGAAAAAGTTTTTACCGAAGGGTGTACTGGCATTCTTTTAACCCTTTTGAGGACATCTCCTGGGCCTCCACGGTTTGACATACGGTAAATCGGTACAGGGAGCATAGTGTCAATTAGGTCCTTATACAGTTTTTTCCTAGTAATATTGGCGAGATCTTGCACAGAAAACCGCACATGCAGCATTCTGTCGGCAAGCACGATTTCTCGCAGGTAACCTTTAACGGAACCATGCATTGCTTCACACGAGCATACAATAAATCCTGGAAGGTGACGACATAAAAGCACTTGCATGACTGTGCGAAGGAACACATCATTCTGATCGCGAAGGTACATAAAGCGCGACACAACTTGTCGCACAAATAAATGTGCCAACCCAAGGCCTCCTTTCTTTACTGGCAAGAACAAGTTTGTGCGGATGGTCCTTTCCCAAGTCGATGCCCATATGAAAACGGCGAAGATACGGTGGATTTTTTGAATGTTGATCCGCGAAGCACACAGCACGTTCATGACATACCATAACTTGGACGTAAGAAATAGGTTACAGACCGTGGCGCGCGAGAACATTGACAGCTGTCGCCCCTGCCACGCGTTAGTCTTTTCCTTTGCTCTCGCCACTTGTTCATTCCAGTAAGGCTCAGGGTCGCGATAAAAGTCGAGAGGCACGCCTAGGTAGGTTGTTGCAGTGGTTGACCACCGAAGTCGAGCGAAGCAGTCAGGCGTTTCTTCCCATTCACCATGCCAAAACCCATAACTATTTTCCCAGTTTATTTGCGCCCCGGTGCACTTGCAGAAGGATTCAACTACCGCCACGGCCTCACAAATACTATTTCTATTTGAACAGAATATGGCGATGTCATCGGCATACGCCAATATTTTCACCTGTGTGGACTGTAACCTGAAGCCAGTTATCCGTTCATTGTTTTGGATGGCCTTGCACAAAGGCTCAAGGTAAGCCGCGAATAGCAGGGGCGACAGCGGATATCCCTGCCTCACAGAAGACAGCACTTGCACGCTGTCTGTCAGGTCCCCGTTTACAATGACCCGAGTTGAGCAGTTAGCATACGCCACCCTGACGCCGTCTGTTATTGCGCTTCCCACGTTGGAATGCTCTAATATGGCGAAGAGAACATCGTGGGAAACACGGTCGAAGGCTTTAGCGAGATCTAGTTGCATCATAGCCACTCGATCGCCAAATACATCGCAACATTCTAGCACACTTCGAGCTACGTGTATGTTCGTGGCGATGCTTCTACCCTTTATACCACAGGTCTGATGCGTGCCAACCAGCCTCGTTATCACACCCTGCAATCGTTTGGCCAATACCTTCATAAATATCTTGTAGTCGACGTTGGTAAGGCTTATCGGGCGATAAGACCCAACCAACTGACGTTTTTCAGGTGTCTCAGTTTTTGGGATGAGAACGATGTGCGAAGTTGTGAAGGACAGTGGTATATGTTTTTGCTGATACGATTCGGCGATAACTTTGAGTAGAATCTGGGCTACAATTGTTTTGAATGTTTTATAAAATGCTACTCCTAGGCCATCAGGGCCGGGTGCCTTGCCGACAGGTAGTGCATCTATTGCATCCTCTATTTCTTTCATGGAAATTGGCTGTTCCAAACGCGTTCTTTCTTCTTCTTCCAGCTTTGGCAGTAACGACAGAAATTCCGCTTTAAAGCCCCCTATAATGGTGCGCGGTTGACCGAGCAATTCTTTGAAATTATCAGCGACGACGCGTTTGATTACATTGCGGTCCTCCGAAACGTCATTACCGTTTCTTATTTGCCGTATTTCCTTATTGCAAGCGTATTGTTTTTCGTCCGATAACGCACGTTTTGTGGGCGTTTCACCGGCCCACAGCTTATCGGCGCGTGCACGGATAACCGCCGCTCTGTACTTCTCTGTATCGATTCTCTCTAACTGAATTTTTATGTTTCTTAATTCGTTGGTGTAAGTACCTGGTTGGGAGCATTCTATACCCGTAAGAAATTCAAGTTGCTCACGAAGCAGTGTTTCGTTTCGTTTGTCTTCATAACGCAATGTGCTACTTCTTTCGATGGCTTTCATTGTCAGCCACGAGTTCGTTCCTTCAAAACGGGACAACATCGCCTCTAGTGAATGCGTTGTTGCCTTAGAAACGTGCCAACTTCCCAACTTGAAAAGATGAGGCAGGTCATCAAGCTCAACACCTTCCTTAAGTCTCATTCGCACGACTCTCGTCGTGGATGTCACATGTTCAAAACCGGCGACGGACCAGTTGTCGTTCGACACGTCAAGGACGTCAACAAAGCTGCTCAACGCTTGCCGAAAGCTCTCACTTTGGACAGCAAAGTCGACCCAGTGCCCTTTCACGGTGACGTCTTGTTGGACGGGGTCAATGATAGCGCAGAAGCCGCCTTTGACCTGAAGTCCACCCGTTTCCACCAGTGCATCCTTGTCCGCCTTGCTGCGCAACTTGACTAGCCAGATGTAATTCATCTGGAAGGGTCCTATACCCGTGATGTTCTGGATAACACCAGCTTCCTCCAATGGCTCTCTAAAATCTTCCACCCGATATCGTCTTCTTGCCAGGTCACCGTGCAAAAAAACTCACTGTTGGATGCTCTCGCCTGAAGGCAGTGTTGGCAGCAAAATCCTATAATCCGGGGGTGCAGAAGAAAAGCTGTCACCGCGGCCCACGGCGGCCGCCAAAGAACCTTGCACGGAGCAAGCCATCACGCGTCCGACCTCCCCGAAAGCCAAACGCGGAATCGCAGCCACGAGTTCGATGCTTCAAAGCGGTACAAAAGCGCCTCTAGTGAATGCGGTGCTGCCTTGGAAACGTGCCGTAGAAAGTTATACTGCGGTGTATATCGGTAATTATAAGCATGTAACCTACAGCAGTCGCAGTTACACGAGTAGCGAAGTACGTTTCCGCTGCATTTCTCCTGCGCTCTGCGCACACGCAGAGCCATCTTGCGGCAAACACAGAAGAACCCCTCCTCGCAATGTGCGGCGCTGCCCCAACACGTGGCGCGCCACTCGCCCGCTTCTCCCCTCCGGGCCGTCCGGGGACCGGTGCGAGGATGCCCCACTACCCTTGCGTTTAATAAGTTTTCTCGCTCTCTCCCTCTCCAACTTCACTCGTCACTCGTACCCTCGCGTTTTGGCGACGTGGCTCCTCTTTCTGCTCACAGCGCGATTCCTAGGTGCAGCGTCCGATGCGGGACGCCGCTGACGTGATCACTGCGCCGTAGCGCGTCTGGTGGGAAAGCGTCCACTGCGATGTGTGCCGAGCTGCTTCCGAGGAGTCATGCGTCTGCGTGGTGCTCCCAAGCGAGATAGAAGACTATCCCATCTAGGCGTCAGCCCCATGATTGCGTCGGCCTTCATGGCGCGTCGCGCCCCGGCTTTCCGTGCCGATCACGACGTTTGGCTCGCGTAGATCGTTTCTCCCTCCGAGACACCGAGTTCTTTGGTTCGTTCCGCTTGCTCAGGCGCACGTTTCGTTGCCGCGCCGAACGCTGTGTTGCTCGGCGCTCACCGCGTGATTGGTGGGTGCAAAGTCCGATGCAGGGCGCCCCAGAAGTGATCGCTGCGCTGTAGCGCAATGTCTTGCACCCCTTGGCAGGTCGACGGGAACGCTATCGCGTTCCGCTCTTGAAGGCGAAGCTTAAGCGTCCTCGAATTTTGTAGCGTGAACGAAGACAATCCGCGCTTAAATGCCCTAGGGACAATGTTAGTATTGCCTTCCAAACACTCGACGAGGCCTTTTAGCTCCGGTTCTGCTCGCTGCTGTTTAGTGAAGCCTTCCGCGCTTATTATTCCGAGGAAGGCGTCCTCGTTCTCGTCATCTTGCGGCGGGGGATCGATGGGGGTGCGTGATAGGCAGTCGGCGTCAGAGTGTTTTCGTGCGGACTTGTAGATTACTGTGACGTCATATTCTTGCAGTCTGAGGCTCCACCGCGCCGCCGTCCTGAAGGGTCCTTTAAGTTAGCTAGCCAACACAACGCCTGATGGTCGCTGACGACTTTGATTGGCCTGCCATATAGGCAAGGGCGGAATTTTGCTGTAGCCCAAATGATGGCGAGGCATTTCTTTTCAGTCGTCGAATAATTGCCTTCCGCTTTTGACAGCGACCGGCTAGCATAAGATATCACCGGTTCAAGTCCCTCTTTCCTCTGGACTAGGACGGCACCGACCTAGGCTACTGGCGTCAGTGTCGATTTCGGTATTGCCGTCTTCGTCGAAGTGTGCAAGTACCGGCGGCGACTGCATACGTCGTTTGAGTTCTTGATATGCCTCAGCCTGTGGCGTTTCCCACTTGAACTCGACATCACATTTGGTTAGATGTCTTAGCGGCTCAGCGATGCGGGAAAAGTCCTTGACAAAGCGCCTGTAGTAGGCGCACATGCCACTGAATCTACGCACTGCCTTCTTGTCGGTGGGCTGCGGGAACTTTGCGATGGCAGCTGTCTTCTGCGGGGCGGGCGTACTCCAAATTTGCTGATGACGTGGCCTAGATACAGAAGTTCAGCGTAAGCGAAGCGGCACTTTTCCGGCTTCAGAGTGAGCCCTTATGACTCGATGGCCTCTAATACTGTGGCAAGCCGCCTAAGGTGACCGTCGAAATTTCCAGCGAAGGCAACGACGTCATCCAAGTAAAGAAGACGCGTCTGCCACTTCAATCCTGCTTACACCATGTCCATGAGGCGCTGAAACGTTGCAGGCGCCGAGCATAGTCCGAATGGCATGGCCTTGAACTCGTATGGGCCGTCTGGCGTGATGAAGGCGGTCTTTTCGCGATTGCTCGTCGACTTCTATTTGCCAGTAGCCAGACTTGAGGTCCAGTATCGAGAAGTATTTAGCGTTGCAGAGCCGATCCAATGCGTCGTCTATCCGTGGAAGGGGGTATACGTCCTTCTTCGTGATCTTGTTCAGTCGACGATAATCGACGCAGAAACGTAGGGTTCCGCCTTTTTCTTCACAAGGACAACAGGGGATGCCCACGGGATTTTCGACGGCTGTATGATGTCGTCGCGCAGCATTTCGTCAACTTGTTGCCTAATAGCTTCACGTTCTCGCGTCGAAACTCGGTAAGGGCTCTGGCGGAGTGGTCGAGCGCACTCTTCGCGACATGGTGTTTGTCGAATCCTCGATGACGTCGAAAAACAGTCTTTGTATCGTCGAGGCAGACTTCTGAGCAGTTGTTGCTTAATAATGGGGAGACTTGGATTTGTGTAGAAGTCTGGTTCGGGAAGTATGTTCGTCGGGGTAGATGCGGCAGAATCCGAGAGGACAAACGCATTGCTGGTTTCCAGAATTTCCTCGATGTACGCGATCGTCGTGCCTTTATTGACGTGCTTGAACTATTGGCTGAAGGTTGTCAGCAACACTTTAGTTTTCCTCCGTGCAGTCGAGCGATCCCTCTTGCGACGCAAAATTCACGGTCGAGTAGAGACGTTTGTCACACTCGATGACGCCTTCTACATCAGCGGGTGTTTCGGTGCTGACGGAAATAATAATTCTCGAGCGCGGCGGGATACTTACTTGATCTTCGAGTACACTAAAGGCATGGTGACTACGAGAGCTCTCCAGCGGTATCGCTAGGTCTTCAGACAGCGTTATCGATTTCGACTTCATATCGATTGCGCCGTGTTGGTTCGAGAAGTCCATGCCGAGAATGACGTCTCGTGAACAATGTTGGAGTGTAACGAAGGTGGCAGGGTAAGTCCGGTCATAACGGTAATTCTTGCCGTGCAGATTCTAGTCGGCGTAATGAGATGTCCTCCAGCGGTCCGAATTTGAGGGCCTTCCTATGCAGTCTTTTTTCAACTTTTTTCAACTGGGCGGCGATGTGTCCACTAATGGCAGGGTAATCGGCCGCTGTGTGGACTAAGGCGGCGACTGCGTGGCCGCCGAGGAGCACGTCGAGGTCGGTGGTTCTTTGTCTTGCGTTACAATTAGGTCTTGGCGTCGGATCACCGCTGCGTCGCGTTGACCTGTGGCTTGTACGCGGCGTCGTCAGGTTGCCTTTCGTCGGTGCATTCCTTGCTTCCGGACTTCGTCGGGACGGCGGCGTGTCGTTGTTATATCGTCGAGGTAGTCTCTTCGGCGTCTTCGTCGGCGGCGGAGGATATTCGTCAGTTCGACGAAGAACAAGCGCACCTCCATCGGTTGCTGCTTTCAGTTTTCCTGCTATGGGCTCGCAGACCGGCCCCGGGCTGGGCCAGTGTATAGTCGGCGCTGCGTCGACAGGTAGCGGCCTGGTGATGTCGTCCAGGGCTCCACTAAGTGGCGGCGAGGTAGTCGGCGATATCGCGAGGTCGTTCGCCAAGCTGTGGTCTCGGCGCGTTAACGGCGAACGCTCGGAGTCCCATCTTCGGGTATGGGCATCGACGGTAGATGTGCCCAGCTTCTTCGCAGTAATAGCAAAGCGGACGGTGGTCGGGGGTGCGCCACACGTCAGTCTTCCTTGGAATGCTGCGTGCGATGGGTTGGTGTGCTGGCGGCGGGGGTGGTGGCGGACGACGGAACTGTGTCTTCACTGGGCCTTGCCGTGGTCGCGGAGGGGGTACGTGACGGCTGGCTACAGCGGCGTATGTCATCGCTTGCGGTTGAGGCTGCGGTGTTTCAGGGCCTACTCCGAGTTGTTGTTGGAGCTCCTCACGGACGCCGTCGGCTATTGAAGCCAGTTGAGGCTGCGATGACGGGACCAGCTTTTGTAGCTCCTCTCGCACGACCGCTCGGATAGTCTCGCGCAGGTCTTCGGTGGCCAGTGACTGAACTCCAGCGTAGTTTGTCGAGTTAGTGCGGTGGTTGAATTGCCCAATCCGCATTTCCAGTGTCTTCTCGATGCTGGTGGCCTCGCGAAGAAACTCGTCGACGGTCTTCGGTGGGCTCCGTACCATTCTGGCGAAAAGTTCCTCCTTTACACCACGCATCAGTAGGCGGACTTTCTTTTTCTCGGACATTTCCGGGTCGGCATGGCAGAAAAGGCGGCTTATTTATTCTGTAAAAATCGCGGCGGTCTCATTAGGCAGCTGCACTTCTGTTTCTAGTAGTGCTTGGGTTCGTTCTCGGCGTACGACGCTTGTGAATGCCTGAAGGAAGCCGCTTCGGAAAAGGTCCCAGTACGTTAAGGTGGCTTCTCGGTTCTCGAACCACGTCCTGGCAGCGTCTTCCAATGCGAAGAAGACATGTCACAGTTTGTCGCCGCTGTTCCAGCTGTTAAATGCAGCGACCCTCTCATACGTGTCAAGCCAGGTTTGCTGGTCCTCGAATGTTGAACCGCGGAACGTCGGAGGCTCCCTGGGCTGCTGCAGCACGATGGGAGACGCTGGGGCTGCCATTGGGGTTGCCTTGCTCACAGTCTTCTTGGTCTCCTCAGGTAGAAGTCCGTGCTCCGGGGACAGCTGTTGAAGATGGCGGCTTGCTCGATGGTCCGGGACTTCGTTGGTGTTCTCTTTGCGGTCCGGGCTTGGATCACGGCTGGTCGGGGGCGTCCGGTACATGAACGAAAAGCACCTCCACCAGATGTCACGTGGAGTGACGTATGAAGAACACAGTAGCAATACTGCGAAAGGCGAAACTAACTTTTATTGGGCGAACCTGTGCCCACCTCGCCCCACACGATGAACAGGCGAGCCTATAGAGCGTAGAACAAGCGCTAGTGCATGAGCACACTTTGTCGGACTGCTACCAAAGCTATCAAAGAATGACCAGACGCCACTGAACAATGAGAAGCTATTGGTTCTTGGAAATTTACAATTCCCAGATCAAATGACTAAGATGCTACGAAAATGATCAAGGTACGCAAGAGAGCCACATTTGTCGCCACCGGAAAAGGTGACCCTGTCTAGATCCATTGAACGATGAGACGAATTCCGTCCAATGCGTGCACCCGAGCTTCTTGACAAGGTTGCCGCGACGGCGTCCAGGAAAGGTAAGTCGGAGAACATTACACGTGTGGTGAAATTTCTCGTAGAAAGCAGCTAGAAGTGGTTCCTTTAGACTAAGGGGGTTTCTTTGTAGCGGTTCCCGAACAAATGCTTTTTTTAAAGAGCTAGAACTACACTAGAAAATAACTTTGTTCCAACCAAAAAACGCGCAATACAGGCAAGAAAGCAAGGACTTAGGTTCCTGCAGCAACTGAACCTTGAACGACTTGCTGTGAGATTAAAATAGCCAAAGCACCTTCTGCTTGACTTATATTTCAGCACCAAAACGCATAAGCCGGAGGTTCCATTCGGGGCTATACTTTCTGAAAAAATAGCCTGGTAACAGATGACGTCTTCTTTTTTTTTGCGAAATACGTTTTCGTCATCACCTTGATGACCCGTACCTCGTAAAAACTCGAAGGAAGTGGTTAAATTTCTCGCTGATAAGAACACAGGACAGTGTAGTGCAATCATCATCGATGTTGAAGCCCTTCTTTATTAGCTTCATCAATCATAATTTATGCAATCAGCTTTACCGCAGAATGCGCACGCTTCTTCCTTCTTATACCTCGCTTTATAAGTGCGTGTTCTAAGGCATCCTGATATTGCTTCAAAAGTAATGAGTTTCTATTTGAGTTATCATAGATTGTTTCTTTCCGGATTTCATTTTTTTCCTCTTAAGTAATTACTCATGATACGTTTGTTTTCTATTGCCGCCACCAAAGAGATTATCTCGGCCTTTCCGACATTCCACTTGACGCCCTTTGTTGCTGTGTTGCTCACCATACAGGCTCCGTGCTTGCTGGTAAGCTTCCTAGTTCTTTTCCTCCACTGTGAATCAATATTTTTCCTGTACAAATACTTGAAAACTCTCCCAGCCCATTAACTTTCTTCCATATTCCTCAGTCGCGTTTCATACTCAATTTTACTGCGAGCTTCCCCCACTTCAAAACTAGTCCAGCCCATATCACCCTGCACAGCTTAATTTGTAG
This sequence comes from Dermacentor andersoni, assembly GCF_023375885.2. Classification (NCBI taxonomy): domain Eukaryota; kingdom Metazoa; phylum Arthropoda; class Arachnida; order Ixodida; family Ixodidae; genus Dermacentor; species Dermacentor andersoni. Next base: position 6,772,446 of record NC_092823.1, read on the forward strand.
TCTTTCAGGGAGCGCCCAATGCGAGGTGCGTGTCCCTATCGACATTTGGTTGCCATCGAGTCCTGATTGTACCCCTGCTTTCAAGCAAACAACGGCATTTCCAAATGTAACTCCTAGAACCATTCCACTTTTCCACATACCCCGGAGCACCTCGTATGAATTGTATCCCCATAGCGCTCCGTGTTCCATTACAGCCGCATCCCTCTACCCCTTTACTGCTACTGTATTTTCCTGTATTTCCATATATATATTTCCTTCTTTTATCCATATGCCAAGGCATTTATATCCTTTTACGTATTTTTTTTATTTTTTTTATATTCTTCCTGGCCCTGTATTGTCACTTTCTGTTCGCCGGTTTCATTGAATACAATACCACCTGTTTTCTTAACTATAAATTTCAGATCTAACTTATCGTTTACCGGTTCACAGGTATTAGCCAGACGTTGCATATCACTTTGCTTGTTAGCTAGCAAGAAAATGTCACCCGCCGTGGTTGCTCAGTGGCTGTGGTGTTGGGCTGCTGAGCACGAGGTCGCGGGATCGAATCCCGGCCACGGTGGCCGCATTTCGATGGGGGCGAACTGCGAAAACACCCGTGTACTTAGATTTAGGTGCACGTTAAAGAAACCCAGGTGATCGAAATTTCCGGGGTCCTCCACTACGGCGTGCCTCATAATCAGAAAGTGGTTTTGGCACGTAAAACACCATAATTTAGTTTTTTTAGCAACAAAATGTCGTCCGCATAAAACAAACCTGGAAGCTGCGGCTCTACTACTGTACCCGCTTGGTTATATGAGAGATTAAACCCAACACTACTTCCTTCTAGCGCCCTTTCCGCCCTATGTACATCATAAACAGCGGTGGGGATTAAGGGCACCCCTGCCTCAGTCACTTGTTGATATCAATGCTCATCATCGCTTCCCATTCAACGCAAATAGTATTTGCTAGGTAAATCTCCATCAAAAGCCGTAGACATTCGTCGCCTAAGCCTTCCCTTTCCCGAATATCCCACAAAATGTGGCAGTCTCTTTTGCCGTACGCTCCTGTAATGTCTAAAAAGGACACATATAACGGTCTCGTTTCTACTCTTGATATTTCAACACACTGAGTAAGGACAAATAAGTTATCATCCAAACGCCTACCTATTCTGAAGCCGTTCTTAAGTTGGAAGAAGAAGAAGCCGACTAGCGCGGTCGTGCAAACGTCGGCTCCCACTTCGATCAATGTTCTTGTACCGAAATTTTTGTGCCACCCCTGAGAACCTGGTGTCGATCGACGCGTCTTATCGCAAGGATTACGTGGATACCCATTTCTTGCCGGCGGGTCTATTTTTCGGCTCTTTGCAAACTGTTTTCTGCGTGACACGTAGAAAAGGTGCTAGCCCCTAACTCGCGCTGTAGGCCTAGGCCTCACGCGCACTGCGCAGTGTAGGCATGGCCTCCGGCTTAGCTGTTGAAGGCATGGAGTTCACCTCGGAGGAAGATATCGGATGAATGACAGTCAACATTCGCCGAAGGAGACGTGCATTAGCCGTTGGCGGAAAATCCTTGGCTATAAAGTATACCAATCATGGCGAGAAAGGTAGTCGTCGCACGGCCACCTCGCAGAACGTGCTTAAGCGCGTCGCTACCGCCTCTAGGATCCCGATGCTATCGAGGGATCACATCAAGATAATTATCCGCCCACGCGGCGGCCTCGACGTTAAAAAGTTCAGCCTGGTGCACCTCTCCAGAGCGCTGGCCATGGCGGCAGCCTTAGCACCGGAAGACACGACGAAGGACACGTACTGCCCGAACGGCTGTCAAAACATTTTGGTGGTGTCGACTCCGCGGGAAGAAAACGCGAGAGCTTACTCCAAGGTACGCAAGGTCCATACGAAGGATAGGCCCTTCGAAGTGGCGGCCTACACCGCAGCAAGATAAGATACATGCAAGGGTTCGCGGTATCGACCTGTATATTAGCGACGCGGAACTGAAAACCCTTTTCCTCAATCATCGAAATCCAGGCCTTGTCGAGGTACGTCGGATCAAGTAAACTGCAATGGTGATGGTACTTTTTTGTGGGACAAAGGGTGCCAAACCATGTTTTTTGTGGTAAGGTACTCATGCCCTGTAATCTCTACCGACGACAGATTGATGTGTGCTACGGCTATGGTGAAATCGGACATAGATCCGACGTGTGTCCCAATCCGGCAAGTGTTAGAAACTGTAGGGGCTGTGGAATCACTTCCCCACCTGAAGATCATCAATGTGATCCCAAGTGTGCTACTTGCGGTAGCGCACACCCAACTAGGGACCAAAAGTGCAGTTGAAGGTTCCAGATGCCTTATATCGCGAGACAAAGGCGTCGAAGGCGCCAACGACAGCAAGAGCGCTATACAGAGGTGGCCAACGACATTGACGACAGCGACGATTCCCAGCGCAAATGGATGATGCAAGAAAATGACGCCAACTTGCGCTCTCGCAGGGGAGGACGCTCCAGCTCACGAGGGCGCTCCCGCTCCAGAGGTGTTCTCGATCCGGAGGCCAACCCAGCTACGGAGAATCTTCTGGTGTCGACTTGCAACCCCTAGGGCCTGGGGCAAAATCGAGGTCCCGTTCACAGTCGACCCCAAGAGCAGCCTGGGCCGACCGAGTCAAGAAGGGAGGCCTTGGGAAACCAGGACAACTGACAAGGGCAAGGTCTAGGAGTACTAACGGTAGGGCACAGCCGGAACGTGAGTCAAATCCCCCAATATTGGCATTAGAATCCGAAAATCGGAAATTGAGACAAGAACTGTCTAGCTCAGGGAAGCTTTCAAATCCTTTAACGAAGTGTCCGAAACACCCCGTTGTCAGATGGAGACAACGGCTCCAAAACCCTTGGCCGGCAAACCCAAACGTAAAGCCCCCTACCCTGTTTCCATCAGCGAAACGGAGAAGGACGATTTAGAAACCACTGAGGCAGAGGAGATAGGAGAGGCTGAGGGAACCCTAACCCCCAAAAAGTCAGAATAGCCGCAAGGTTATCAACAATAGACAGGACTCTGCCGAAAATCATGGAGCTCATCACTAATCTAGATGCTAGACTGGGTCAACTAGAAAGGCCCAAAGTTAAGGCAAAAGCAAACTCAGCGGTTGCATCGGCAGTCTACGGAGGCACAAACGGTAGCCCGAGCGCAGTCTCTAGCGGTTCGGGTTGTTAACCAATGGTATCATAATGGCTGCAAACGACAGCAATAACATTAAAATATGGCAGTGGAATTGTGCGAGTTTCCGAAGGCGCAAGGTTCCCCTGCAGCAGCTCATTAGATCGGCCAAAGTTAAGCCATACGTTATTCTCTTGCAAGAAACACTAGCTAAGGAGGATATCTCTCTACCAGGTTACAGCTCCGAAACCTTGATCATTCCAGGGGGTCGGGGAATAGCGACTTTGGTTAGAAAGGGTACTTCCTATAAAACTCACGAGCTTCCCGAGTACAAGGTTGGTCTAGAAGCACAAGTGATCAAACTCACCCTGAAGAACAAAAAAAGCAACTAACGTGTTTATAGCTAACGTTTATAGCTCTCCGACAGATAGGAAAACGGTTTTTAAGACCCTCTTGGGCCGAATTTCCAATAAGGCAGATACCGCCCCACTCGTAGTGGCTGGGGACTTCAACGCTCCCAACAAAGAATGGGGCTATCGTCATCAGAGCGTCAAGGGTAATAATTTAGCAACCTCGGCCAGTGAGTTAAAATTTGCTCTCATTACAGATGCTAACTTCCCCACGAGATCTGGTACCTCCACTACCAGAGATACAACTCCGGATCTAACATTCCTTTGAGGAATTGCAGGCTTGTGGGACAATCTGCAGGAGAATTTAGGAAGTGCTCATTACATAATTGAGGTCATCTTACAGACACAACCACCACCACTAAAGAAATATGAGTACGTGGACTGGGATCTCTTTGGTAAGTTGCGTAAGGAAACCAGCATAGATGGCTAGTCTTATGAGGAGCTTTTAGATCAACTAAAGGAAACTATTAAGAAAGGTACTAAAGCAGTCTCAACAGAAATCGAAGTCCCAAAAATGGACTCCAAGCTAGCTCATATGCTGGAGGCGAAGAATTCCCTTCTAACCAGATGGAAGAGTCACAGACTTAATAGAAGACTTAGAGCCAAGATCGCCCAAGTTTATCGTGATATTGAAACCTACGCGGCTCAAATCACACGTCAACAATGGGACGAAGCATGCTCAGAAGCAGACGGCATATTGCGCAGAGGAGGCAAATGGAATCTATTGAAGAGCCTCCTTAATGACAAGCCCACCAGAGGTACTACAAACCTCGTCATACACAGACTCGTCAATAAGCAGGTAACTGTAGGGTGGACAGTAAGAGAGGTCGCAAACGACCTCACACACATGTACCTGCCACTTTAATATGTATATGAGAACGAAGAAGAAATAAGCGAACCTTACTCCGGAATATTGCAACCGGACTTGGACAGTGACTTCACTGCAGCTGAGATAAAGCACGTGCTCTTTAATTTAAATGGCAGATCTGCCCCGGGTCCGGATGGCATCACAAATAAGCTTTTGAGAAACCTGGACAATGATGCCATAGACATAATCATGGTCAAAATTAACACAGTAAAGGTCAAAATATTGTCAAACTACAATAAAGGTAAAGGATGACACTAAAGTGTTATATGTCTCCATGTGTTATTGATATATGTGGGTAACCACTTCAGAAGGAGCACTTGTACAACTTGGTTAATGAACTTTATTTTCACATTGAGTTTTGCATTACTTGAAAGATGCACAGCCAAAAGTACCTACAACGAACATTTCTTCTTCAAATGTATCACACATCAGGCAAATTCCAAATGCTGAGCCAGCAGGAACCTGTCGCAGCAATCCGGAACAACCTGGAGGAAGGGCCCACTGCTGCGGAGCTCCTTGACAACATGTGACACTTCGACCATGAGGAGTACGTGCACGAGTTAGAGGAGGATGTGGTGGTGATAGAGGTGTCAGTGCCGCCAGCGGCAACGCCTGCACCCCGTGCGCAGGCGTACTGAGTGGCGTCGTCCGGCACGGCTACAGAAAGAGAAAAGCAAATACGAATGATTTGCTGGCGCAGCAGCTTCAGCATGTCACCAGCGCTCTGAAGCAACAAAGCCGAGAGATTACATCGAGCAGTTTGCGATGTCACTTGTTCCACTCAGGAAACGAGTGAGAATAGAAACACAAACGGACATGTACATCAGGGTGTTCAATGTGATTAAGGAATTAAGTGGCTATTTTTTTTTCTTTTTGTCATACTCAGCACCTTTTCACTGCTGCTTCAGAGTGCCAATCACACATCTGCAAAGAAAACAAACAGATAACAAAGGTGCAGTGCTTTCGCTATCTGTTCATCTTGCTCGTCCATGTGCGGTCTGCACAATGAAGGCGCAGTGAAACTACAAATCAGCACATCAAGGCAGCACGTTTTCCGAGTATGTTTGTTTTCTTACTTCTCTACATCTACTTTTGCTTTTCTATTTAATGTGCCGTTGGCGTGTGCAATGATCTTTATGGAAAACGAGAAAATGCCAGCAGTTGCTCATACCACATTCAACCAGATACTCGTACTATTATTCTTGTTTTTTTTTTTCAATGTGTTTTATTCTATATTACTGTATGTTGATCTCTAACCTCTCATATATTTACTTTTTGTGTACCGATTTTTATTATGCTTCATACTCCATTTTTAAGAAATTGGCTGCTTGTCGCTGATACTGTTAAGTTTCTTTTACAAGTTTTCATGTGTTCAATTTGCACTCATTTATATGTGATCTTGATGTTTATTGTTTACTTTTATTTTCCTGCTTTTATTCGTCCCTACATAATGTGATACATTTTAACTCGTCAATGATTGCATGTGCCTTTCACCTGTGCAGTAGTCTTTTTTGATAGCCGAGTTGTCGAAGGCAAGAAAAATTCGTACCTCCACGTACTCATACAAATATATTTATCGTATTGAATTGTGCATTACTGTACTTTGACGTCTTATCTCTTATATGCTTGCTTTTTATGTCCGGTGTTTTACTGCTTTATTGTGATGCTGCATTCTCCATTTTTTTACACGCTGGCTGCTTGTCACTGATACTTCTATTTCGTTTTTTTTTATGTTCTGGATAAGTTTTAATGTGTGCAATTTCCACTATCAGTGCTTTGCATTGACCGGTGTTCACTTTTATTTTCCCATTTCGAATCATCCTTACATAATGCGATACATTTCATCTTGTCAATGATTGCATGCGTCTTCCACCTATGCAATACTCTTCTTGACAGCCAAGTTGTGGAAACCAAGAAAAATGCGTACCTCCAGGTACTCGTACGACTATATTTACCGTATTGATTTGTGCATTAAGCGGGAGACACACGGTCCGATTCCGTGTCCGATCCGGCGTCCGGCGCGCCGGAACGGCTGCCGGATTCGAGGCGTTTTGCCGTGCCGAAGCGCCGGATCGGACGTCCGGCGTGCGACAAACCGGGCAGATTTTCATCGTCCGACGCGTCCGCCAACCGCACCGTCGTCTGGCCGCAGCCAATGACAGCGCGGCTGGCATGTGACGTTCTCTGACGTTCCCTCCACGGAGGCGGCGTTGGCTGGCCGGTTTCTCGCAGTCTTTTTTTTTTTTTTCCCTTGCCTGCTGCAGTTTGTTTCCGACACGAAATAGTCACTAGTTCAGTAAAATTATCTCGAACGTGTGCCTGGTATGCAAAGCAGCGCTTAGTACACTAGCACTAAGGTACTGGCGAGATCGGGAGCCGCGACGCGAGGGCACTTCGCGGACAGACAGCAGACATCGACCGTCTGAGCGAGGCTGCTCGCTTCGCTTGCACGTTTGCCCTTCGCAACGACTGCGTCGAGTGAACCAATTGTATTTAATTACGGTCGACCTAAGTGTACAGTGTTAATTGTTTTAGAAAGCATAAGCGCTCTTCGACGAGCTCGGGTTGGATCGTAAGCGCCGTCGGCCGCGGCGTCTGCCTAGCTAGGCCTACCGGCCCTATCGCTGGCTGTTAGCGGAGTCGCCAGTGCACAACGCGCCGTCGTGAAGCGTTGTGTCACTCGCAGGGGCATAATTTTACTGACAGTGTTCGCGTAAAGCGAAGCAGTGTTGTGCAGAGTTCTTTATATTGCGTTTCTCGACGTGGCTATGAAGTCAAGGTGGATCTGGGCGGAGCTTACGCGCCGCTCAATCTTTCGGATGCACGCACCGTGTGCCCCGAATCGTCGCATGCCGGAGCATGCAGCGCCGCGCGTCGGATCGGACGCCGAATCGTCCCGTGTGTCTCCTGCTTTACTGTACTTTGACGTCTCATCTCTTAGTTGATTGCTTTTTATGTCCTGTCCTTTTCTGCTTTGTGCTGCATTCTCCATTCTTTAACATGCACGTTGCTTGCCACTGATATTTTTTATGTCGTTGTTTTGAATAAGTTTCAGTGTTCTATTTGCATTTATTTATGGGTGCTTTTATTTTCCTATTTGAAGACCTCCTTACATAAAGTTATACGTTCTACCTCATCAATCTTGGCACGCGCAATACTATTTGCACCAGCATAATTGTGGCACGGCCGCTGCTTAAAAAGAAGTGCGGCCTGCCACTTCAGGCGAACTGCAATGTAGCGAACGGGGAGCGATAGTTGCATTCGCGGCAGCTTGACTGGCCTGAACTGCCCTATCTATCGAGCCAGCAGTAGCTGGGTATGCTTAAATAAACGTCGTTGTATTTTTTGTGCTTGGAAATAAAATTTTTGTGGTTGGGATGGTCACGAATACCATAATTCAAATAAATTTGTCCTCCAAATAAAGCCTCCAGTTACTATCAAGTACATGGACTACACACTTCACAGCATGGATGTACAAATTAATAACGCAAGCATTTTTTTCTTGCGCAGGTGTCACAAAATTGATACGCAAACAGCACGACCACAGTGAACAGTAATTATGAATTACTGTTATGAAGTCACATTATGTGGCTTTTCCCCTTTTGAGAAAACGCTCGCCATCATTGTATCTGGTAGAACTGCTGCTAACGTAGACGCTTCAAAGCGCCTTCTTCGGAAATACCTGGTTGGTGCCACTGCCATGGAACTTCGCCTGCTTTGCTGCAAAAATAGGCTGCGGAGAGGCTCCGGGCATGTGCAGCTTCACTGTCATAATTCCTCGATCGCGCTGATTGAAGGGGAAAAATTGCTGTGTTCTGACGTCTCCCGACGCAGCTTGGATGCTTTCACGCCAGCGTCCTGCTACGAAGTTTGCAAACTTGTCCTGTTCATCTCTGTATTTGTCAGACTGTGGATTGAGTACAGTTAGAAAATCGTGCAGGACACAGGCAGCCTTGACAACCAAGTGCACGTTTGTGGGGAGCAAGTTAATGATCCGCAGTAGGATCCGCCACCTTGCTGCTGTGATCCCGAATGCGTTTTCAGTACACCGTCTGTCGGAGTATAGCAAACAAATATTGAAATTCAAACTTCTTTAGGAATAGTTCTTTAAAAAATGGTTAGAAGAACCTGTTCCTTCAGTCTGCCTTTTTCAGAAGACATGTTTACGGTAATGATACGAACAGATTGCAAGAACCAAAGTGCCACATGTACTACACGTATATCTTTCTTGCGGTGTATTCGTTCTTCCCGCAGTACTTGTGCCCTTTAAAGGGACACCATAGAGTAGTTCTGAAGCACTTTAGGCTGTTTAACTATTCTTCAGCACCTCTACTTTCATTGATTTTGCAATAATAGGTTGATTATTAGAAGAGATAATGACTTTCAATGTCTCATTTTTGAATTTCACTATCTCATTGCACCAAATAATCAAAATGACACTATACCTTGCTCGGCTCAACCTGTAGTTGACTCTTCTTTCATGTTCAAGGTGCTTTGAAGGAAATGGGCGCATCAAGTTTTTTCTTAACTGAAAAGCTTCATCCCCTACGAGGACGTGGGGTACAGCTGCTGCAGTCCTTGGGAGCAGGCCTAGTCAGGCTATGTTGAGGTCTCCATTGCCAAATTTAGAGTGTTTAAACACGCTTCCGTCGCTTACGCGGCCTTGAGCCCCAACATCAACAAGCGCATACTTGTCACTGCTGTCAACGACAGCCATGAGCACAATTGAACACATTTCCTGAAATAAAGCATCGGAGCAAGTGTAGGCATTCACATTGAAACAGCAAATTTACGGCCACTGTCAGGCAATTTGAGTGGCTTGCTTAGCAAGCGAGGCTTGGTAATATTATCACCTGCAGACTATCGCATAAGAAAGCTCACTGAAACGGCTGCAGAATGCAGGCTACAGAAAAATCGTCAAAGGATACTGTGGATGTTTGTGCGTTGTCACTCATTAAACAAAATAATGTACTCTCATACTCGTACCTCTCATATGCTTGAAGGTTAAGGGACTGCAATATCTTATTTTATAACCATATGCCCATTAGCATTTGATTGTTTTCTTGTACAGCACTACAATGCCCTGCACATGAGACCCGAGTTGTGCTGCATGTACACTGTACGATCTACAAACCTTCATCTTCCTGGCATAATTTCAATTACCAAAAAACAGCGTCCTTAGTACATAAAGCAAATAAAATGAAAGCGTAGTACTTTACTTTGTAGTTCAAGTAATTACTCCCAGAATTTGGTGGGCATGTGATTGCGACATGTTTTCCATCGACAGCCCCCAAGCAATTGGTGAATTGCCATCGAGCAGAAAATCCTTCAGCAGCCTTTTCCCACTTCTCTTGGGTTGGTTTCTAGAATAGTACGGCACTTGCCATTACTCCTCACTGGAAAATCACTGGCATACAATTCCCATATTGCTAGAAAGCGTGCAGTGTCAGTGCTGTGTCCGCAGGACCAAGCTCGGTATAACACACATTTACGCAGTAGAAGAAATGCTTTGCCTCTAATGTACCAAGGCATTGTTGATTACGTAGTGTTTTGGCACTGCTTGAAGGGTGAGAATTCTTTAATGAATTGGCAAACATTTTACACGCGCTACCAGCAATCATCACAGTGGAGCAGTTACAATGGAAGTGTAATTGCATACTTACTTGCATGACATCCTTGAGGCACGCCCATATTGCTCGACACGTGCCATGTATGCATTGCTCGGCAGGTTCAAGACCTACGCGATGTAACAGCGCTGCTTGGCATATCTCCTGCCCTGATGCCAGGTAACAGTAACATGAAAAACAAAACAAAAATTGCCCTTCCGCACCAATCGAATTGAATTGACTTGTGGGGTTTTACTAGCCAGAACCACTATTTAATTGCGGGCACGTGCCCCCACTGCACGGGACATCGGCATTTTTACATTTTACCCCTCGCGCACCAATCCAAATAAAATTAATTATCATATTTCTACAAGCAACCGAACGGTACACAGGAGATGTAAAATAGAAGGAAAGTGATCTTCCATACACAAACTGTGGGCCATAATTTCCTAGCCTGAGAGACTGGGCTCTAGCCTGACAACTTCCATGTTATGATTTACCTTTATCATAGAATCACTTCATGGCAGCAGCCTATGCAGTTTCTTTAAAATTTACTGCAAAGAATAATGTTAAAAAATCTAATAGCATTACGACTGTAGCAGCACATTCATGGTGCCCCACTGGTAGATCATTTTACTCATAATGTGGAATGTACTTCTGCGAACCTCGACGTCATCGTCAGTCGCTCTCCGGGCTCCAAGCGCTCCCTAATTAAGTGCAGCCGGGTCAGGTAGGCAGCCACAAAGTTAGCAGCTTATCAAAAAGCTGCCGCATCATTCTGTAGTACTTGCAGACAAAACCGTGGTCTACTGGTCGCACGCGGCACATCTGCAATTGCCATGAACAATGTAAACAATAAACCAGACATAACAGCCGTGGCTGCAAATGGTCGTCTGATGTGTTTATGCATCCTACCTGATTGCCAAGAGGGTGATCAGAGGTTCCTTGCATCACTAAAACAATAGTGAACTGGCTAAGCCATATAAAGGCGAGCAGAAAGCATTACAGGTTAACGACAACGGGTGCGAAAGGGCACAAAAAGAGCTCACGCATAGTGTATTTTCAGCGCTGCACGTGTTCTTTAGCAATTACAAATTCAACCAAGGTCAGATTCTGAACAGCGACACGACAAAACACCTCTACGTAAAATGAGCAGAGTACTTACAGCTGTGTGGTCCTTCTTGCTTTCGGGCTACAAACACAGGTCGCACCCACCAGTGTCGCCGTTGCCTCCACCGTCGTTGGTCTCGTCTCCTCTTCATTATCATGAGCAAGAGTATCTGTTTCAGCAATAGTGAAAGCCTCGTACGACACTGCGCGTATAATGTCGACGGGATGCAGCCAGGGAGACAGCGATGACGACTGACCGCACACACACGAAATGCACGAAATTTGAGCGAGCAGTGCGCGCCGTTTCGCGCCATAAAAAACGCAGACGACGCGGAAAGGCGGGAACGCAGCGCTGTTGACAACGTGCCACTGCTGCTGACAATTCATGTGAAGCTGATTATGTCACGTAAGAAATTTTCGTTTCTTCTTGTGTTGGTTCATTTACTCTAAAATAATAAAAGTGCCGTTTATAAATGTTTCGGCATTTTGAAGCACTGTCAGTAACTGGACGCGAAACACTCTCTTCCCCCCAAATGACGATGCGCGACTCGCGGATGCAAAGCGCTCGCGATGCGCGGCAGGCGACGCGAACTTGCGCGCGTCGGCAAGTGTACGTGTGGTCTGGGCTTAAGACCTGCGCTCTAAAATCGATGTAGCCGCTGTATACCGCCACCCTAACCTTGACTTGCAAACTTTTTGTTAACACTGTCTAATTCATGAACAAATTTAACAACAGTAATGCGATTCGCGCTGGGTATTTCAATATTGGTTTTCCTAAATGCGAAAGATAGGAGTTGCGGATACCTCGAATTATTTGCTGTAAATGGTACCGACCACGTCATACAGTTTTACTCGTGAAGGGATACCTCGTACTAGGGTCTAAAAAGTCGTGCATTGATTATATCCACGTAACTTTAGCCAAGCTTCAAAACATGCAAATGCTGCGTAGCTGGACAGAACCAAGATAATGTTGTTCGCCGTCCCTTGGATACACTCGGACATTTGTTTTCATTCCACGTAATTACCTTATTCATAATTAATTATTCAACTCAAGTAATACCTTACATGAAAAGTGTGAATGAGCAAATTGTAGAGCAACATGAAAAACACTCGACACAGCTTCCCGTCGCGCTATACGTGCTCCATGGAAGTGTTTTTCCCGAGCGCGAAAGCAGCCCGCGAATGCACGCACCTCGAGCGGCCAGTCACGCGGGAATTTTGTGCAATATGAAAAAGGCATAGGGTCTGTTGAGCGAATCATTGAGAAGGCCTAAGAAAAGTAATCTAGATGATGAAATATCATCGCATTTGCAAGCGAAAGCCCCATGGCTACAGCGAATTCATTTAACAAGAATTTTGTGCCGTCAGTTAAAGATCTAAAGTAGAATTCAGGGGTAGTCCGGTAACGTACCATAGAACAACCAACCCCAGGTGGTCAAAATTTCCGGAGTCCCCCACTACGGCGTGCCTCATAATCAGATCGTGGTTCTGGCTCGTAAAACCCCATAATTTAATTAGTTTTGTTTTAAAAGGTTACTTCTGCATATTTTGAACGGCTGTATAGAAACAACTGACATATATGAGGCGTCAGAGTATCCTAATCAGGCCATATGTGTCTGGGAAAAAAGTCGCACTAGAACTATTGTCTCATAGCAATATGCCTCTGTCTCAGTATTGTAATGGAGAAGATCGTTCACACGAGTATAATATCATTTTGTGAGAAATTCTCTACATTAAATGATACTCAGTATGGCTTCTGATCTCCAATTACCCCTGTAAAGCACTACTTGATTCCAAATTCCGCCTGCAAATTTTCTAATTTCATCACCATAGGTAACTTTGCTGCCGTCAGCGACTGCGCTTCCTGCCCCTTGGCACCTATTCTGAAAGCCTAATGGTCCGCCGGTTACCTGTCCTACCGATAAGGGGATCCCCACTACAATTTTTTTGTTAATGCCAACTACAATATCGGCTGTCCCCGTTTGCTCTCTCAACACCGCTCTCTTCCTCTCTCTTAACGTTAAGCTCAACATCTTTCGTTCCATCCTTCTTGGCGCCGTCGTTAGCGGGTTCTCGAGCTTCTTTGCTAACTTCTGACTTTTTGGCCCATGCGTTAGCACGGGTAGAACGCTATGATTTTGTACTTTCCTCCTCAGTGACAGTGGTAAGCTCCCAGACATGATTTGGTTATGCCCACCGCGTGCACTCCAACGGATTTTTATTCTTATGTAAATTTACTTCTCATTATCGGGGTCCTCGTGAGTAATTGACTCAGATAAATGTATCCTGCACAGACTCTAAAGGTTGACTGGCGATCGTGAATTCTTGCTCTCTTACCAGGCTATTGAACAAAGCTTTGCCTTCTTCATAATAATCTTCAACCCTATTCTTACACTTTCTCGGTTAAGGTCATAAATCGTTTGTTGCAGTCCATCCCCAGTGTTGCAGAACAGGGCAATGTCATCTGCTTCAGAGATAGCCTGGAGACACCTTCGTCCTGCAGAGGGCATAAAAATAGGCTGATGATGAAGATGCGGATGGTTTGATTGGTTGCGATCTACGAAAACAACGACAGCGCGGCCGTTGCGCCCTACGTCTCACCGGCGACGACGCGTGCGCCGTACAGACTGGGGACGCCACCGTATACGTTCATCCCGGAACATCAAAGAGGGAGCTGGAAGATGTTAATATCGACACATTTTGGGGTGAATCCTGAGGGTGGAGCCCAATTCCATCGTCATTGTGGGTGACATTAACGTCGATGTGTCTAGCCCCGACGGAAAGTGCTTCTTGGCCTTTCTCTTGGAAGGATTCGGCCTTCAACGTTACACCAATACTAACGCCTCCACGACGCGCAGTGTCGTTACAGAGCGTCTATCACAGCGACCATAAAGCCATAATTACTGTGGTCACGAGATAAACGTAAATACAAGTAAACATAACATGCATATTTGCGTTATATTGTTTTGTTGTTTTATTTTCTTCTTTCTTTTATAGTTATAAACAGCTCCTCTGGTCGCCCAGCTTCACGGAAAGGAACGGCTCTGATTCTTTCGCTTAATATCTGTGTGAACGACTTGGCTGATCTCAAGTTAAATACAAAGTTTTTTTCAGTGCGCCGATGGTAGTGTTGCTCATAATTCATGAATCGCACAGTCAAGCTTTGACGTTATTACAAGCTGACGTCGAATTACGTTTTGATTCGCTATCGGATAACGAAATATGCGTACACAAAGGAAGAATAACGCTAATATGTTTTCGGAATCCCCACAAGAGAGTTATAATCAGATAATCGATTGTATTTCATGGCACTTCATGTACAGGGTGTCTACGCTCACTGCTACCCTATCATCCTACTGCTAGATATCTGGGAATGTACTTAGATAAAACATCCTGGTGCGCTCACGTAGAACACGTAATTAAGCGTCTGCGATTCCTTTCTGTCGAATTATATCGAATTAAGCACAAAATTTTATTTCGTCTGCGTAAAACTGTATTCGAAGGCATGTGTGAATCTATATTCCGGCCCGGTTTTGGTGTGTATGGTTGTTCCTGTCAGATACAAGCTCAATAAATTGGCAAAGCTTTACATAGGCTGGCGGCAAACGTATTCTATGGCCTAAGCTTCGATGGCTTCGACAGCATTTCACAAATGATGGCTGTTGAAGTAAATGTTTTGCTTCATTTGTTTATACTAGTACGAATTATAAGATGTTTTTTGAATTCAAACATTTAGAAAGGAAACCGCGAGGTTTAAGGATCTTTAACGTTACAAACATCCTAAATTATTTACACACTTTTGAAGACGATGCCGGGATTTTATGTCCCCTTTTACTTTCATCGATGGCCTGTGGAAATGCTGTTTTTAGCCTGTAAAAGAATGCAAATGCGCTGTAAAATCTTGTTACCTATCAGTTTATAATACTTGCGCTTTACTGCTTCTCGGTTCTGTAATGACACTATATGAATGTTATTGCTTCTCGTGTTTTGTTTTCTTTCTGCTTTCTTTTCATTTTATTTATATTTCGATAACGTATTGTATTACTTGCTGCATTATTTGAGTCACGTATATGCCATTTTTATTCGTCTATTATTCATATTTATTTAATTTTTTATTTACGGTTTCTTAACATTGTAGTCCTTATTTTTTTCTCTCTTAACTTGTTTATGTGCTGAGCAAACACTTTTGTGACTGGTGTCCCGCCTACAAACGATTTACCCCCTGAACACACATTGGTCTATTAACCGTCTACAAGACGTCTTGGCAAGTTCACCACGACGTCTTGAAAATCATTATAAACGTGTACAAGACATCTTGAAGACGTCGTGGCAAGATATTTAAGGCTTCTTGAAGACGTCTTACCAAAACTTTGTCGGATGTCTTAAAACGTCTTGTAGCCGCTGTGAAGACCGTCTAATGCACCGCTAAATAAGGGATATGAGACGTTTGGCAAGACATCTTGCAGCCATTTTAAAAATGGCTATAAGAAGTTTTGCGAGAGATTTTGTAGCCGTTTTGGAAACAGCTATGAGATGTGCTGCAAAACGTCTTATAGCCATTTTAAAAACAGCCGTAAGAAATTTTGCGAGACGTTGTGTAGCCATTCTAAAAATGTTTTGCCAACAGACTAAACAAACTTGACGAGCAAGGTACGATACCTTCGAGTCAATATTTGTTTAACGTAGCTCTATAATTTAGTAAAGCAATTTGTTGAGTGACAGGTCATCTAAGGCCCCAAGCTAAGGAGTGTACAAACCATTCAAAATCTTCGAAAAGTGGCGGCACTTATAATAAGTAATATTTAACATTCACTGCAAGCATCAGCACCTTCAGATTGTATCAAAAAGTACCACTTGTTGATTGGGCTAGGGAGTAGTTGCAAAAATGAATGCAAGACCTATAAACCTGTCAATTTAGAGTGGGAACACTATTGCCAGGGGAAGCACTCGCACAACGCTACCATTTTAAATAGTCTCTTGACGCTAAAATTCAGTCATAAGATTACAATCCAGCGTCGGTTTCCTTCCAGATCAACTGTCCAACGAAATGATGCTAAGATTCAGTGATCTGGCTAGAAACGGCATACACTGCACATATGCGATGGTCTGGCAAGACCCAAGATCATTTTCCTTACCTTGTCAACGTTATTCGAGAATTGCGGATGGAATATTATCGAGGACTCCAGCAACACTATCACAGTTTTTCTTTCATGGATGTTTGGCACACACATGAATTTAGGAACACAATACACCCTTCCACTATAGCATTAATTATAAAGGAATTGAGTGGCACCTGACCGGCTAATGGACAAATCAATGGGAATGTTCCTAATCCTCGCAATACTGAAACATTTGGCTGCACCGAACGAACCAATGCCTATGGCCTATTTCTTACAACCAACCATAGCACCAATGAAATATTGGCAAGGCCGCAAAAGTGGCGACACATGTTAAAGCCACCCTCAACATAGAGTGATAACAGAAATGAAGCGCTGAAGTGGCCAAAGGTTTGAAAGAATTTTTAATAAATCAAATCAATAACACCACTACATAAGCAAAATGTTTCTAATCCACCTCCTTGAGATTTACTTTGCGATTATGTTATCACACATTGGTCACTTCATGATTCAGGGAGCTGGCTTAGACAGTTAGACAGACTGGTGCACCTGAAGACAATTTAGCTTGTTCCTAATGTCGCTTGAGCTCAGGTTTGTCACCTGTAATTAGAAGGAAAGACAAGATATTAACAAACACATGTTACAGTGAAACTTGGTTATAACTAAACTGAACATAACGAGTATTGGATGTAACAAAGTGAAATCCCCGTTGAAACCTCCGTAGATACACACGTTTAAAACCTTCTTTCAACGAAGTAAAATTATCCTGCCAATAGATTTGTCGAACTTGATTTGTCTCCGACACAAGAAATGCCTGACCTTTGCAGGCTCAATCGCATTCCGCGGGGCTCGGCACACATTCGGTGCCAAAATTTTAAGGTAATTGCGTTGAATGCGCCGTCGAACACTATTACTTCCCACCTGCGTGTAGCTGCGCATAAGCAGAGGCTCAGTATCGCCATCGCAATTTCTCCAACTACGGCGCCGCGCAGGCTAGTGCAGCTAGGCGTGGTCTCAGGGATTAAACCGATGCGATCTCAGAAACCACACCTCCTTGTGTGGCCCTTGCTGCTCGAACGCGACAAACGTGGTTGGCGTCGAAGCATGCAACCTATTCAACCGCGCCGCCATTTCGCGATGCTAGAGGCATACCAATTGAAAGCGGAAACGAAAGGCTATCACTTTGAAACAGAAGGCAGCTATTGTAAACGCAAACGTGTCAGATGCTAAGAAGTTGTGTTGAGAATACCGAAATTTCTTTGGCTGTTTTCTGTTCGGCGCACGTGGCCATGTAGCGGTTCTACTGAGAGCAAGGCCGTCTTCTATGCAAGTTCAAATTTGTGCACTTCATTACGCATGCAATGCAGTGAACGGCAGTAATGAGTATAATGAATTTCGGCTCTCCTCCAACGTGGTTACGAAGAGATTTGATAGCATGTGACTGATAAGAGCCAGCTCCCACTCATTTGTACGGAAGTTTTGTTTGCAAACACCAAGTGCTAGAAATTCGACCTAGGGATCTTGCGTACGCATACGGAAAGATGCCTTTTCTGCGATTCAGCCTTTTGTGTGGTGTGATAGGAAGCACCCAAGATACTGACGTGAAATTCAGATTCTTGGCGATAACGAAAGTTTTACCCAAGGCCAATATCTTTGTTAGAGGCTGCCACGCCCTCCGCAAGTACGTCACCAGCGACATTTTCGCTTTCGCGTCATACACACGCTGCTTCAAGCACTTTTGTAAAATGCCTCTTTTCTTCAGGTAAACATAGTCACAGTTCGCGCACGGCATACCTATGCCATGCCGAAAAACCATTTGACAGCATGCCTTTCACACGCTTTCAGTAACCTCCATATCGCGCGTATGAGCGCTCTGCCATTAAGCGATGTGCGCCATAGTAACGTGTTTGCGTGCTCGGTCCATTATTCGTTGGTGGTGCGTTACGCATTCACACTTCGTACTGGCGACGTGGTGTGAGAGGCGTACGTTAACCGAGGACGCGCACATCGCACGTTCGTTAAGGCAGCAAACTGAAACTTCCTGGCTTATCAGCTGCTTTTCTGCGTTGCATTTATCTGTGTGTACTCATAATGCAGCGGACTTGTAGCTCGCCCATTTTACTAGCTTCAGGACTTTAGTACAAAAGTGCTCAATTGGCTATTATCATTCCACGTGACTGTATTGCCGTGAGTCTCTTTGTGCCTTTATGTGGCTCGCTTTACCGCTCCGGACGCGCAGTATTTTTCGAGTGCGCTGGTTTACTCAGTGTGGCCGCGGATGGTAGTAGTTTGTTCGTGAATGGTCGCGTGCGTCGGTTATCTTCGTCGAGGAGAATAGCAATGGTGCGCGCCGGTACTCCGGAAGCATTTTTGATACGTAGGAATAGTGTCCAGCCGATAAACATTCAAAATTATTGTTGACTGCTACAAAATTAGCTACAAAGCTCTTGGCCATTCCCACCAGTGCATAAACAGCAGCATAATAATGTAAAGGTTCTAAGCAGTGATATGACTGGCCCCTTGCGCATGTCCACGTTTAGTCTCAATTTAATTGAGTGTACTGTTACTGGCAAGCTAAATATACCGCTAAGTAGCTTGAGTTTACCACGGAGGGGACGATTCCAGGAGAATGTAGATACGTCATTGCTGCCTCGATAACGAAGCTGGACTAACACACGGATGGTCCTGTTGCGTGTACTTATGTTGTTTGCGCCTTTAAATAATTAAATTGATGTGTGTCCTGTATGTGCGGCATATGTATTTTTGTCATTATCCTTTTTGTACTTCATTATGAAGGCCGCAATGACGTATTTACCTTCTCGCATATTGACCTCAATGGTAAGCTCAACCTACTTAGCAGTAGATTTAGCTTGCCGGTAACAGCACACAGAATCGAGATAAAACGTGGACATGCGCAACATAATGGGCCACTCATATCACTGCTTCAAACCATCACGTTATTAAGCAACTTTCTATGTGCACTGGTGGTAATGGTCGAGAGCTTTGTAGCTGATGTTGTACCAGTCAACAGTAATCTTGAATGGTTATCTGCCGGACACTATTCCTACGCATCATAAATTGTTCAAGAGTACCGGCGTCCACCACTGCTATTCTTCTCGACGAAGATAACCGACGCACGCGACCACTCACGAACAAACTACTACCATCCGCGGCCACACTGAGTAAACCAGCGCACTCGAAAAAATAGTGCTCGTCCGGAGCAGTAAAGCGAGCCACATAAAGGCACAAAGAGACTCACGGCAATACAGTCACGTGGAATGCTAATAGCCAATTGAGCACTTTCGCTTTCGTACTAAAGTCCTGAAGCTAGTAAAATGGTCGCGCTAAATGTCCGCTGCGTTATGAGCACACACACATAAATGCAACACAGCAAAGCAGCTGATAACAAGCGAGGGAGTAAGTTTCAGTTTGCTGAGTGCACCATGACACAGCTGCCGTGCCGAAAGCGCGAAGTGCGCGTCGTCGGTTGGCGATGACCGCTTCCACCAAGGCCACGCGACCTCTAAGTTGTCTAAGTACCAATGCATGACGCACCACCAACGCATAATGGAGCGAACACATACTACTAGGCCTGACAGAAGTTAATCCTAAACTACGCACAACGCGTTATTATGGAACACAGACCTTAATGGCGGAGCGGTCATACAGGTATGCGCGACACGGAGGTCCCTTCCTTCACTGGCACGTGGTACTGGATTAGACTAGCTCAGTGACTCTTCGGCCTTATGAGTGGCAGATGTCGCGACACTCTTCGCATTAGGTGGTAGCGACAATCACTTGGCGCCGTCTTCGCCTTGGCCTCAGAGATTGCGCGGCGCGGCTCATCCTGGAGAACGGAGTGCGGCGCATGCGTAGTAGCACACTGTGTGCCTGTGTTGTCATTTTTTATGGCACTGTCTTAACTGAACGAAATTTTTAAATAGTCTGTGGCACAGGCAGCACAATCCTAACCCTTGTACTAAAATACTCATTCAGGCGGCGCAATATTCTTACGAAAAATGCTTAATTGAATAATTGCCATAATTATGCTAATTAACTTTTTATCTATTACTGTACTGCGCATATTTCAATGTACGTATTACAGATAGTGAGTATGAAAAGCATATCCACTTGGAACGAATTCTGAGCATGGCACTGGTTTCAAGATAGACGCTGTCGAAGTTGCGGTAACAATGGACTGTTTAACTTAATTTTAAGGAAACGCTGTTTCATGCACTGAAGCACAAACTACTTTAAACGGCAATGCATTTCGTATGGACACTATAAAATTTATCTCCAATTACCTGGAAATATTTAGAATGTGCTACTTGCCACAAGCAATTATTACAAACCTGGTGCAGCTAAAAATGAAGCATCGTGTATATCGGAACACATAATCCGCTTTGTAACAAGACTGTGACATCGGGTCAACATAAATTTATTTATTTATTTTATTTATTCAGAATAAGGCCCTCTCGCAGGAGGGTATAACATGGGGGGCAGCAACGCATACAGGTGTAACGAATGAGTAACAAATCAAAACGAAAACGGGAACTGCTACAACTATAATGACAAAAAATAAATACTAATACAAGGGCAATAAGATTGCCGTAGTACTAATAATAGCCAGAAGTGTACAACGATAGAATACGAATCACAAGCCCACGAAAATGGAGGGTAATCTGGTTCATAGAAAGCATACACGCCATTAATGTACAACAAACCAGAAAACAACACAACACGTGAACTTAAAAGGAAAAGGCAAATCACCGCAATAAAAATAGGAACAATAACCATAAAAATATATATGTTACAGAGAAGCCAAGATCATTTTTTAACACCGTTTGTAGTGTAAAAAAAAAAGGGGCGGGGGACATGAAACATGAACGGTTTACGCACTTTCATTCACGATTAGAAGTTTCTGAAAGTCATTTATGACAGTAACGGCTGTGATGTCTGACGGCAAGTTATTGCACTTGGTTATCGTGCGCGGTGTGAACGATCTAGCATAAGTAAGTGTGCGACTCGTGAAGCATTCGATTTTAAAAGGGTGATCACGGCGGGGAAATATGGCAGGGGGTGGCCTAAAGAAGTCCTCGTGAAGTGATGCGGCATGGTAGAGCTTATGATAGATTGCCTGAAATATATTGCCTGAAGTATATCGCCTGATGAAACGCAGACACTTGTAAATTATCATTCCGCATGTCTA
Source organism: Dermacentor andersoni (assembly GCF_023375885.2). NCBI lineage: Eukaryota > Metazoa > Arthropoda > Arachnida > Ixodida > Ixodidae > Dermacentor > Dermacentor andersoni. The sequence continues at coordinate 6,793,893 of NC_092823.1, forward strand.
TGGTATAAGAGTGTTAAGAATTGACCGTTTCCTCCTTGCAAATAATCTTCCGATGAGAATGGCCTATCGTTATGGGAACATCACAGGGAACAGCTCCATCACGCATCGTTATGTTTACCAGAGCTTGAGGTTGCTCATGCAACGCTACAAGCCTCTGATATTGCTCAACGCTTGACGCTACGTGCGAGTAGGCACCCATACCTCAATTTAATTATTCAGATACCTCACAGGTACCCACCGGGGCGCTGATTGAAGAAGCATTCACCATGTGCCACTCGACCGCTGCGCCACCGCTTCCGCCAGCTGGTTTACGTGCATTGCCTGAACCATGCAACTGGCGCAGCGAGCACGCGCCGACCGGGCTTGTGCCGCAACGGCACAGAACGCTCAGGTGGCTGGGCATGAACGCAGGTTCTTGCGCACAAGACGAATACGATGCTGAGACAAACGAGCGCACACTCACAACAATGTTTTTTTTTTATGAAAGTGACCACATCTATAGCAGAATCTGTGACACATCACGTATGCGCCACAGGCAAAAAATTCCCATCTGTACGCAAGAAGAATAGCTCCTTGCTAGAAAGGGCGATAGACGCTTTTGACACGTGCATAGGTGTCACCGCACCTGTCAATCAATGAAAAAAAAAGTAAATTATAGGGTTTTAAACCCCAAGGCCACGATATGATTATGAGGAATGCCGTAATGGGGGACTCCGGAAATTTGGACCACCTGGGGTTCTTTAACGTGCACCTAAGTCCAAGTACACGGGTGTTTACGCATTTCGCCCCCATCGAAATGCGGCCGCCGTGGCCAGGATTCGATCCCGCGACATCGTGCTTAGCAGCCTAACCATAGGAACCACGGCGGGTATCAAGCCGCCTCTTTCATGGCGCGACGGCGCATGCGCCCTGCCCTAGATTTGTCGGGAAACGTTTTGGAAGGTCGCGCGCGTGGCCGCGCGCCAGGTAGACCCTCCCCCCCCCCCCCCCCCAAAAAAAAAATATATATACGCCCAGACGCGCGCTGCTGCAAACACTGGTGCCGTGTTCCGCGTTGAAACTCTGCTGGTAGCTCGACGTTGGTGCGGTGCCGAAAACGTGCGTAGCGTAAGACCGCAACTCTACAAGAGAAAGCGGCCAGGGCATCGTCCCAGTTGTCCGGACTGCACCGTGAGCCAGGTAATTGGTGGCTAGCAAAATTAATGAGAAACCCGTGCGTTACACCTGGGCGACACTTAGGTGCATCACGTTGCTGACGTTGCAGCGTCGGTCCTCGCTTGCTGATGATGGCAGCGCGTGCCTGGCTGCACGTACTCGTAAGGCGCGCCAACACTGGGTCGATACGAGACCAACAAGACGCTCACTCCAACGATTGACCGACTATTGTGCGTCACTGAAACCTTTTTATCATACCAGGTCGACAACGACGCAACCGACGAGCGCGAGTTTTACTGCGACGGGCTTTCTTGTCGACGGCACCGGCAAAATCAGCGTGCCGACCATCGCTCGACCGAACCCAGCGCGATCGGCCGTCGAACCGACAACACAATAGCGACAGCGTCCTCGCTTGTATATATAATTAATCGTGCTCAGAATGAGTCAAGCACGCCTACCAAGTTGAAATGCACAAGCTTTAACCCTCTCAAGCCGTGCCCACGAAGTTTGAGCCAATGTCGATCCTGTTCAGCGAAGGTTAACCTGGCGCCGTCAAGTTCGTGCACTCGCTACCGGCGCACCTGAACTGAAATGTAAGCAGTTAGGTCGAACAAAACTGCTTTTATACTTCAATTCTGGCTTTAGCGATTTGAAATCAGCTACACTTCACTTCGCCCGGCGCGTACACAATAAGCGGTAAGCGGCGACACAGCACTGTGCCAACATCTGCACGTCACCGTACCTGTAGGCTGTCGGCCGCATTCGCTACGTATATGGGTGGGCCTGTACGTGTTGCTTTGCCGACACATTTCTCAATTTCAGAGATACTCTGTTTGCCTCTGCGTCAAGTGGCAAACAAGAGACGGTGTATTCGACATACAGCAGCATCAACAACCGCCTCGCTCATTTATACCAACGCCGTGTGAGCGATGGCAACCGCGCGTTTTCGTGAGAGAACAACATGGCCTGCAAATGAGCACTTATGCGAGCACAGTTTTCTCTAATAATGCTCTATGGCACGCTAAAACTGTAAGTAATATGGAGTTAAAGAAAAGCGAGAATGAGTTAATTAACAGCCCGTAATATATGTATCTGGATCCCAGTTGCCGTTGTTTAAGTGGTTCGGCCGCTCATGTTGACTCGTCTCAGGGTGGAACAACGCGGCACATATGCGCAGATATGCATGTTTTGCTACATTTTGACACTATTTCATATCAGCGATGGACCTTTTCCACAATATATGACGATGACAACGACCTTCGGCTGTAGATGGCGATGTAAACAAGTGTACCGCTTTAATAAATCCGCCGCAGAAGGCTGCGCTCGAAGACTTTTTGAATATGCGAAACATCTAAATAATCTGTAAAAAGAATACAAAAAGTGATGTCCAAGTGCAGAAATCAGTGACAAATTCCAAGGCAGCCGTGCCGCCAAACGCAACTCAGCGTGCCTTTATCGGCCGCACCGTTTGCAGAACAGCGCACTCAGGCCTGCTCACCTAGTAGCCATTGAGTGCCACATGGCTTCAGGAACGACATGCGGTCCCGAAGAAGCCATTAATAATGATTCGCGATCCACGAAACGCACGACCGACGCGTACTCAACGTGGACTTAGGTATCAACTGGCGAAAGCCCCGGGACCCTTCCAAAACGTTTTCAGCGGCGTGCGGCAGAGGGCAGCACAGGAAAATGAAAGAGGCGGATTCCGCTTCGATGAGTTCCCGGGTTGACTGATTACAATTTTTGCTCACAACTGAGCATGCACTATATACCGGTTCACACGTGACCGTTTTTGTGGCGTCTGCCTGATTACGCATACGGTTTCTACAGTGGGCATCCAAAAACCCCCCTCTCACTTGGGTCCAACTATATTGGTCAGAGCGGACGATATCTTCATGAGAGGCTACGGCAGCATCACTACAATGCGACAGAAATTAGAGGTTTTTTTTGGATGCCCACTGTAGAAATTGTGTGCGTAATCAGGCAGACGTCACAAATACGGTCACTTGTAAAGAGGTTATAGTGCACGTTGAATTGTCAGCAAAAATCGTAATCAGTGAACCCAAAAAATTATCGAAGCGGAATTGATTGACAGGTGTGATGACACCTGTGTGTCAAAACCGTTTACCGCCCTTTCCAGCAAGGAGCTATCCTTCTTGCGTAGATATGTCGGTCGGCGCACACGTGATGTGTCACAGATTCTGCTATATATGTGGTCACTTTCTTCAAAATAACACACTGTTGTAAGTCCAAGCTTGTGTGTCTCAGCCTCTTCTTTGTCCTCGTCTTTTTATTTTTTTTTATTTATTTACTCTCATACCCACAGCGCCACTTAGGCATTACAGCGGAGGGGGCGTTACATACATCAATGTCAACAGCTTATGGCATCCAATAAACAGCATTAAATGATACAATACAACGAAAGAGGAAAAGAAAAGAACCGCAAGGGGAAAAGAATGGCACATCAGGATATCAATGTACAGCACGACCAAAAAAAAAGGCAGGAAACGGCATCATACAATTAAGTAATAAAGCACTATGTAATGATAGCAAACTCTACAATTACTATATACTGTAAAATAAAGAAGAAATTTTCAAAGAGCATTTGCAAAATGTTCATTATTAAGTATACCAACTACGGCAGCAGGCAGTCGATTCCATTCTAAAATGGTTTTGGGGAAAAAAGTGCTTTTGAAAAGCTTAGTTCTACAACTGTATTCCCTAACCTTGAGCTCGTGATCTCTTCGTCTGGACATATAGTGTGGCTGAAGAATATACTTATTACGGTGTATTCCAATTCGGCCATAATATATATTGTGAAAAAGTTTCAAGCGTAATGCCTCCCTTCTCTTTTCTTTCTTTTCTTCTCTTTTCTCTCTGCACCAGTTTTGCAGTTTAACTAAATCATTTACAAAATAACAGTATCAGCAATGCTTGCAATTTCCCTATGTATTATCAGCTCATCAGCAAACAATCTTACGGAAGAAACAATAGTGTCGGGAAGGTCACTTATAAATATTAAGAAAAGTAATCGGCCCAATACTGAGCCCTGGGGGACGCCAGACGTTACGCGGGCCGCACTAGATTCTGCGCCATTTACCACTACATGCTGAAACCGCAAATAAAGGTATTCCTGAATCCGTGCAATTACTTGTTCATTGATATTAAACCAGCGTAGTTTACATACAAGCAATGTGTGATCCACCAGGTCAAAAGCTTTTCTAAAATCTACAAACACCGAGTCAACACAAGAACGAGCATCCAGTGCACCACAAACTTCATGAAGGAATTCTGTTAATTGAGTTGTACAGGAAAGCCCTTGTCTGAAGCCATGCTGTTTCTGATTCAGGAGGTTATGATTGGTAATGTGTGCCATTACGTTACTGCACAAGACGTGCTCTAATACTTTGCAGACAATACTTGTTAGAGATATCGGTCTGTAATTGCTGACTAGTTCGCAAGGCCCCGATTTATACACTTGCACAACGCACGCCATCTTTCAGTCGTGTGGTAGGACCCCGGTGTTCAATGACTTTGAGTACAGTATCTTAAGGGAGGGATGAACGACGCACACAATTTGAGAAAAGCGCCTGTCAATCCATCAGGCCCCCCTGCTTTGCTGGAATCTATACGTTAAAGAAGAGACCGTATTCCACTTTTATCAGTAATTATTAGACGGATGCGCAATTGCGCTCGAGGCACTGGGTGAGAAAACGGAAGCAAAAAACTTGTTGAAGCAGTTGGCTTTTTCTAAGCTATTTTCTATTTCCACTCCGTCATGCTGAAGTGATGGAATACATACTTTGTCTTTTCTATTACATTTGACAAGATTCCAAAATAGCTTTTTTGTTGTTTGAAATCGAGAAGGCAAAGCGTCAAAGAATTCTTTTTTTGCCTGGCGGATTTCTGTTTGCAGTATTTTGGTTATGGTCGCAAGTTGGTCGCAAGTTTCCGAAATGGAGTTTCTTTTATATTTCGTGTATATCCTATTCCTTTTACTAGTAATGCGTCGCAGCTCACCATTAAACCATGGCTTAGATTTAGCCCGCCGTTTGGTCTGCACCCACGACGGCACACAGTTTTCTTGCATCTCAAGCATTCTTGCTTTAAAAAGGACCCATAACTCGTCAACGCCGATTGTTTCAGAAAGTATTTCTAATTCCGGAAAGAGTTCCTGTAATCTAAGTCCTATTTCATTTATGTTGGCTTGGCTGTAATTATACATCCTTCTGGCTCCCCACCTTTGCGTCTTTTCGTACGTCAACTTCATTTCACAAAGCACAGCTTTATGGTCGCTAATACCTAGCACCACCAAAACTTTCCTAACCCAATTTGACTGATTAGTTAAAATTAGGTATAAGATGTTATTTACTCTCGTACCTTCTGTTACCACCTCGGTTAAGGAAAAAGTGCTTAGTATCATCAGCAATTCCTTTGCCACTGCAGATGTAGCCCTAGTATTAGAAGGGTGCTTATTCCAAGAAAGCTCTGGGATGTTAAAATCCCTGCCAATGAGAAGGCAATCTGTATTGACTGTCTCTATCGTCTTTGAAAAATCAGACAAGACAGCAAGAGGGCTTGAAGGAGCCCTATAAAATGAACATATTGATAATGTTTTCCCGTTTGGTAACCGAATCTTACACCATATATCCTCGCAATTTCCGCTGCCGATATCGAGAGCGGATCAAGAAAATTTGGAGGACGCTTAAGCTTCGCCTTCAAGGGTGGAACGCGATAGCGTTATCGCACCCCGTTCGCACCGCCTACTCAAACGCGCTACGCCAGCCAAACGTCGCGATCGGCACAGATAGCCGGGCCCCGACGCACCATGAAGGCGGACGCGATCATGGGGTGAGTGGCGCGCCACGTGTCGGGGCAGCGCCGTACATTGCGAGGAGGGGGTCTTCTGTGTTTGCCGCACGATGGCTCTGCGGGTGCGCAGAGCGCAGAAGAAATGTAGCGGAAGCATACTTCGCTACTCGTGAAACTGCGACTTCTGTAAGTTACATGGTCCTAATTACCGATGTACACCGCAGTATAACTTTCTACGGCACGTTTCTAAGGCAACACCGCATTCACTAGAGGCGATTTTGTCCCGTTTCGAAGGAGCGAACTCGTGGCTGAGTGGTAGCGTCTCTGTGTCACATTCCGAAGACCCTGGTTCGATTCCCACCAGCCCTATCTTGCAAGATGTTTTTCATTTATAAAGTGCCTTCTGGGATTTATCGCTCACGGCCAACGCCGCCAACGCCGACGACACCAGCTTTTCTGCGACACGAGCTCCTTAACGCTGTAGCGTTAAAAGGAATGTGTGAACAAGTATAAAGACTCCACCACCATAACGGTTTCTATCGTTCCTAAAGCATGTGTAGCCGTTTGGAAAGACATAATTGCTTGTTATTTCTTCATCTAGCCATGATTCCGTTCCAAGCACTACAGTTGGTTTGGTCATGCATAGAAGGTTGTGGAAATCATCTACTTTGTTCTTGATACTACGGCAGTTGACACCAAGAAAAGTTACATTCGCGTAAAAAGCTGCATTCAGCTATAGAGCGATGAATAGCGCTATGCTAAGCGTTTGCAACAACCTTAAAGTTGCAATTTCTGTCCACATCCCGCTATATGTTTACAGAGTGTTTCAGCGAACACTTTCAAAATTTTTTAACGGTTGCCTGTGGCAGATAACTAAATTCCAACTTATGAACCGGTCTACTCGAAGCGGCGGACACTACTTCCACAAAAAATTGAAATCCAAAATTGATTAACTAGAATACACGGATTAACTTTCTAGCTAATTATATTATGACCCATATTGCAATTTACAAATTCTATCAGTGGACTTCGCAGGGCGGATCCACTTGGAACGAATTCTCAGGACGATACCAGTTTTGAGATATAAATTCCCGAACTTTGCGGAGAAATGCATTGACGTTTTATTTACTTGTGTGCTTCAGTGCATGAAACGACGTTTTCTTAACAAATTAACTGGAATGCCAATGCATTTCTCCGCAAAGTTCGGTAATTTATATCTCGATACTGTTGTCATCTTGAAATCTCGTTCCAAGTGGACCCGCCCAGCTAACTCCACGGCTAGAATTTGTAAATTGTATTATGGGCCATACTGTAGTTAGTTAAAACTTAATTAGCGAATTCTTATTAATTAGTCGATTTTGCATCTCAGTGTTTTGTGCAAGTATTGTCCATCGCTTCGAGTAGACTAGCTCATGAACTAGAATTGTGATATCGGCCACAGGCAACTTTCAAAGATTTTTTAGAGGGTTCACTTAAACACCCTGTATATATATGCCATCGCTACAGGAGAGTAATAAACACTTCACCGGCCATCCCATGAAACACTGATAAAATAAAAGGCAAACAAGAAACGAAGCAGCAATTAACAACAGCATGGAAACGCGTTGCTGGCCTGGCAGGATTTTTTTAGCCAGCGAAACCCTCACGCGCACAAGGAAGGGCCGTACGATGGGGGCGAGCTGTACGCGCATATGTGTGCACCTGTGCAAAATTTACAGATGAAAGAAATGCCCGTCCGTAGGATGGCGGGGTGTGTATCGCAATTTTTATCTGGCGACGGCTCAACCGTACAGCAAGTTGTATTCTGGAGTCATAGTACAATTTTTTTTTAATGCTATAAGATATGAATAAGCAAATCCGTCAGTTAATGATTCCTTTAAAGCACAACACGATTCCGTATCATAACTTATGTGAATCAGTCACTCTGCTAATGATGAAATTAAATACGCGATGTTTCTGGCATTGTTCATCACAATCGCAAGGTTTAAATTAGACTGGCATGCGGATTCTGAGAACTTGTGTCTTACACGGGCGCTCAGGACAGTATAGCAAAGTCGCTAATAGCTAAAGTCATTCACACAGCTGTACTATTGAGCGTCTTCAAATTGCTTGCATGCAGGATATTTTCTCAGCTGAGGTTGGACGGCTCAAAAACTGCAAACAGAGCCCCCCACCCGGAAAAAGAAGTCACGCAGAGACTCCTCCGGGAGTTGTCTAGGTACGCGTAAGCATTGTGCCACTAATCTCCGCACAGCCCCTATCCTGATCCTATAGTATAAACAACAGCGATGCGACTACACGAACTGCTGCGAACAGCGGCGCAAGGTGAATCTTGACGCCAGAAAACTGCTGCGGGAGGCGGCGGCAGACGGGGCAGGTGCACTGATTATGTTCCGACAATTATAAGCCGTGATCGCTCTTTAGCGCCTTATCCGTCCGCATCGAACCACACTCAAGCGGTGGTTGCGTATCGCGCGTACTTTTCCTCGAAAGCCGCCTGCGATGGAGGCAGTCTCGCGTTGAAGGGAGACGCACGGGCCCCAATCTTGAAAGCGATCTGCGATGGCGGCAGGGAGTGCGGCAAGTTGAGCTTCATAAGTGCTGCGTTCTCACCGTTTAGTTTGCGTTGAAGCGAGAGACAGCACGAAGGTGAATTCGCCCGCTGCTGTGGGCCCTATCGTGAAAGCGATCGTCTTATTGGACGGACGGACGGTTCTTTCTCGTTGCGCAAGCAGAGAAATCCTCACGCATTTAAGAAAAAAAAAAAGAGAGACAAGCCCTTTCAGACGGAAGCGATCCTAATTGAGAAATGCAACGAATTGTTTGTCAGCTCGGTGCAGCCACATGTTATGATGGGGCGCGTTACACGTGCTCTTCACGCATTATATTGAGTATAAATGCTCGATTCAAGTGCATGGCAAGCCTGTAATTTATAAAAAAATAAATTATGGGGTTTTACGTGTCAAAACCACGATCTGATTATGAGGCACATCATAGTGGGTGCTCCGGCAACCTGGACCACCTGATCAGGTTACTGTTCGTTGCCTACAAAGTATTTACTAAGGTAATCGCAAATAGAATGAGGAACATCTTAGACTTCAGTCAACCAAAGGACCAGGCAGGATTTCGTAAAGGCTACTCAAGAAAAGACCCTATTCACACTATCAATCAGGTGATAAAGAAATGTGCGAAATATAACCAACCCTTATATATAGCTTTCATGGATTACGAGAAAGCGTTTGATTCAGTCGAAACTTCAGCAGTCATGCAGGCATTACACAATCAGGGTGTAGACGAGCCGTATGTGAAAATACAGAAAGATATCTATAGCGGATCCACACCCACCGTAGTCCTACATAAAGAAAGCAACAAAATTCCAATAAAAAAGGGCGTCAGGCAGGGAGATGCAATCTCTCGAATGCTATTTCACAGCGTCTTTACAGGAGGTATTCAGAGACCTGGATTGGGAAGAATTGGGGATTATAGTTAAAGGAGAATGCCTTAGTAACTTGAGATTCGCTGATGATATTGCCTTGCCTAGTAAATCAGGGGACCAATTGCAATGCCTGCTCACTGACCTGGACAGGCAAAGCAGAAAGGTGGGTAAAAAAATTAATCTGCAGAAAACTAAAGTAATGTTTAGCAGCCTCGGAAGAGAACAGCAGCTTACTATAGGTAGTGAGGCACTGGAAGTGATAAGGGAATACATCTACTTGGGGCATGTAGTGACCGCGCATCCGGATCATGAGAGTGAAATAATCAGAAGAATAAGAATGGGCTGGGGTGCGTTTGGCAGGCATTCTCAGATCATGAACAGCAGGTTGCCATTATCCCTCAAGAGAAGAGTGTATAACAGCTGTGTCTGACCAGTACTCACCTACGGGGCAGAAATCTCGAGGCTTACGACAAGTTTTCTGCTTAAGTTGAGGACGACGCAACGAGCTATGGAAAGAAGAATGATGGGTGTAACGTTAAGAGATAAGAAGAGAGCAGATTGTGTGAGGGAACAAGCTCGAGTTAATGACACCTTAGGTGAAATCAAGAAAAAGAAATGGGCATGGACAGGACATGTAATGAGGAGGGAAGATAACCGACGGTCATTAAGGATTACGGAGTGGATTCCAAGAGAAGGGAAGCGTAGCAGGGGGCGCCAGAAAGTTAGGTGGATGGATGAGATTAAGATGTTTGCAGCGACATGACCCCAAATAGCACATGACCGGGGCAGTTGGAGAAGTATGGGAGAGGCCTTTGCCCTGCAATGGGCGTAGCCAGGCTGATGATGATGATAATGATATTCCGCACATTTCTCTATCACCTGATTGATAGTGTGAATATGGTCTATTGTAGAGTAGCCTTTACGAAATCCTGCCTGGTCCTTTGGTTGACAGAAGTCTAAGGTGTTCCTGATTCTATTTGCGATTACCTTAGTAAATACTTTGTAGGCAACGGACAGTAAGCTTATCGGTATCTAATTTTTCAATTCTTACGCGTCCCCTTTCTTATGGATTAAGATTATGTTGGCGTTCTTCCAACATTCCGATACGCTCGAGGGGATGAGGCATTGCGTATAAAGGGTGGACAGTTTTTCTAGAACAATCTGCCTACCATTCTTCAACAAATCTGCTGTTACCTGATCCTCCCCAGCTGCCTTCCCATTTGCATAACTTCCAAGGTTTTCTTTACTTCTTCCAGTGTTACTTTGGGGATGTCGAATTCCTCTAGACTATTCCCGCTTCTATTATCGTCGCAGATGGCAATGGTACTGTATAAACCTCTATAGAACTCCTCAGCCACTTAAACTATCTCATCCATATTAGTAATGATATTGCCGGCTTTGTCTCTTAACGCACACATCTGATTCTTGCCTATTCCTAGTTTCTTCTTCAGTGCTTTTAGGCTTCCTCCGTTACTGAGAGCATGTTCAATTCTATCCATATTATACTTCCTTATGTCAGCTATCTTACGCTTTTGATTAACTTGGAACGTTCTGCCAGTTCTATTCTAGCTGTAGGGTTAGAAGCTTTCGTACATTGGCGTTGCTTGATCAGATCTTTCGTCTCCTGCGATAGCTTACTGGCATCCTGTCTAACGTAGTTACCGCCGACTTCTATTGCACACTCCTTAATGATGCCCATAAGATTGTCGTTCATATCTTCAACACTAAGGTCCTCGTCCTGAGTTAAGGCCGAATACCTGTTCTGACCAGCTGCTGCGTCACAGCTCTGACCGCCGCCGTGGTCAGTTGCTTCGCAGCTGCTGGGGATTGAGGGCCGGGGTTGGATTGTTGTATTCATATAGGAGGGTGTGGCCAAGTACTGCACCAGGGTGGCTAATCCTGCTATGGTGAGGGAGTGCATTATCGGTTCTGGTCACCGGGATCAGGCCGCACTCCAGGCCTGTTTATACAATTTTATCAACACGCCGATTTTTTTTCCCGGTGGAAAATGACGCGGTACCGGGATTTGAACCACGGTCCTTTTGCACGCGAGGACAATAGGATAACGAATGGTTACTTGTGCTTTGATATTTTGTTTGTCCAAAACGCTTATTCGTGACCTCAGGATGTTAGCTTTTGTGTTTTGACAGCTGTGCCTCTGTAAAGGAAGTGACGAAATCAAAAATGCACTGTGTTAGTGCGACTTACGCAAAGCTTGCTTTCTTTCGTCGTATGATAAACCGATCTGTCTAACATGCTTAACGTCTATTTATTCTTATAATTGTGACGCGCCGCAATTTGTTTCTTTATGAACAGTGCAATTGAATGAAATCTGGCAGATACGTGCCTTGTCTGACAGATACCAGCGCTTGTCTGTGGTATTTGTTTCCTTGTGGCCTCGTCTTTTTCGCGCTGTTTAACTTCAGTACTAAGTATGAACCGACTAGCCCTCATCAAGATCTTACCTGCCATACCTTTCATTAATGGCGGGAATATATTGCTAATTTTCACATGTGAGGATGTAGCGACCTTGAACTGTCGGAGCTTCAAGTATAATTACAATCTGGCACTGAATCGCGCACTTTAGAAAATTTAGTTTCTGCTTGTCAGTCGCGTTGCTGAATTGTATTTTAACTATCTTCTCCGAAGTAAAAAAATCGTACGTGCGTGTGTGCTGTCATTTTCATTTAACATGGCATTTTATGCGTTTATTACTTATGCCAATTTTCATTGGCTGATCTACTCTTTTGCGATCGGTCGTACTGTTGCCATGTACGTTGTTTCTTTCAACCATATTCTGTTCCGCGGGTAAATGTATTCATTTTTTTCCTGGCTGTTAGGATGAGTTTAATGTGCTGAGTTTGCAAGGCATTTGGGCAGATCATTTCTGAATTTATGGAATATTTTACTCTGCATTTTCTACGCGATCGGTCGTAGTTTCTGACGTCACGGGTCGCGATCAAGCACGGCTGCCGTGCTCCACATAAAGGTGACTCTTATTTAAGCTGAAGTGGACTGATTTATAGGCTCGTATGTATATTTAAGTTCACGAATAAATACACCGAGTTCAATATCCCAGTAGAAGCACCAGATTTACTGTAATGCTTTTTCTGCGTAAACCAATTAAAAGTTTTTGTATTTTGTGAATTGTTTGGTGGCATGCAGAGCGATCATACTACGCGTTCAGACGATCGACTTTTCCGCTTCGACGAACTGCCGTATTGACTGTTGCCATTGAGGGAGCGATACGCAAAGGCAAAGCCCGCATAATGCCGCGAGGAGAAGTGCGCATATGTCGCCAATATGAGTTGGCGGCACGCTCGTGCAGTCGCCACTTCGGGCGGCAGTAAAAAAATGCTGCAATATATATCAGGGCCCGCGTGCATACTTGCTCTTCGCGCAGCAAGAGCTGTGTGCAGACAAATGGTGGCATAGCATCGATATAGAATTATTTCACGTTATGAAAAAGTAAAAACAATAAATTCAGCTACTTATAGGTATCTCTCTTTAAAAACCATTGACACACTGCGATAGATATGCGTCGAACTGGATACAGAGCATTATTTGCGTACGGGTGTGCGTGTTTCACGTGTATTTACGCACGTCTTTGTATTTATTATGAACCAAATTGCATGTTAAGTTTTCACTGATATTGGCCTATGCACGTACACGTTGTCAGCAGAGTTTACCGCAAATAATTTTACGCTCTATGCATGATTTTTTCCGTGACGTACGTGTAGACGCTATGACAGCGTACTAAGAAGTGTACGTATTTATACTACGTATAGTCCTTTTTGGATATGTAACAAATGTGTAAGCCGGGAAAAGCATCGAAACGTCTCTTTCTTAGGCATATCCAAAAAGATTAGCACAGACATCTTCCGTACGTTTACGCAAAACGTTCTCAAGCCATCTTCTGACTATGCTTTAAAGACGCCTGAGCAAGATGTAAGCAGAAGACATTTTAACAAGACGTCTCCTAGCCGTCTTTCGCAGAACGTCTTCCAGACGTGCACAAAAATACATCTTGTAGCCGTCCTAAATAGCTGTAGACGTTTTAGTTGTTTTTGGCTGGCCCAAGACGTCTTCAAAGCGTCTTGTGTTCAGTGGGTAACTATGCTTCCGCGGGTACGAATACTACTTTGTCTTTTCATGGAATAACATATGTGTGCGCATGTGGGAATGTATGCATGAATGCGTGTCTCTCGTGACGTTAAGGGAACTCTGCAGTTCGATCCGCTATCGTCGACTAATCTCGATAGCGATAGTGTTGGCCACTGACAGACGGATACTATTCAGAAAGCACCCCTAGTGGATAGTATTATCAGAGAAGGAATATGAATACGCAGCCCGTGCGCTCATACTAAATGATATGAAGGTTTATTTGCCTCTGAGGCCTTGATTTCGCTTTTTTAAATTTCTGTGTCAATTATATGGACACTCAAGGCGCATTTTTGCCGTCGCCGTGGTGTTCCGTACAAATTCCCAGAGAGATAACGCCGTCGCCGTCCGTCGTATGCTGTATGTGCGAGTGAAAATACGCCAGAGAAGCCGAAGATTGCGGTTCAGTATGACGCGAGCGAAGAAAGCGGAGAGCAAAGCGCCGTCTTCCGTCGCGCGAAAGGCCGTGGTGGGATGGGAGGGAGGGGTGGCGGCTTTGTGCTCCTGCAGCAACAGTGCATTTGGGACCGGTCGCAAGGGGAACTAACGATCGCGGCTCAATCTCGCGCGCAATATATGGAGGAAAGCGGAGAGGCCGCGCGGCAGGGAGGGGGGGGCGGCTTCATTCCCCCAACAAGTGCGCACTTTTCGTGGCCGCGCGCCGTATGTTGAATGGATCTACAGACGGCTCATACCTTTGTGGTGCGCTCTGTGTTCTAGCCACTCTTCCGCTGAAACGATAGACTCGAAAGGAAGACTTGGCTTACTGCTGCTGCCGCGCTTGCTCGCACCAGCGTTTTGAGAGCGAGTGTCCTCGCTCATCCTGTATGATGTGTTCATGTTTGCTTTTGCGCGCTGACACCACGCTTGATAATTCAGTTAGTAAGGGAATGTTTCCAAGTTTATACGGCCGATAAAACTACCATTCTTACTTCGTATAGCTGCCCGGTAATTTGATATCGCAATCGATGCCTCGTCTTTCTGGTGAAACTGCAACCTTTTATATGACCTTTGTAGATTTTTGGTTGTATGTGCTCATCCTGTAACCTTCTCATGCAATACTAGATTCGTATAGTGCGGTGGGAAAATATACTCTAAAAGCAGATTTAACCTTTTGAGGCGCAAATTTGTCGTGCAACAACTATCTTCATCTGTCATGCTTGTGTATCCTTCCTTGAAAACTGCGCTCGTTACTTTTCTGCCAATACTGTTATGTCACGTTCATAACGCGCACGCAGATCGGGACCTAGAAGTACCTGGCTCGCTGGGCTAAAAAAGGATAGGCACGCAAGGTAGACGATTATTGATGTGATATAAAGGTGCGCCCGAAAGGGTGTAAGATTTTTAAGAGTGATAGAGTAGCAAAAAGCAAGTGCGTCCAACCTGGTAACTATAGCAAGCATACTATGTTACACCAAGGGTGTATCAGATGATTGTGATCAAGTGGAACCTTTACCTGCATTCTTCATATAGCTCGCACCGCTTGTGGCCGACAGTGCGCAGTGCTCTCCGACCCGGCCAGTGAGCACGCTGCCGAACTCCCGATGCGAGATTGGGCGCCGTCATGTCGTTCAAGTGCTGCGCTTGAAGGAGGCACTCAACCGAGCCTTCCAGTGGCCCATTGTGGTGCAGTGTGCGAGCACCCTGCTGCTGGTCTGTGCCTGCACGCACAAGCTGGTGGTGCTCCGAGGTGAACGTGCAGCCTCCAGCCAGCTTTTGGTGATGGCACTCGTCTACCTGCCGTACGTGTGCGCTGGGGTCATCGACCTGGCCACCCTGAGCCACACCCTGGCACGAAAGGTGCGTAAGAGGACCACAAATGTATATTGTCTTGTGAAGAAGACAGCGCGGCTCGCTCATTTAACTATTCATTCTATTTTTAGTGCCCGAGAATTACTTGGTCCATTGCGTGATCCCGCTGTCTTCAGAAAGCCGTGGCAGAAAAATTGGAGGACGCTTAAGTTTCGCCTTTAAGAGCGGAACGCGATGACATTCAAAGATCTGTGACTGCTTCTCACGCTTCCGTGGAACTGTAGCTTATGTAACCGTAATATTTACCGGGAAACGCTGATGGCGAATGCTATGAACGAAAGCAAGCTTTGTGGTAGAAACGCGGCTTCTTGCGTGGACCGATCCCGGAGGTGGTGCACAGCCGCGCCAAAAAAGATACAAATTTTCAGGTTTCTGTTATTGTTTCTCACTTTTAACGTTTCAGTCTGAGAAGATCTAACATAAAAGGCACGGGCTGTCGGTATTTTGTTTCATGACATTTGTTTTTAGGCTGTCATTCTCGAAATTGAGAGGAATAACATTGAAGTGAAGAATGTAAGACAACGTATGAGCAACTTTATTGATAGAATGGTTTGGGAATATAACCCGCATATACCGCACGTCGGCGTGGCATATACGTATACCTAAACATATACGGTAGTTTTCGCTCACGGGAACGCCGGACGCCGACACCGGATTTTCTGCGACACGGGGCCCTTAATGTTATCGCCTTAAAACGGCACGCAATTTACGGCATATCTTCGCCTAGTAAAAAAAAAAAAAAAAGAAAGTCCCAGGCCTGCGCAGCACAGCCACAGCGCAAGCTGAAACACTTACAAGATGAAAACACTTACAGAGCTGCGCTCAAATTTCGCATTAGCGAGTATCGTAATCGTCGGTGAACTTAAAAAAAATATTCTGTATCGAAAACGTGCAAGCCATTTGAAACGCATCTACTCGTATTTCAGGCGTAACACAATGCATGGATGTTACAAAAATTCTGGGGTCTTACGTGCCAGAACTACGATCTCATTATGAGGTGTGCGATAGCGTGGGACCTGTTCTTTAATGTGCGCCCTAATTTAACTTATCATCATCATCATCATCCTCATCGTCAACCTATTGTAAGTCCATTAGAGGACGAAGGCCTCTCCCTCCGATCTGCAATTATCCCTGTACCAACATAACTAAAGAAGGGTTTTTGATGGGAAGCATTCTTTGCGAACTGCAGTTGCTATCTATCTATCTATCTATCTATCTATCTATCTATCTATCTATCTATCTATCTATCTATCTATCTATCTATCTATCTATCTATCTATCTATCTATCTATCTATCTATCTATCTATCTATTTTTCGTCTAAGAATGGGCTGGGGTGCGTTTGGCAGGCATTCTCAGATCATGAACAGCAGGTTGCCATTATCCCTCAAGAGAAAAGTGTATAATAGCTGTGTCTTACCAGTACTCACCTACGGGGCAGAAACCTAGAGGCTTACGAAAAGGGTTCTGCTCAAATTGAGGACGACGCAACGAGCTATGGAAAGAAGAATGATAGGTGTAACGTTAAGGGATAAGAAAAGAGCAGATTGGGTGAGGGAACAAACGCGAGCTAATGACATCTTAGTTGAAATCAAGAAAAAGAAATGGGCATGGGCAGGACATGTAATGAGGAGGGAAGATAACCGATGGTCATTAAGGGTTACGGACTGGATCCCAAGGGAAGGGAAGCGTAGCAGGGGGCGGCAGAAAGTTAGGTGGGCGGATGAGATTAACAAGTTTGCAGGGACGGCATGGCCGCAATTAGTACATGACCGGGGTTGTTGGAGAAGTATGGGAGAGGCCTTTTCCCTGCAGTGGGCGTAACCAGGCTGATGATGATGATGATGATTTTTCGTCTCAATACGGATGTGAACATTCAGCCGTTTCCCACGAGGCATTCCTTTCATCAGCCTGCGCCCAGACGACGCGGGGCCCGAAATAGACTATGACGCGCAAACAAAGGAGCTCACTTCGAGGTTACAATGGCCGCGAAGATCACTTTACCTGAACCTGACAAGCTGAACTGATAGATGAAAGGTGCCAACATTGTAGGCTACTGTGGAAAGAGCGTCAACCTCGGATTCCCAGATTGCTACACGCTTGTGCCACATGTGGGGGTGAACGCTAGAGGCCAGCTAGAGATAAACTGCGGACGGAAGAGCGACTTCTGTGGATCCGGGATCGGCAGAGCTCCTCTTCGTGGCTCAGAAAAGCACAACCATCACAGTAACGGCGTGGAGTATTGGATGACTCGACTAAATTTGACGAGCTGCAGAAGGCTGGCCTCACGATCTGGTATCGGCGGATCAGGAAACGGGGCTCCGGGAGACACAACCTTCGCACGCTCGAGGTTAGTTGAGTGCTTGAGCGACTACGTTTTGCTGGACGATAAGGACAGGGTTCTATCGGGCAATTGATAAGTTGAATGCGCGCAGCATTATCAACAAATCTGAAGATCTTGAGGCTAGCTAACTAGCACTTAAACCCGATATTGTCTCCGCACACGAATATTTCCGGTGACGAAAGTGTTCCACCCGGATATGTGATTGTGTGGAGGGACTGAAGGACAAAGGGCGTTGCGATTTGAACAAAAAAAAGGCATATCTTACTTTGTAATGCCCGCTGTTCGGGAAGTTGAAGTTGTATGGCTTAAAATTTATCTCCGAGAAAGTCTCTCACGCGTGGGCACTGTCTAAAGGCCACAGAGCGCGCAAGACACGTATCTTGATACTCTGTACGATTACATGCAGAAGCACATATCTGACGGCAAAATTATCTTGGCTGGCGACTTCAACCTCCCTCATGTAAACTGGAGCTGCTTGAGTCCGGGAAAGGCAGAAACTAATCGCATTCTAGATTTTATGTTCACGTTTAGTCTTAAACAACTTGTTCTAACGCCTACTCGTTTTAAGGGAGGCTCCAGCTTTGTTTTTGATTTAGTTTTTGTCACTCATAGTTTCGAGACAACTGATACCCATGTAGATGTGTTACACGGCTTGTCGGACCATAACCCGTGTACTTAGATTTAGGTGCACGTTAAAGAACCCCAGGTGGTCGAAATTTCCGGAGTCCTCCACTACGGCGTGCCTCATAATCAGAAAGTGGTTTTGGCACGTAAAACCCCATAATTTAATTTTTTTTTTGTCGGACCATAATCTAGTCCTGTGTACTTTGCCTATATCAGGTATTACTCGGAAGAAGAGCCCTGTCAAATATATATTTGCTTTCAATAGGGCAGATGCTGCTGCTATCATGACGTATTGTACCCATGAATACCATGACTTCTGTAACTTTTGTACTGACGAGCAGTCACATATTGACTATGTCTCGCTGAAATTTCGGGCACATATATGTACTGCTTTAACGGTTTCATTCCGAAAATAGCAAAGTTGACGAGAAAACACAATCTGTGGATAACACGCGAAATAATTCACTTAAAGTGTAGAATCAAGAGACGCAGAAAAACTAAAGAATCATGCATGAACTCTGATAACTGCTCACGTTTAAATTCTCTCACAACTTTGTTAGAAGGCAAAATTCGTGGCGATAAAGATCACTTCAGTAGCACCACATTAAAACATTTCATCAAGGGCTCCCCCCATAAGTCTCGTCGTTACGTTCACTCTCAAACCAGCTCCCACGTAACATGCCCCGTGGGAAATAGACACAGCAGATGCTTTTAATGACTACTTTCAGTCGGTGTTTAGGCGTGACGTAGATGCTTCAGCATACCCATACCCTTTGGTAGTCAACTGATAAAGCTAGCTGGCTCTCCAACTATTTCCGAAATTGGCATATTTTCTATGTTATTAAATATCGACGTAAAGACGTGCAGCGGCCCTGATAGAATTTCGAACGAATTCTTGAAACGGTATGCGGAACCTATCACCAAGTGCTTACATATTATATACTGAAAATCAATACGTGAATGTAGCCTCCCAGCACAGTGGAAAATAGCTAAATTGATCCAGTCCGTAAATCGGGAGCAGTTGCATCGCTAGGAAACTACGGGCCTATATCTGTGACTTGTACTTGTTGTAAAATGCTTGAGCATATTATTTTGGAGTTCATTACAAAATTTGTAGAAACTGATCACATCCTTCATCCAAACCAGCCCGGCTTCCGTAGCGGGTTATCTACTGTTACTCAACTAATAGAAATAACTCGTGACCTTGCACAAGCGCTTATCAACCAGTCTCAAATTGATATGCTCTTTCTGGACTTATCAAAAGCATTTGACCGGGTCTCTCATGCGAAACTAATTTTCAAGCTTACGAACATACTCGGAGATAGGTAAGTGACTTGCTGGGTAAGTGATTATTTGTCCGATAGGAGGCAGTTTGTGCTTCTTGGAGATTATTTTCCTGATCTAGTCCTGGATCTAGATTGTGTCCTAGTTGTTTCAGGGCACTGTTCTGGCTCCCCTCCTTTTTTTTACTCCTTATAAATGTTATTGAGAAAGAGGTTAACGTTAAAATGCGACTGTTTGCAGATGACTGCGTGCATTATTAAGAAATCCAGAACATTGATGACCAAATTAAACTGAATAATGCATTAAATAAAGTTGAGCAGTGGTGCAAGGATTGCCAGGTGTCAATCAATTTAGATAAAACGGTTTCAATGTCTGTTACGAAGAAAAAAAAAGAAAATCAGATCATTCTTATCCCATTAACAATGCCATCATCCGAAGTGTCTCTGAGCATCGTTATTTAGGACTCATCATTTCTTTGACGTCGACTGCGCATGTCCAACAGGTAACCAGAAAGCAATGCAGAAGCTGCTCTTACTCTTACTCAGCCGGGAAGGAACAACGAGAGACGCTCCGCACGGGCCAAGGCACTGGCTCGACAGCTGGAAGAGGACCCCGAGGTCCTCTACGCGGACGCCTCGCTTCCCAAGCACGGAACCAGAGCAACGGCGGTCGTCACCACCATCGATAAACTGGTCACAGGCGCGTCGATACGGACGACGAATACAGCCGAAGCAGAAGAAGTGGCCGTGGCCCTCGCCCTCGCACAACCGGGAGTGAGGCCCGTGGTCACAGACTCCCACACCACCTACGCAAGCTACCGCAAGGGGAACATCTCTCCCGCGGCACTAGCGATCCTTACTAAATGCAAATCACCGGGACGGGCCGTTGAGCTCGTGTGGGTCCCGGCTCACTCGCAAGTGGAAGGCAACGCACTCGCCGACCACTATGCCCGAGAACTGTCAATCCGGGCCGAGGACGAGCCAGAGCTGCCGCACCCCGTGACAAGTTACAAATAAATCACGCAAATATACAGAAGCGGCAGATGTAGGCTTCCCCGTCCGCATCCGCAACTCAGCCGAATGCAGCAAACGATCGTGCGACGCACGCAAGCGGGGTCGCTAGCGCATCCCGGCTCTTGCACAAGATATTTCCAACAGAGCATGACACCTCATGCCCTTTTTGCAGACGGTCAAAAGGCACTCTAGCACACATCCTTGCAGAGTGCACTAAGCTCAAGAACCCCCCACCCTCCCCAGCCCCAACCCCCCCGAGCGATGGGAGACCTTGTTGTCCAGCCCCGACCTACCGACCCAGCTCGCGCTGGCGCCTAGGGGCCAGGAACTGCTGGACGCATATGGGACCTGAGAAGAAGGTTCCACCCCATCTGGTGCCAGCGCGCACTAACCGTCACTAAGGGCTCAGTACAAAAGTTGATTCTCTCTCTCTCAAGAGAGTCTTGCTTCATTCGGCATTTGAAACTAAGTACCTTGCCTACGTCACACTTATTCGGCCGATCTTAGAATATGCGAATGTAGTTTGGTTTCCGCACACGAAAAATAACATCCACACACTCGAAATGGTTCAAAGGAAAGCTGTCCGTTTTCTTTATAACCGCTACAGGCGTACCGATTCACCAACTGAGCTCTCATAATGTGCAGGCTTTCACACTCTGGGAAGCCGAGCGAAACTACAGCGTTTGAAGTTTTTGTATATGCTACTTCACAACTCATTCGAACAAAACTACGCAGACTTTATGAACTTTAAATCCACTCGCCAGACTCGACAGATGCTCCTAAAAAAAGTAGAATAGTTTTCCCGCAATAATAACGCGCTCTTGTTCTCCTACTTCCTGCAAGCTGTATGTGAATGGAAGTGACTGAACCCGTGTGTCCCTGACCCGACAACGTTTCCCAAATTTATTAAGCTTGTCGAGAAGGCAGTCCTTTCTTGTACTTATAAATATTGTTTGCGTCTGTGTATTTGTTCCCAACTAATCTTTATATTTTATTTCTGGCTCAAACAACAAGAACAAAAAAAGCCAGGATTGTAAACGTACATATATGTATCAAAGTTTGTTCACCCATTCCTCTAACTCCCATGCGGTTGACGGTATGTTGAAATTAAAAAAAAATAACATAAATTATCTGTGAGTGATTGCCACTGGGTGCGTGGTCAATACAGGGAAATTTGTAGTCGGCACGTCGGTGGATATCACAGTGTTAAAGAAAGAGGAGCTTCTGCTGTTCGCAGCTGAGCTCGATATGTGTATTAACCATAAGTTGAGGAAGCCCGAAATTCGTACGGCGATTGACCAAGTGTGTTTCGATGAACTAGCCCACCAGCCCACCAGCACTGCCCACCACTAGCCCACCAGCCCACCAGCACATGCTCAGTGTTTCGATGAGGACGAGCTCAAGGATGCCTGGATGTGAAAGAAAGAGACGAAGAGAAGGAGCGCGAGAAGAAAGAGAAGGAGACTCAGGAAAGGAGGGAACAAAGGCAGGCAGATATTGAGCTCGTGAAAATAAAATTAGAGCAAGCGAGATTAGCGGGCAAGGCGGATGCGGTGCCGCCAAAAACGGAAAGCGCGAAGACGACAAGTTTGCTCCAGCCGTACAAAACAGGCGATGACATCGGTCTCTACCTGATTAGTTTGGAACTTATTTGTGAGAAGCGATCATTTCACCAAGACACATGGCCGGAGCAGTTGCTGGCGTTGCTGCTGGGGGGAGGGGGGAGCGGGGGGCAGGGGCCGCACTTTCTCTCCGCTCCCAGAACTGGGGGGTGGGGGCAAAGTAGGCCATTTGCCCCCAGCTTTTGAAAGCTTGGGCACCTGGAGTCCGGACCAAGTTCATTCGAGTCTACGAAAAGCCGCTTGAAGCCCTGATAAGAGGAGTCTGGCCTCTCCACTAGCTGCACGCGGAGTCTCTGCAATCTCTGCCGCTCCTGCTATAGCGCTTGTTGCGCTGCAGTATGTACAACGAAAAAAAGTTTCCACAGCGCACTCGTCACCGTATAGACCTTTTCATCAGGCGAGGAGGAATGGGCGCGCGGCGGGCTCGTCTCTGGCTGGTGCGATCGGGCGCGGCGCTGATTGAAAGCATCGCTGTCGCGTGCTGCGGAAAGATTTCGAGATGTTTTAGAGCGCACTTTGTGAAATTTACGCAATGTCCGTTCATATAAGGTCGTCAGGGAAGGCTTTCGGTGCACAGTACGCGGAAATATCTCTTGGGGGCGCAAGCATGTTACGCGCATTATCAGCCGCGGTGTGTGTATGTGCTGTGAACCATTTTGCGTATTTCGGTTTTAATTCAACGAAGAGAGCCGGTGTCTCTGCATTACCAGCATGAAATGGTAAATCTGCTCACTACCTGATCGCTTGGCGTTGGGACGAAACATAAGAGCGCATGCTCGTGTATGGTCAACCTAAGGCAACCACGAAACATCCGAGCGGCAGGCGCTATCAAATGTTTGTGATGCACCGACGATATTCTCACACATTTCAATTTTAGTAGGCTTGAAACCACTCTATGTCTACGCTAGCCTTCCTGCATGAGGCCGATGGCGCTGCTCAACACAGCGATCATTGCGGTTGGGGAACCAGCACGATACACATGCTTCGGTATTGCCTTTTTGCCCTGTACAGCCATAGTATATGAGAGGGATCGCATAAAAAGAACCCGATGGCTATTTTTGAGGACAAAATTTACGTAATACGTGTGAGTGCGTCGTAGAGAATGGAACGAACACAACCGGAAAAAGAAGTTGGTTATCATCCTCTTTCTCAAAAAAGGAGGAGAAAACGGGCTAACGCCGCAACACCACCTCACATAGTCCCGCCGCACAATGTTGACAGATCTATAAACATTGATGCCATATGCTTGGGCTATGCGTAATATAGAAGATATATGTAGAAGATTTATACGATATCTGTAATCCAGCACCTACCACTGCTTAGAACGCTCGCGCAGTTCGTAATAGGTCGCTTTGCTGGAGAAGGTTAATTCACATTGTAAGGTGTGCTCTTATTACTGACCAAACTATTTTATTCGTGGGTGGAAACCTCATCCACCGAACCAAGTAGTCACGTAATGTAATCTGCAGCTAACAGTTTGAACGCTTGTCAAAGTATAACAGCACAGCTCATATCGTAGCAGAACGGTACCCACGCTGTTACGATCGTCGCGTGTTTCATTGCTCCTAAATCGCAGTTTAGAACTAGAGGATAATAGTGCAATAAGTTCACATTAGTGATTGGAACATTCAGAAGTACACAGTTGATCTGCGAGGCTCAAATATGCGCGCACACATCGCGCCGCGTGCACGGTCCGCCTCAACGCCCGCAGAGAGTCTGGCCACGCCGACTTAAACAGCACGTCTCACAGAACAGTTTACCACGTACAAGACGCACGTCATACTAATTAGAAAGTACGAGCGCGAAAACAAACGCCAGAAACTACCGCCGAGCGTGTACCTGCCATGCAAAACGGAGCGCTCGCCCAAGCCAGCATGCCGACTGCCCATAGATGGCGCCACTGCGTAGCAATAGGGTGGCGCCCATGAAAAAACGATCTATATAGCCCACAGGATCTACCCGGTTTCAGCTGGTAAATTTGCCCACCTCTACAAGTCTGCAGTTGTCTTTCAGGACTTGATATATGCATTGATTCGTTCTACTTGGTCTGTCATACTAGGAACCGCAATATAGTGCGCTTCAGCTTCCCAGTACTTTGATGACTACTTTCGTTTATTTGGCCGTGAAAGATGTTCTCCCGGTGAAGCTACAGGCAGAACGAAGCGTTCGCTTCTCGCTGGCAGAACTCTTCATCAAGGCAGTGTTGTGACAGCGAGTGCTGGTGGTCATCGAGTGATACGTGTTTATATTTGCTTGTGCGTGCGTGACACCTTGCTTGTCACGGCGTATCTACCGGTGTGTGTAGTGGAGGGGGCATGCCTGTCGGCTGTGCCCGCTTTCAGATGCGGCACAGTTGTGTTGGACAAATCCAACAAAATGACAGCTGATGCAAAGTTTTGTAGCAGGATTGCGCCCACATCGGTACAATTTCTTCATTACGTATCCCGAGCTTGGGCGGCTAGGATTGTTTTTCGGGCGTTGTCACCACGTGCTGTAGGAGATGATGCTCTGCCGGCCGCACTAAGCAGTTGGGTTACCGTGCTTTGCGGCGCGAGACGCCTGCAGGACGTGCCTTGCAAGCCTGCATTCCTGAGAAAGCTGTCGCTAAGCGGTCCGAAAAAAGTTTAACCTAGGACCCGTTGCATCATCCCGTATTTTTTGGGGAGGTCTAACCTAACCATGTTTGAAAACACAAAATCAGATTTGCTTCTTATAATTTACCGGTATTTTTCAGTGTTGCTGTACTGGTGATTTTGCCGCTAGATTTGGAGACATTTTTGTCTGTTCCCGGCAAAGTTTTCTATTTAGCAATCAGTGATCTTTTTAGTCACTTGAAGGAACAACTGACGATATTTTAACGACTCATAAGTTAAAAGGTTGCTTGAAAAATGGCCTTCCAGAACGCACTTTATTATTCATAAGCTACAAGCAAGCGACCGAAACTCATGACCGTGTAGAACCAACGGTTGCCTTCACATCGGTAGCCATCACGTAGTGATTGTGCTTCCGAGCGCAGCGGTGATCAGAGCGTTCCCATTGTGCACAAAAAAGAAAGTTTTCATTCGATTGGTAGACGTGCGCAAGCGTGTCAGAGAGCCAGTTTACCCAAACCAAATTGAATAAATCTTGTGTTCAGATTTAGAACACAGCAGGTGAATAAGCCATGTCGACGGCGTAAAAAAGGCCTAAATATGGAAACGGCTGAGCTAGTCCACGCGCGACTGCACAAATCGTTTCCATTTCTCATGGCTTTCGGACTAATCAGTACTTCACGGCGGTTTGGTAATGTGGTATTTGACTTGTACAAACCTCGGGTAATTGTCATCGCCGTGTTACGAACATGCTACCAAGCTCATTCCACAGAGTCTAGTTCTGCCTACCACAAGCGTCGAGAAGCGCAAGGTTTTTAGGGGTAATATGTAGACTAAATGCATTTTCGTCCGAGGAAAATTACATTTCTTGTGTTTTTCTGGTCTGAACTGTGCTGTATTTGTGACCTTTCAATGTGAAGGTAATGAAAATTCTGAGCTGTCATTATTTGTTTTGTAAATACTAGAGGTATAGGCAATCGAATCTCGACTTTCTCGAATAGAAGGTATCACATATCGAATCGAATAGGGAAACGCGGACGTACATATTTACAGCATTTATTTCGGTATAATTAGGAGCACGCCTGTACGAATAGACAGTGAACTATCACGGACAATTAGGGTCGTTTTAAACACAAGACCATTGCAACCTGCAGCATAGCAGCGGCAGCCTAGCTGCCGTCAGGCAAGAAGGGAGACGACCCAGTGGTTAGCCGAGAACAACGCACAAGTGTATATACAAAGGGGAAAGGGGGGCGATCTGGAGAGTGAACATAGAAACTTGGCGCATGCGCACTGACAGCGTGCACATGAGGCGACGGTTTGATACTGCAGTTTACAACGCAACCGTCATGAAAGGACTAAGGACACCCTTAGAGCCTGGTGACAAACAATCTTTCGAAAAATTACAGGCGGCTGCTGTATGATCAAGCTTCCAAAGACGCAAAATAAATAGTTGTTGAAAAAATATCAGAAGTTAAGGAAAAGAAAACGCTAACGAGGTATTTGCATGTACTAGACACAATAAAGGACATGTCACAAGGAAACGATCCCTGTTTGTAATGTAAAAGATAAAACTACTACTTACTAGGCTGCAAGAAAGACCAGAAGCAAAAATAGCCGGTTGTCATGTGTTGGATGAAAAGAAGGGGAACCGAGGGGCCCAGTTTTTTAAGGGCAATGTTTTCGTAAGAACTCTCTCACATATTTGTTAGTCAGAGCCATGTAAACCAAACGATAATGAAGGAAGGCATAGGGGAAATTATCTGTAAATTTTAATTGAGGTGTGAAAATGAGAAGATAAAGGGAAATTGAGGAAAAACCGCTGACGGTGAGAGTTGAACTCGCAACCAGCGCATTACGCGCGCGTTGCACTACTAATTGCGCTACGGCGACGGCAGTTCCCACGTCCATGCATTCTTGGATACAAGATGTAAGCGAAGGAGTGTTAACCAGAGCCACACTTCCACCGCAGAACCAAAAACAAAGCTTGAATGACCGATTTTGTTTCTGCATTGCTTGAAAACTTTGTTGCTGTTTTACTTCTGATTTTTATAATTTCCGACACTGTTTAGCAAGTGGAGCTACAGTGACCCGGTTTTAACAGTCTGTTGCTGAGAAATAATTGTTTAGTTTTAATATTCGAGAATGCCGAATAGTGCATTTTCGAATACTAATAAAATATTACACACACACTATTCGGATTCAAAACTTGAAATATTTGCTATCTCTGTATAAGTAACAGCGCAAACAGACGACCACAACAAGGGAGGCACGTACACAGCAGCGCTTTTGTGTACGTGTCTCCCTTCTTGTAGTCGTCTGTTTTTGCTGTTACGCATATGTCTCAACATGAACCAACTCGCCCAAAAAGAAGTATTGCTATAGTAAATACATTAGTAAAGCTAAAGCCCTCTATATCCTGCTGGTGGTAGATTCAATGTTTTCCTTCACCTGCACGGACATTAGGCCATCATGAAACATCTAGGTAAATGATTTACTTCACATTAGCTTCTATTAGACTGTTTCAAAACACCTGCATTCTTAAAATGCACTTCACCGTTACAGCGAGAATTTTAGTGACTGCCTTCACTTGAGGAAGACGCTTCAGAAATTAAAGAAAACACTAGACTGCAATCTTTCATAATGTGCGATGGAAAACCATAACTGTCAATGACACAGGTGACTTTCACTGACGCATTTTTTAGCCTTTTTATTGCAGTGGCAATCGGGTAACCTGCAAAGCAGGCGATCTTCGCACTACGCATGGCCTGGGTCGCTCTAAGTTTGCTCCGCCCAGTAATGCACGTCAACTTGTGTATAACCTCTAATGAATATCTTACGATAAATCAACATGTCATTACCACATTGCATGAAGAACATGTCATTGTTTATTGGTCTGCGCCCGCTAAGGCGGCGTCTACCTACCACCTTTTTAAACAGAACAGCGCGTATTTTCACAGGGACAAGGAGGGAGACACGACACGGACAAGTGCTGACTTGCAACTGAAGTTTATTGCTTGGAACGAGGAACAACAGCTCCAAACGACGGGAAAAAAAAAGCATTCACAGATTCACAGTCAATCATACATGCCGCACTGAACAAAGGAGATGACTGTAACCATCATGTAACCATCACTGAGTTCATGTCGTCACACTGATGTCACAAAGACGCACAAGAGCTGTTGTTTCGGGGCGAAATACGAAAAAGAAATGAAACTGACCCCTAATTTCCCTTCTAATAATCAACTAATCTGAATTATTTATTTCTTTGACCACGCAACATTGTCATGGTGTCGAAGCAAAAAATATCTAACTGCAAGTGACCTGACTGCGCCGCTAGTGCCATATCACAGGCGCACAGAAACAGCAATAATTGCGCAACACATATGCAACAAAAAGAAACACTTGTTTTCGCATTTTAAAGACACATCCACTGTGACTGCCCACAGACACCCGATGTTTCACCTCTACCCGACGCCGCGTGAGCACGGCATGGTTGCGTGACGAAATTTGGAAATTCTCTGCATGAGATGAGCTCAGGTGGCGCAAATAAAATATAATTACATATCACTGGCAGAGGCCTTCTTCCTGCTGCGGGCATAAATTGGCCGATAACGATGATGGTTAATCAAACAATTACCGCAAAATATCGTAGCTAGAGTTGTGAAATAATAATTTTTCAGTCTAGATTTATTACTTGTTTCTATGTATTTTCGAGGTACTCAGAGACTTTTCCGGAGCCCTCCGCACTGCTTTCCTCATAGCTCTTGCATGGACTTGTGATGACAAGCTACAGCAAACAGCTTCTCAAAATCTTTTAGTCCAGCACTGACGTGAATTATTTGGTGACGAAATATTTTATTGGCTCTAACTTCGCTATTGAAAGCCAATATCTTTGCGTGACATACTTTCGTACCGTTAGCTAAGGAAGCTGCTGCGCTGAACATTTCACTGTCATTTTTGTTAGGGTCTTCTCTCAGAGGGTCGGGAGCACGCTCTGGGTTCGCTCAGCCCGAGTGATTGGGCTAGTTGTTTCCACATATTAAAGCGCGAGCGCGTGAACCACAAAGAACACAATAACGTAAAATGGATGCCACGTGTGCTGGACTATGCCAGCTCTGCGTAGGTTCTATGTTCCGTCGTCTGTCACGTGCTTCTGCTTCAACAAGTGCTTTTGGGTGCGCGTTGAAAAATACCGCCAATATGTTTACAGAGAGAAATTGACCGCGACAAGCACCACATATATTTATTTTTTTCACGCAAAATGACACGTCTTAGAAGGTGCTGTATTCATTTATTCTCTGCAACTGACGTCTGTTCTTTTTTCAGTTCCTGGCCATACGAAATGCCCTCAGACTGGCAGCACTCGGGGGCCTTCCCGAACCTCTGGCTTCTCAGGTACGACGCTGTGGATGAGGCCAAATACCGCAATAATATCAACGCCCTAGCAACATTCTCACCTACTCTCTCAAGCACGCTTCACTGCCATTTCGTTAGCGGCCGTTTCAAGAGGGGGAGAAAACGGCAACACACAAAGTCTTGCTTCTCAATTCAGGATCATTATTCGTGCGTTGGCTATTTTGTTTACTAATATTTGTTTCACTGCTGCCCCTCGGCAAGCGAAACCATGAACGCCTCCGAAAAGAAACGCAGGCAAAAGAGGGATCAAAGCGACACCTCCGACCTTTTTTATATGTTCTCATTTATGGAGGAAACTAGCGAATCGGCTCCTGTCACGACAGGCTACCACGGCTCTGGCAAGACTGAGGTAAAACTTGTGACAAGCTATAATGTGCTCACTAGCGTATTTCTCTGTGCGAACATCCGAAGTAGGGCTATAAGGCACGCTGTCGAGAGCTGGTGCCGTTCTGCAGGCGACCAGGATGTGAGCGCTGCCATCGTATGCCATAATGTGGCTTCATATTGCACATGGTCGGCGCTGCCTCGAAGCACATCATCATCATCATCATCATCATCAGCCTGGTTACGCCCACTGCAGGGCAAAGGCCTCTCCCATACTTCTCCAACTGCCCCGGTCATGTACTAATTGGGGCCATGTTGACCCTCCAAACTTCCTAATCTCATCTGCCCACCTAACTTTCTGTCGCCCCCTGCTACGCTTCCCTTCAATCGGAATCCAGTCCGTAACCCTTAATGACCATCGGTTATCTTCCCTCCTCATTACATGTCCTGCCCATGCCCATTTCTTTTTCTTGATTTCAACTAAGATGTCATTTACCCGCGTTTGTTCCCTCACCCAATCTGCTCTTTTCTTATCCCTTAATGTTACACCTATCATTCTTCTTTCCATAGCTCGATGCGTCGTCCTCAATTTAAGCACAGCTCTCGTACAAAAAGTTTAGTAGAGTGTCACGTTACTCTTTAGGTCACGTACTACCATTTTTATTGTAGTTTCGTTCAGGCAGCGTGCGCGGAAAATTGTGGCAGAGAAACGTAGTCGGTGTTTTGACGGTGATGCGAACGAGCTCTCAACACCTTCATCTTTATGAACAAACTGCATGAATCACGAGTTGTGGCAGCTGCTAGCTGCAAAGTGTCCTCACCGTGTTGATGCGCTGCACGATGATAGCAACGATACTGGCTTGAGTTCACGACATAGTCGACTCTATACTCCAGTTTGTCGAGCAGCAAAAGTGTGGGATCGCGTAAGTCACACCGGGCCGTCTTGGTGATGGTCGGGAAACGATGTCGCTGAAAGAGCAATTTGCCGTACTAGACCGACAATGACGGCATAGCGGACTACGCACAAAGGCCGTGGCAATGTTACGGACCCTCGTGCCTTTATGATGCTGACAAAAGCATGCAATGCATCGACCAGCCATTCGGCCGGTCTCTGTGCGATCGACCGTTGAGCGAAAACCGACAACGCGATTGCCGCGACCATTTATAGCAAGAGGTCGTAGCTGTGGCCATGGCTAACAAAGCGGTGTGAATGGACGCCGCCAGACGCCACAACGTGCCCCGCAAGGACCGCATCTGGAGAGCAAAGAATTCAGTGCCTTCAGCACGAATGCTGATGCTTGAAGAATGTGCAGCTCCGCTATCGTCGTTGCTCAGAGTTGAATTCTTAGCCTGTGGGTCATTTGGGCACATTGGCAGAATATCCGGCTTGATCTTTGGACAGCGGGTCCAAATGATGTTAGTAGTTCGTTCTGTGTCTTGGTGTTGTTACGATCGGCCTGCGGGGGCTGGCGATATTTGGAGAAGCGACCATGGAACACTCGCAGCCCACTGCGGCGACTCGCTTTGTAAGGACGACAATGCGCCTCGTCCACCGCCCGTCGACGCCAGCATGTCTAGACGTGGTCGGCGGACCAAATATTGTTAGTGGATTCGCCGTCGCCGTCACGGTTTGTTTGAAGCGGGGGAACTCCTGGAAGAAGATGTTTTGCGGTGCGGTCTCACGGGCCCCAGAAGTCGTCAGTCAATGGACAGACGCAGCGGCCACTGACTGCGGGGTCAACTATGGTATCAAGAGGCGCCTGCTCAGGGCAAGACCCCTGTCTGCGAAAACCCTCTCACCTCGGTGCGTTCAGTGAAACCTGTGCAGAAGTGAGTGTGTAAACCCTCCCCCTCAAAGACTGGTTGACCACGATGACTTTGGACGCTTCCATTGGTCGAAGGTTGAACGGCCGTTTTCCCTCACCTAGGGATCTAGGGAGGACAGTTTTTAAGGAGCCGTTGCGCGGCTGCTGGGTGTGTTCTCTTTCAGCCATGCTAGACTGATGAACTGTAACGTTCTCCACCCTTCATGTAGATACGAAACAAACTTATGAACTCTGCCTGATTGTCTTCCCGTGCCCACGGGTGTTGTAGGAGTCGTTGCGCCAGTGCTACGCAATGGCGATTTTATTGTTATGCGATGGTGACATTGAATCTAACCTTGGACCTAACACACGTACTGTCGCCTTATCTGAACTGGATGATTTACCTGATGATACCGCAGACCAAATGAAGATCATGTTTAAACTGCTGAAGGACGTACACTCTCGTTCACTACAGTCTTCGAAGTGTCAAACCGAACTGGTATAGGATGTCAAAGCCATTAAAAACGGACAAAAAATATACAAACTGAGCTAGCAAGTATCAGGAAAAGGCTTGACGATTTAGAAGAAAAATCAAAATCCCTTGCCCGTTTCGACATTAACCTAACATGTATGCAAGACAACGTAGATAGCCTCGCTGCCAAGAACAGCTCCTTATTATCGCGTCGGGATGGTCTGGAGAACAGGTCTCGTCGCGATAATTTAATATTACATGGCCTACCTGACTCGAAAGAAACCTGGCAACAGACAGAAGAAAAACTAACCTCAGTACTTAACGCCGCTCTTGGCTCTTTTCCTTGCAATTCAATTCAGCGAGCCCACCGGCTCGGCACTTACCAAGCTAACAAATGTCGCCCGATAATTGCTAAATTTACTAACTACAAAGCGAAAGAATCAGTACTTTCATCACGCGCGCAGTTAAGGCCTAGCAACATCGCAGTTAATGAGGACTTTTCACCCGCAACTTGACTTGCCCGTAAAAAAAAAATTGGAGGCTTATCAAGGTTAAGCCCAGTGGATGCGAAGCATCCACTGGGTTTAACCTTAGCGTATCCTTAGCGTTTGGAGGCATCTTGACCGCATACACGCCCGGCGCAAAGACGCTGGCGCGGTTGCGGGCACAGAGACTGACGCGACGGCGGGCGCGCGCCGCTTCAGCCCTGGCGTGACGTCACATATCACGTGATGCAGCGATGGTGGCGCCGCCGCCGCGTCGCGCGTGACGGCGCGAACCGAAGCGTGGAGGCCTCCGCCGGGCGACGTCCGACGGCGCGATATGAGGCCCCATCTGCAACCGGTGTGACGTCATCACGTGACGTCACATCATGTGATCTCACTTCAGGGTCAATGGTGGCCACCACCGGGAGGCGACCGAAGGCGCGATATGAGGCCCCATCTGCAGCCGGTGTGACGTCATCACGTGACGTCATGTCACGTGACCTACTTGAAGGTCAATGGTGGCCACCGCCGGGAGGCGACCGACGGCGCGATATGAGGCCCCATCTGCAGCCGGTGTGACGTCATCACGTGACGTCATGTCACGTGACCCACTTGAAGGTCACTTGAAGGTCAATGGTGGCCACCGCCGGGCGTCGCGCGAAGGCCCGAAACCTACGTTAATATGCTTCGCATAAAACTAATTGAGTTTGCTAAATCACAACCAGACTCGCCACACTTTATACTCAGTCACAAGAAACTACTACTGAAAAACCAATGCTACATGTACCATTCTAACTCGAATAGTATTCAGGAGATGCCAAGACGCAACGTCGGACTAAACCATGTTTCGGCTGCCTCGCAACACGTTCCTACTTAGGGACGCGCGAGAGACAGTGGGCATGCGCAAAATAAGCAAGTCAGCATCCTTTGTAGCGTTCCTGGTTGTAGCGTTCCTGGTTAGACAATAGACGCAAGCATTGCTGTGGAACTGGCGTCCATTTCGTCTACATTTTATTCTCAGTTCATTCTTTACTTCTCCTGTCCCCAGGGTCCCGCGCTTCTTCACCTTCTCTTCGAAGGCTCATACCGCTTCACCCTTCCGGGTTTCTTTCGCTAACCCCTCCTGGGGTAATAATTGAAAACGTTTCCAATCGAAGCACATTCAACTGAGTCCCGTTCACCAATGTACCACACAGTCTTCAACATTCCCTTCTGAGTGGCTGTCTTTGTCAGAGAGTAAGGACCACAAAATTTGGCACTGGATTCGCTTACTCCTTTCCTAACTAGAATTAGGTCGGTGACTTGAATGTCTGGGATATCTGAGCAATGTCTCTTGTCAAAATTTCTTTTCATTCGTTTACGGTACCTCTCCACCTGCGATTTTTGTTTCCTCTCCGCGACGATCTTGAGATTTTCTAACAGCCCCAGTTCACGGTCCACCTGAAGAATAGGAGTCTCTCCTGAAGAAGCGAACTGCGGGCTGCATCCCAAGACACTGGTGTAGGAGCGATTGTGATTTCTTACAGCGGCTTCTAAAGAGCATTTCCATCCACCAGGGAAACTATCGTACATCTTGATGTATTGTTTCACATCTCGTATAGCATGCTCTGCAAGCCCATTCGCCGCGGGATGGTACGGCGCACAGAATTTGATTGATATAGTGTGGTCTCGAGTCCATCTTGCTAGTTTTTCACTCTTGAACGCTGGACCGTTGTCACATACGATCGTCCTGGTTGTCCTAAACATATCCCGTTGGAGGAGGGCGATGACACTATTCGCATCTTCTTTTCCTTCCTGTGCCGCGACCATCCCAGTGCATTCATCTATGGCCAGAAAAAAAAGTTTTTTTTCGGATTCCTTCTCGTTTCTTATTTAGCTCGGCAAAATCCAGGTGTATAACTTCAAAAGGCACGTTCGAGTGGCAAGGTATTATCATGGCGTCCGTAGGCTGTTTATATTTCACTTTGTTGACTTGACAAATGTGGCATGAACGAACGTATTGATTGACGTCTTATTTCATGTGAGGCCACGTAAATCTCCTGACTAGCTTGTTGTAGGTGCGCCAAAATCCGTCGTGTCCTCCATATCCTGGGCTATCGTGGTACAAATAAAGCACCCTGGAAACCAGCGTTGGCGGGACTCGATGGCGACCTTCCATAAAAATCAATTGTTCAGTGCCTTCCCACAATTTTACTTCATTGATTTCTTCCGATTGTTCTTTGTTGGCCTGTATCATCAGTCTAGACAATGCATTTGCATCAGTCAAAAGGGGTCCAAGTCTGTGGGAGATGGTGAAATCAAACTGCTGCAAGTAGTTCACATATCTGGCGATATGTCATTTAGGTTGGGTCATATTCAAGAGATGAGCGAGTGCCTGGTGATCGGTGAACAAAGTAAACTTCGCACCTTCTAGGTACGTACGGAAGTACTGAATTTCTTTAAGGACTGCAAGAGCTTCCTTTTCAGTAGTGGTGTAATTGACTTCAGGTGGCTTGAGGGTGTAGCTGTAGTAACCTACTACGTGTCGCTTTTCTCGGCCGGATGCTTCTGGACATTTCTGGTACAAGACTGCACCTGTCCCATAGTGTGAGGCGTCGGTATTCAGTTCAAAGGGTAAAGTGAAATCTGGTATGCGTAGAATAGGGTCAGCAGATATTCTGTGCACCAGATCACGGTAGACTCTCTCACATTCCCCATCCCACTCAAATGGAACTTCTTTCTGCGTGAGGCATCTTGTTTTTATGGCAAAGTCTTTTATGAAGGGTCTGAAATGTCCTGCTAATCCCAAAAACACCCGCAATGAGTGGACGTCATATGGTTTTACCACTTGGGATATCCTCTCGACGCACCCTTCTTTCGTGCTTTTGGTAGTCCCATCAAATACTGTTCCAAGGAACACAACTTTTCTTAGAAAGAACGCACGTTTCTTAATATTAACCTTGAGGTGTGCCAAGCTCAAGGCATTTAATACCTGAGACAGGTGTTCCTGATGCCCAGCCTCTGTTTTGGAGAAGACGATAATATCGTCTATGTACACGTTACAAAAGACACCTAGGAAAGGCTTCAGGACTTCGTTCATAATCTTCTGGAACCATGCTGGCGAGTTTTTCCAGCCGAAAGGAAGCCGGTTATACTCGTACAGATCGAATGGCGTATTAAAAGCAGTGCAAATTTTTGTTTCTTCGGTTAGCGGGATCTGCCAGAAACCTTTGCACAAGTCAATGCGTGAAAAACTTCGGCAACCACCTGTCTCATCTATAATCGTGTCTATCTTCGGCATGAGAAATGTTATAAGTTCTGTCTGGTGATTAAGAACCCTGTAATCTATGCACAGTCTGAAAGTCCCATCTTCCTTCGGCGCAATAGTTATGGGAGAGGCAAAGGGTGACACCGAAGGCCGGATTATGTCGGCGTCTAGCATCTCCTGCAATTCTTTCTTCAACCATATCTTGCGCTCTCTTGACATGTTATAAGGTGATTTTCGGATGACGGTCTTGTCAGTTAGTTCGGAAGGCACCTTGTGTGACTTCATCGCCTGTGGATAGCTTCCTATGCATACCAGTTCAGGGTAGGTCGTTGCAATATCGTCCGTGCACTTGACAATTCGCAGGTTATCTTTTCTATCCTGCTGTGTCTCTTCCCTTGATAGTCCTTCCACTAAAACCGCATCGTCCCAGTATACATTGATTTTTAGTTTCTTTATATCTGGTCTGGAGAGCAGAAAGTCGTACGTCACCCCCTCTATCACCAGTACTTCACTCTGTATTTCATGACCTTGGAACTCGATGTTTACTGAGGCCCACTGATTGTGCATTGTCACTTTTCCATCGTAACCTTGCACCCATAGTACTCTTCCACTATGCAGGTAACTTGCATCTACCAGCTTGGCATTTATTATAGACACAGAAGCACCGCTGTCAACCAAAGCCATCATATGTCTGCTTCCCCACTTTGACAGGAATTTGAAGTAGGCTAGAGCAAGTTAAATAAACAGTCACAGTTGTGGTCATCGGATCGGACTGGTCACCCTTGTTTAATAGTTTTTTTTGTCGTCAGAGTCTGTTGAGCGTCTGAAAGTAGGGGGACAGGGCCGTTGTAAGCGTTATTCACTCGACCTCCGGGAGCACGCCAACCCAAGTTCTCTGTGCTGCCTGCAAGGCGGCTCGGTTCTCGCGGATTACGGCTTGACGAATCCGTGCCGGTCCGTCTGAAGCGACTGCTTGAGCTAGCGGTTATATTTTCTTCTGAAGTAGATCTATGTCGTGAAGGAGGAGACCGTCCATAGTTTTAGGTGATCGTACTTGCACTAGCTTTAGGACTTCCGCGTGCAGCCCGTGCATTATTAGTGCTACTACGGCAGAAGGAGGAAGCATAGGCTCGGCCAGCTTTAAAAGGCGGCGTTTTTCAAACAAATACTCGACGAGGGAGCCCTGCTTGAATTTTAAATTAAGCGCGGCGTCCCATCTTTGCACTGGGTTGCTTCGGAATGTCGTCAAGAATTTTTTTTTTCCACTGATTCCAAGAGTTGCCAGCCTCTTCAATAATGTGCAAATCATACCACTTCCGTGCAACACCGCTTAAGTAACTACGCATGTTAGTAATCTTGTCCTCATTAGAGTGCCAGTTGTTCTTCCCAGCGGCATATTCAGAGAATTCAAGCCAACCTTCTGGACTTTAAGACATGCTGTCGAACGCATCGGGTTCTACAAATTTAGTCACTGGCTTCTCAGCGTTTAGAGAGCTTATAAGCGATGTCACCAGTTGGTTTTGCTGCGCAATCTCTTCTTGTTGTAGCTGAAGAGCTTTCAAAACGAGGCTCACCTCTTCTGTCGAAGACCGTGATCCACAGTCCTTTCGACGCATCGGTTGAACTATTCGTCAATGATCGCCAGACGCAAGTTCACTTTCACAGCACCCTTCTGACGTAGTTCAGCAGTGTCCATGGAAGCCTTCTCTAAAACCAGGTTCACGAGTTCGGCCGAGCTGAGTTCGCAAGGTAGTTCCACCGCTGGTTCGTCTTGAGCTTGGTATCTCGAAAAGATGATCTTCTCTGCGGAGGTCTCCTCGAGGAAAAAATGTCACCCACATGTTGAAGTCAGTTGTCGGCTGCGCCAAAATAATGTAGCGTTCCTAGATAAAGGACACAATAGACGTAAGCATTGCTGTGGAACTGGCGTCCATCTCGTCAACATTTTATTCTCACTTCATTCTTCTCTTCTCCTGTCCCCAGATTCCCGCGCTTCTTCATCTTCTCTTCGAAGGCTCATACCGCTTAAATACTAACATCAGCAGTGTTATGAAAAACCGTGGCTCATTATCATCCGCAATTGGCACGTGTTCAGCCAATATAATGGCTTTAACTGAAACGTGACTCTCGAATGACAGTCAAGAGTCAGAACTGTTTGATGATAGCAAACGATTCACGATATACCGCTGTGACCGGACAGAGCGCCGTGGTGGCAACGTACTTCTTGCCATTTCGAAACGCAGCTCATCGTCACCCATTCATATCAGCACGAATCTAGAATCAGTGCGGGCTACAGCAACTCTGAACCATCAAAAGGTAATTTTAGGTGTTTGCTATCGTCCACCTTCCTCGTTACCCACATTTACCTATGAATTGCATGATTTAATTAGTACCATTACGACAAAGTTTCCTTCTACACCTCTTTTCTTATTTGGTGACTAATTTTCCTAATTCGGAACAGCGATATACTTAACTTATTATATTCTTCTTCTGATTCGAAAGATTTCTTGGGTATTTGTACTACATTTTCATTAACTCAGTCACACAAGCCACGAGATTAACATCCACTTCCGCAAACATTCTTGATTTGATCCTAACCAATCGTCCCGATTATGCCTCTGCCATCCATTACTTACCCGGTATCGGTGACCACTTATTGTTAAATATTCACTTTATTACTCCGTTTCTGAAACTTCGGAAGAGTAAAAAAATAATCAGAGATTATAAGAGAGCTAACTTTGAAGCAATAAATAGTGAACTCAGTCTATTTCTCAACATATTCTTGAGTGATATTGAAAATCGTAGTGTGCAGTTAAACTGAAATATGTTTTCGGCAGAGATAAATCGCTTAATCAGTAAGCACATCCAAACCCGTACTATAACATGCAACCCGCGCGCGCCTTGGTAGAATAATCATTTAAAGCGACTATCCAACAAAAAAAAAATGGAGGACGCTTAAGCTTCGCCTTCAAGAGTGGAACGCGATAGCGTTATCGCACCCCGTTCGCACCGCCTACTGAAACGTGCTACGCCAGCCAAACGTCGCGATCGGCACAGATAGCCGGTCCCCGACGCGCCATGAAGGCGGACGCGATCATGGGGCGATTGGCGCGCCACGTGTCGGGGCAGCGCCGCACATTGCGAGGAGGAGGTCTTCTGTGTTTGCGGCAAGATGGCTCTGCGTGTGCGCAGAGCTCAGAAGAAATGTAGCGGAAACGTACTTCGCTACTCGTGAAACTGCGACTTCTGTAAGTTACATGGTCATAATTACCGATATACACCGCAGTATAACTTTCTACGGCACGTTTCGAAGGCAACACCGCATTCACTAGAGGCGATTTTGTCCCGTTTTGAAGGAACGAACGGGAACCTTGCCTGTTAAAACGTGGTTGGAGGAAAGAGGAATTTATGTGCCATGGGGAAGCAGATGCTTTCTGTGCAACAAAGCTGAAACGATCGAACATGTTTTTATTGATTGTAATAATGCCATATTCTTTTGGGATATATTACAGAGAACGTTGAAGATAGACCTACCCCTCAATCCACATGGCATTCGTTTTTTACCACCTGAACACGATTTTGAACAGATGGATGTCATCTTTTTACTTGGAATGCACGCAGTCTGGCGTAGTCTGTTGGCATATAGACATTGTGATGTTAATGGCCGCACTGTGTATGAATATTTTGTGGAAATGGTCGTGAAGGTACGTGACGTGTACAAGACGAAGGACTGTGATGAAGCTGTGGTGTCAATGCTCGACACTTTGACACATATAAAACGAGTGTGATCGATGATCACAAACTCTTTTTAAGCTTGTAGCCAAGCTGGAAATAAAGAAAAAAAAAGAACACGTGGCTGAGTGGTAG
The DNA here is from genome assembly GCF_023375885.2 of Dermacentor andersoni. NCBI lineage: Eukaryota > Metazoa > Arthropoda > Arachnida > Ixodida > Ixodidae > Dermacentor > Dermacentor andersoni. The sequence continues at coordinate 6,833,365 of NC_092823.1, forward strand.
CGTCTCCGTCTCACACTCCGGAGACCCTGGTTCGATTCCCGTCAGCCCATCGTGCAAGATGTTTTTTTTATTTATGACGTGCCTTCTGGGATTTATCGCTCACGGCCAACGCCGCTGACATCGGCTTTTCTGCGACACGAGCTCCTTAACGCTGTCGCGTTATAAGACGAGTGTATCGTTCCACGAAGCAATCACGCACTGACTCATGTTAGGAAGCCTACACATTAGCATCTAACACCTATGTCATCATCATCATCATCATCATCAGCCTAGTTACGCCCACTGCAGGGCAAAGGCCTCTCTCATACTTCTCCAACTACCCCGGTCATGTACTAATTGTGGCCATGTTGTCCCTGCAAACGTCTTAATGTCATCCGCCCACCTAACTTTCTGCCGCCCCCTACTACGCTTTCCTTCCCTTGGAATCCAGTCCGTAACCCTTAATGACCATCGGTTATCTTCCCTCCTCTTTACATGTCTGGCCCATGCCCATTTCTTTTTCTTGATTTCAACTAATATGTCATTTACCCGCGTTTGTTCCCTCACCCAATCTGCTCTTTTCTTATCCCTTAACGTTACACCTATCATTCTTCTTTCCATGGCTCGTTGCGTCGTCCTCAATTTCAGCAGAACCCTTTTCGTAAGCCTCCAGGTTTCTGCCCCGTAGGTGAGTACTGGTAAGACACAGTTGTTATACACTTTCCTCTTGAGGGATAGTGGCAACCTGCTGTTCATGATTTGAGAATGCCTGCCAAACGCACCCCAGCCCATTCTTATTCTTCTGGTTATTTCAGTCTCATGATCGGGATCCGTGGTCACTACCTGCCCTAAGTAGATGTATTCCCTTACCACTTCCAGTGCCTCGCTACCTATCGTAAACTGCTGTTCTCTTCCGAGACTGTTAAACATTACTTTAGTTTTCTGTAGATTAATTTTCAGACCCACCCTTCTGCTTTGCCTCTCCAGGTCAGTGAGCATGCATTGCAATTGGTCTCCTGAGTTACTAAGCAAGGCAATATCATCAGCGAATCGCAAGTTGCTAAGGTATTCTCCATCAACTTTTATCCCCAATTCTTCCCACTCCAGGTCTCTGAATACCTCCTGTAAACACGCTGTGAATAGCATTGGAGATATCGTATCTCCCTGCCTGACGCCTTTCTTTATTGGGATTTTGTTGCTTTCTTTGTGGAGGATTACGGTGGCTGTGGAACCGCTATAGATAGCTTCCAGTATCTTTACATATGGCTCATCTACACCCTGATTCCGTAGTGCCTCCATGACTGCTGAGGTTTCGACTGAATCAAATGCTTTTTCGTAATCAATGAAGGATATATATAAGGGTTGGTTATATTCCGCACATTTCTCTATCACCTGATTGATAGTGTGCATATGGTCTATTGTTGAGTAGCCTTTACGGAATCCTGCCTGGTCCTTTGGTTGACAGAAGTCTAAGGTATTCCTGATTCTATTTGCGATTACCTTAGTAAATACTTTGTAGGCGACGGACAGTAAGCTGATCGGTCTATAATTTTTCAAGTCTTTGGCGTCCCCTTTCTTATGGATTAGGATTATGTTAGCGTTCTTCCAAGATTCCGGTACGTTCGAGGTCATGAGGCATTGTGTATATAGGGCGGCCAACCTTTCTAGGACAGTGTTCCCACCAGCCTTCAACAAATCTGCTGTTACCTGATCCTCCCCAGCTGCCTTCCCCCTTTGCATAGTTCCCAAGGCGTTCTTTACCTCTTCCAGTGTTACTTGTGGGATTTCAAGTTCATCTAGACTATTCTCTCTCACCTTATCGTCGTGGGTGTTACTGGTACTGTATAAATCTCTATAAAACTCTTCAGCCACTTGAACTATCTCATCCATATTAGTAACGATATTGCCTGCTTTGTCTCTTAATGCACACATCTGATTCTTGCCTATTCCTAGTTTCTTCTTTACTGCTTTTAGGCTTCCTCCGTTCCTGAGAGCCTGTTCAATTCTATCCATATTATAGTTCCTTATGTCCGCTGTCTTACGCTTGTTGATTAAGTTAGAAAGTTCTGCCAGTTCTATTCTAGCTGTAGGGTTAGAGGCTTTCATACATTGGCGTTTCTTGATCAGATCTTTCGTCTCCTGCGATAGCTTACTGGTTTCCTGTTTAACGGCGTTACCACCGACTTCTATTGCGCACTCCTTAATGATGCCCATAAGATTGTCGTTCATTGCTTCAACACTATGGTCTTCTTCCTGGGTTAAAGCCGAATACCTGTTCTGTAGCTTGGTGTTCATATAGGAGGTTGTGGCCAAGTACTGCACCAGGGTGGCCAATCCTGCTCTGGTGAGAGAGTGCGTTACCGGTTCTGGTCACCGGGATCAGGCCGCACTCCAGGCCTGTTTGTGCAATTTTCTCAACACACGGTTGTTGTTTTTTTTTTCTGGTATTTTCCGGTGGAGAATTCTGCGGTCCGGGATTTGAATCACGGTCCTCTTGCACGGGAGGCGGATACTGTACCGTCCCCGCAGGAGGTAAATTTAAAAATAAATTGTGGGCTTTTACGTGACAAAACCACTTTCTGATTATGAGGCACGCCGTAGTGGAGGACTCCGGAAATTTCGACCACCTGGGGTTCTTTAACGTGCACCTAAATCTAAGTACACGGGTGTTTTCGCATTTCGCCCCCATCGAAATGCGGCCGCCGTGGCCGGGATCCGATCCCGCGACCGCGTGCTCAGCAGTCTAACACCATAGCCACTGAGTAACCACGGCGGGTCCCGCAGGAGTTGTACGCCTCATTTATTATACAGTGGTGCCCTATTTGATCAGTCGAGGTGGACCAATCTGAGCTCGGTTATACCGCACGGATGGCATCTAACACCTATGTAGCCGCACTCAAATGCGCTAAAGAAACATTCTTATTAACCACATTACCATCTATGCTTATAACTAACCGAAGAAAATTTTGGCGCGTCATACATCCACCTTCCGATGAATCTATCACTCTTAACAATTGCTCTGGTAACCCTGTTCCGAGAAACCTATGCGCAACTCTCCTGAATAATACCTTTGTTAAAAATTTCTCGTGCACAGTTGAAATTGAACTACCTGTCTTGAATGACTATAACTTCTTAACTATGCCTCCAGTGACTGTTTAAGTTCCCGGAGTTATTCGACTAATAGATTCATTTAAGATGCATTCGCCACCCGGCTTTGATAACATCAGTGCTAAATTTCTGAAAAACACCTGCTCTTATAGTTCCGTTATACTAACCAAAATATTTCAACAATCACTCAACACATCTACTGTTCCGTCAGAATGGAAAATAGGAAAAATAATTGCTTTGCATAAATCTGGCAGCAAAACATCACCTGCAAATTATCGCCCGAATTATTAACCAGTACCTGCTGCAAACTGCTAGAACATATTAGTTTTACTAAAATTGCGGATTTTCTTGAATCAGATTCATTTTTTTCGCCATCACAATATGGTTTTCGGAAATTATTCACATGTGAATCACAATTATTAGCATTTGCTTACAAACTAGACTATATACTTGACTGTTCTTCTCTTGCCGATTGCATCTTTTTAGATTTTTCGAAAGCCTTCGACAAAGTGTGTCATAAACTTTTACTTTATAAACTAAGCAAATTAAACCTCGATCATAATTTTCTCAAATGAATTGAGTCATTTCTCGCTAACCGTTCTCAGTTCGTAACAGCTAATGGCCATGACTCACCTAATAGCGACGCTCAGTTCGGTGTGCCACAAGGCTCCGTCCTGGGACCCCTATTATTCCTTTTATTTATTTATTTATTTATTTACCCACAGCGCCACAGTGGCGTTACAGTGGGGGGGGGGGGGGGGGTGTACAAAAAATATTACAAGGGCAGTCACAATGACAATGCAAACACTTCATTGTCAGTAATATTAACAGGAAATGAAGATAAAGCATTCCATTCTCGAACAGTGTGAGGAAAAAACGACATCTTGAACATATCGGTTCTTGACCTGAATTCACGCACTTTATGGTTATGATCAACCCGCTCGGATCTGTATTGTGGATGAAATATGTACTTTTCCCTAGGAATAGCAATCGTATCGTAATATATTGTAACGGATACGAAAGGCGCGGACAAGAAGAGTGAGAAGACGAAGAGAACGAGGAATTTGAGAGGCCGGACTGCGCTACGATCACGCTACGATCATCGACCATCTCGTGTAAATAAAACCATTTGTTCGCAACTCTTCGTAACAGTTGTGGTGGAGGTGCGGGGTAATCGATACTCGAAGACGAAGGCTGAGCCACAAGTTTTTCGACGGAGCCGTCGCCTTGCTGGACTCCCACCGAATCCACCGGAGTTGAATATGTCCCACGACGCAGACGAACAACGGCCCATTCCAACTGCTGCGCCGACAAGTTCTGTTCTGCAACTGAGAGATGCGCGTCCCTTCGCCGGAAGATCGGACGAAGACGTCGAGGAATGGCTCATCCATTATAACCGGGTGAGTGCCGCCAACACAGCGCTTCTCAGCGCTTCTCAGCTTTCGAACGTCGTGTTCTTTCTAACGGATACTGCGTTGTTGTGGTTCGACAATCACGAGGAAACGTTCACGACATGGGGAAGATTTGTTTCGGCAATCGAAGAGCGATTCCGTGACTCCGCGACGACAAAAAAAAAAAAAAAATTGGAGGACGCTTAAGCTTCGCCTTCAAGAGTGGAACGCGATAGCGTTATCGCACCCCGTTCGCACCGCCTACTCAAACGCGCTACGCCAGCCAAACGTCGCGATCGGCACAGATAGCCGGGCCCCGACGCGCCATGAAGGTGGACGCGATCATGGGGTGAGTGGCGCGCCACGTGCCGGGGCAGCGCCGTACATTGTGAGGAGGGGGTCTTCTGTGTTTGCCGCAAGATGGCTCTGCGTGTGCGCAGAGCGCAGAAGAAATGTAGCGGAAACGCACTTCGCTACTCGTGAAACTGCGACTTCTGTAAGTTACATGGTCATAATTACCGATATACACCGCAGTATAACTTTCTACGGCACGTTTCTAAGGCAACAGCGCATTCACTAGAGGCGATTTTGTCCCGTTTCGAAGGAACGAACCAGTGGCTGAGTGGTAGCGTCTCCGTCTCACACTCCGGAGACCCTGGTTCGATTCCCACCAGCCCATCTTGCAAGATGTTTTTTATTTATGAAGTGCCTTCTGGTATTTATCGCTCACGGCCAACGCCGCTGACGCCGACGACACCGGCCTTTCTGCGACACGAGCTCCTTAACGCTGTCGCGTTAAAAAGGGCAGAACAGACGCTGCTGCAACGTGCGCAAGTGCCAGGCGAAACCTACATTGAGGCAGTAATAAAACTGTGTAGGATGGTGGACTCTGGAATGTCCGAGGAAGACAAAGTCGGGCACATCCTAAAAGGAATTGCCGAGGATGTTTACAATTTCCTCATCGCAAAAGAGAACCTGGCTTCCGTCGCTGACATCATTCGGCATTGTCGCACTTTCGAGCAACTAAAGACGAGGCGCATCACGCCGAAGTTTGGCAGGCTCGCCAATGTGACGACAGTTGCAAGCGTGGAGAGCAAACCAAGCACCTTGGTCTTGCATCAACGATCCGACAAATAGTTCGGGAAGAGCTCAGCCTGCACGCGCAAGTGGCACATTCAGGCACTCATAGTTTCCGCCTACCACCAGAATTCGAGCCAAACGTGGCATTCTTCTCCCCGTATCCTGCGGCAAGGAGCACTGAGAATAATGAACTCGCGCCCCGACGGTAGCCACGTCTCTACGACAGAGGCCCTACTTATGACGCTCGGCCACAACGAGAGCAGCCGCGCTTCTACCCCCGAGGCCTTGTGGCTTCTGTCAGGCCGCGACAAGAACAGCACCGACCCTACTACCACGACGTGACTTATGAACGATATAACGGATTTCAGCAAGCAGCAGAGACACGCAGCCGCCCGCAGCCGTCTACCATTCGTTACGAGGAAGGCGCTGTGAACAGCGACCCTCCCGTATGCTACAACTGCGGCTCCACAAGCCATATAGCTCGGTATTGTCGCCAAGGCCGTCAATCACGTAGGACACCACCGATGTTCTCCCCACCCAGAACCCGTACTTCATATGGCGTGCGGACGACCGATTTGCCTCCAATGTACCACCTCTCACACGAGACCAGACGCAGCGATTCGCCAGCATCTGAGCGGAGTTTGACGCCACTAAATAACCGTTCCCGTCGCTCTCCGTCCCCTCGGCGCCGTTCTTCTTCACCGCCACCGGGAAACTAGCATCCGCGGCCAATGGAGGTGTGGTCGCCGGACGGTTTTTGCAAGATACCTCTGTCTGTTGTGATGCTCAAAAACAAAGTGAATGTCTCGATTGACGGAATACCGACCATGGCATTAGTTGATACCGGGGCGACTGTGTCTGTGATAAGCCTCGCTTTCAAAAACCGTCTAGGCCACAAAGTTATGTTTTCTTGGAACGACGGTATTACCTTTCGTTGAGTAGGCGGCGAGTGGCTTCATCCCCTTGGTGTTTGTGCTGTGAGTGTCTTGTTGGCTGGGAAAGTGTTTGTGTCGGAATTCCTTGTTCTTTCTCGTTGTTCCCACGATGTTATTCTCGGTATCGATTTTCTTGAACAGTGCGGCGCTTCCGTGTACTATGGTTGTGGCGAAATATCATTGAACAAGTTATTTATATCAGCACATTTCGGACAAAGCTCGGGTGGTGAAGACAGGGACGCAGACACACTCAGTGTTCTTGATGAAGTGATTGTACCATCGTGGTGCCTGACACCCGTTCGTGTTTCTACAGCTACTGTTGATGCTGATTGTGTTGACCTTGTAGTTAGGCCTCTCCGCATAAACTGTGCTAACAAGATATACTTGTGCCCTGCTCTGTCGTGTGCATGACGAAAGGAGTCACCACATTGTGGGCGCTGAACTGTTCCGCCACGCCGGTTGTCCTTCCTCGCGGTATGAAAATTGCTCTCGTCGATAAAGCCGCATGTACCTCAATAGCGGCCCTAACTACGGACGTCTCTACGGCTTGCTTCCTTGCGATAATCGCCATTCTGAAGAGCTAATGCTTGGCATGTTCAGCAAGGCTCTCGGTACATCGGAACGGCAAGCACTGGTACAAGTCCTTGCCAGACATGAGGCTGCATTCGACTTCACGCATGTAGATGCACCCCTTCATTTACCGTCGTCCCGCGCTCGTCACAGAATAGATACCGGCTCAGCACACCCCATCCGCCAGAAGCCCTACCGAGTGTCATTCTCCAAGCGCAAAGTTATTGCAGAGCAAGTCAAGGAGATGATGAACAAAGGTGTCGTTCAAGAGTCGTCTAGTCCATGGGCAGCCCCAGTAATCCTGGTTCGAAAAAAAGATGGCTCCTGGAGATTCTGCGTGGATTACAGACATCTAAACGCAGTGACGAAGGATGTGTATCCACTAACGCGAATCGATGACGTCATTGATTGCTTACACGCTGCTTCTTTCTTCTCAACACTTGATTTGCGATCGGGGTATTGGCAAATACCTATGGACCCTGCCAACAAGGAAAAGACCGCCTTCGTGTCTCCAGATGGCCTATTTGAATTTAATGTTATGCCTTTTGGCCTTTGCAATGCCCCTGCCACCTTTGAAAATTTATGGACACAGTACTATGTGGTCTAAAGTGGGAGATATGCATGTATTACCTCGATGATGTTGTAATCTTTGGCCACACGTTCGAAGAACATAACGAACGCCTCAGCCTCGTTCCCGACTGCATTGAGAAAGCTGGACTGGTCCTAAACTCAAAAAAGTGTCGGTTCAGCGAACGTCAAACACTGGTCCTGGGACACATAGTCGACAAGGATGGCGTCAGACCCGATCCTCGTAAGATTGAAGCGGTGAGCTCCTTCAAGCCACCGCAGTCAGCACGAGAACTTTGCTCATTCATTGAGCTATGTTCTTATTTTCGTCGTTTTGTTCCCCGGTTTGCCGACATCGTTTACCCGTTGACAATTACTTTGCGACAAAATGCATCCTTCGATTGGACACCAGAGTGTGACGCATCTTTCTCTCAACTGAAGTTTATACTAACGTCAGCACCCCTCTTGCGTCACTTCGATCCATCTTGCCCGACTGAAGTTCGCACTGATGCTAGTGGAATCGGGATAGGAGCGGTGCTTGTACAACGTCACAGTGGCGCAGAACATGTTGTCGCATATGCCAGCCGTTGCCTGAGCAAATCCGAACGCAATTATACGGTTACGGAACAGGAATGCCTGGCAGCCGTTTTCGCCATAGAAAAGCTTCGATGTTATCTTTACGGTAGACCATTCAAGATTATCACCAAACCATCATTCTTTATGCTGGCTGGTCGGTTTGCATGATCCCTCTGGTCGCCTCGCACGGTGGGCGCTGCGCCTCCAGGAACACGACTTTGTGGTATCGTACAAGAGTGGCCGTCGTCACGCTGACGCAGACTGCCTCTCTCGGATTCCTCTTGCGACTAACGACTGCGATGTTGAGAATTTTGACGACTGTCTCGCTGCTGTTACTTCTACGTTCCCTGACGCGGCAGACTTTCAGCGAGAACAACGGGATGATGTTACCCTCGATCCGCTTTCTGTCGCCGCCTGTACTTCTAAAGGCAGCGGTCGCTTTACTGTCCGTGATAAATTTCTCTACAAAACTAATCACTCCGGGCATGGAGCGCGTTTTCTGTTTGTTGTCCCCGAGAGTCTCCGCTCCGACGTTCTACGCGCCATGCATGACGATGTGACATCCGGCCATTTCGGCTTTGTACGAACGCTGCACCGCACGCAGGAGCGCTTTTACTGGCCCAAGATGTACGAAACACTCAAGCGCTATGTCGCTAGTTGTGAAACGTGCCAACGTCACAAGCGGCCGACCACCGCTGCACCGGGTCCCCATCGGCCACTGACACCGCCCAGTACGCCGTTCGAGCAAGTAGGCATTGACCGTTTGGGTCCGTTCCCGTTATCTAACAACAAGAACCGTTCGATAATTGTCTGCGTAGACCATCTTACACGGTATGCAGAAACTGCAGCCATACCGTCTTCCACCGCTGCTTGCGTGGCGGTCTTCCTGCTGCGTTCCGTGGTCTTTCGTCATGGCCCACCACGTGTCATCATCAGCGACCGTGGTCGCCAGTTCACTGCTGATGCCATAGAAGAGTTACTTCGTTTGTGCACTTCACAGTTCCGTCATTCCACGCCGTATCATCCACAGACCAATGGCCTAGTTGAAAGGACGAACAGAACGCTGACCAACATGCTTGCCATGTACGTCTCCTCCAATCATAAGAACTGGGACGACGTGCTTCCATTCATCACTTACGCATACAACACGGCGAAACACGAAACCATATAGCCCATTTCATCTCCTGTATGCAAGGTTACCGCAAAGCCCTCTGGACACTTTCTTACCCTTCGTTCTGCACAGTGACGATTCTGTATTGAAGACTTTGTGTCTCGCCGAAGGAGCCCGTCGAATAGCTCGTCTTCGTACTCTGGCCTCGCAAAGTCGTTCGAAAGAGCGATACGACGACCGTCACGTACAAGTATCGTTGGAAAAAGGTGACTTGGTCCTTCTTTGGACACCGCAACGCAAGCGTGGATTGTGCCAAAAGTTCTTGTCACAATATTCAGGCCCATTTGTAGTTGTGGACCACCTGAGCGAACTCACTTACGTCATAGCTCGCCTCCTGTGCAATGGTCGGCGATCAAGCAGAACTCAGCTGACTCAATTGCTCGCCTGAAGCTTTTCTACCCTGCTTGTCCATCCTGACTCGCCCCACGGGCTTCGTCTGCTTGCGGGGAAATGTAACGGATACGAAAGGCGCGGACAAGAAGAGTGAGAAGACGAAGAGAACGAGGAGTTTGAGAGGCCGGACTGCGCTATGATCACGCTACGATCATCGACCATCTCGTGTAAATAAAGCCATTTCTTCGCGACTCTTCGCAACAATATGTTATGAAAAAATTTAAACCTTGGCTTTCTTCTTCTTACTTCAAGGGGTTCCCATTCTAAATCCTGTTTTATGCCAGACACACTAATGTACCTACTATAATTCCCAGAAACATAGCGGGCCGCTAAGTTCTGGATTCTTCCTAATTTTCGTCTGTCGGTCTTTGTCGGCAGACAAATAATAATAATAATAATAATAATAATAATAAAATAGTAATAATAATGTTTATTTCCCATCAAGCAAGATGGAGGAGGCTGCAGGTAAAAGCTGCACGAACGAACGGCAGCTTGACAGGAGCCCGCAGCCCCCTCTACAAGGCGGCAGTAAAAGGGTTACAGAAAAGAACATCGAAAAACATACATAGGCACCGAAATGGACACTGGAAATGAACACAAAAATTATTCAATGAGAAAGATTTACTACCTTATACATAGTGTTGTCGTATTGCAGCATTAGTTACATTTAAAATATCAGTTGTAGTTTTGTTGTAATTATTCAGGAGAGTGGGCAGGGTGAAGGACAGTTTTTCTGTAGAGTAGTTAGCCCGAGGGGTTATAACATTCCATTTTTCTTTGTGCCGGGTAATGTGTATGGAAATGTTCTCTTTTAGTGATGATAAGTCGCGTAGAAACGTTCTATTATCAAATACTTCGCGTTTGAAGGCTAGTGTTAGCTTATAGTCATAAAGATTTTTTACTGGTATAATGTTTGTTTTTTGAAAAAAACTGTGTGTATGGCTGTTATACGGTAAGTCATAAAGCAGTCTGACCATTTCTTGCTGGAGGACAAAAAGTTTCTGTAAGTTAGTTTGAGTAGTTGTGCCCCAAACCAATAAACAGTAATTTAGATTAGAGTAAAAAAGCGAATTGTAGAGAAGTAGTTTGACCTTGAATGGCAGGCATGTCCTTAGGCGAGATAAGGCGCCAACTACACGAGTTAACTTGGTCAAAACAGTGTCAATGTGGTTATCCCAAAGCATATTATCGGAAAATGTTCGCCAAGGATTTTAATCTGATCAGTTATTTGTAGTGGTTCGCCCCCACACGTTAAGTTTGCTGGAGCGTTGAATTGTTTCGATTTCGGCCTAAATATAACAGCTTTTGTTTTATTAACATTGATTTTCAGCTGATTTGCTATTGACCATTTTTTCAGGTGTATAAGGCGGGAGTTTGCTGCACTTACCAGTTGATAACAATCGGGAGCTGTTATAAAAATACTGGCGTCATCCGCATATAAAATATATTTTGATTTTGTGCAGATATTTGTAAGGTCGTTTATGTAAATATTAAAGAGCAGTGGACCCAGAATGCTCCCTTGGGGAACACCTCTAATAATAGATTTCAAGTCAGATTGATATGATTCAATTTTTACAAACTGTTGCCGGTGACTAAGGTATGACTGAATTAGTTGCAGGAAATATTCACGGATTCCATATATTTCAAGTTTTTTAAGTAGTGTACAGTGATGAATGCAGTCGAAGGCTTTAGAGAAATCCACATAAATACCCAGTACTAACATTTGTTTTTCGAAATGTGATAAAATAAATTCTTTCTGTTCAAGTAACGCCATTTCCGTAGATTTGTTTTTGCTGAATCCAAACTGTGCAGGTGAGATTAAATTGTGTTTATCAAGGAAGCTGGACATTCGAATATGAATAACCTTCTCCAATCCCTTAGAGAATATGGGTAGTACAGAAATTGGTCGATAATTACCCATGTCATTCGCATCACCCTTTTTGAACAGTACAGTCACTTTTGCAATTTGCATTCTTTTCGGAAATAAGGCTCTCGACAAGCAGATGTTAAAAATGTAAGTTATATAGGGACACAGAATGTCAAGAACATATTTAATTGGACGAATTTGCATAAATTCTGCGTCACAGCTTGAACTATTTTTAATAGAGGAAAAAACTGACATCACCTCCGATCCGGTTACTGGACTGAGAAAAGCGCAACGTTGGTTGTGAGCAGGCATGAAGTCGATGAACTCATTGAGTACTCCACAATCAGAATACTCAAGGAAGTGATCATTAAAAGAATTGGCAAGTGCATTGCCGCTTACTTCTCTGCCATCCAATGACAATTTCCAGATACCTGGTGTCGATTTTCTAGGCCTTATAAAGGTATTAAGTTTTTTCCACAGTTGATCACTTTTGTATAGACAACTCTCGAATTCAGAGTAAAGGTAACGAGATATGCTCGTTCTAATCTCCTTGTTTAGCTTATTTCGATATGTTTTATATTTCTTGAGAAGATTCGGATTTTTTGTTTTAACAAAACTATGGTAAAGCGAGTTTTTGTAGTTAATTTTGCTGCACAGTGCGGGTGTAATCCAGGGCTTACGAATATTTCTACCCAGGGTAAACGTTTTTAGCGGGAAATGTTTCTTATAAATCTCCGCTATTTTATTAATAAACCTGTTGTATGCGTCATCAGCATTTTCTATTTCTAGAAGCCATTCAAAGTCAGACTGCAGTAATTCGTTTCTAAAACTGTCTAGACCAGCCTTCGTAATGGGTTGACAAACAACGCGCTGTCGGATTTTACGGGCTTCCATATTGTGTTTCTGTACCATGAGAATTATCGGGAGGTGATCACTAAGATCGGATGATACAACTGCCGTCGTGATGTTCGTTTTATCAATGTTTGTTATGAAAAGGTCAGGTAATGTTTCACAGTCTTTTGTTACTCTTGTGGGTAATGTAATCGTATTCTCACACCCATTTGAGATAATGAGCGTTTCCATTGCTTTTTGCAGATTAGTATTTGCCAGCATATCAATATTAAAATCACCGCCCGAAATCACATAGTAACCATTGTTAGAAATGAAATCGAGGAATTGCTCATAAAAGTTAAAGAAATTCGGAGCATTTCCATCAGGAGGCCGATAGCAAACAGAAAATACGTGTTTGTTCACACGTGCTGAGAGTATTTCAAAGTCATTGCAAACAACGCAAAACGAATCAAGCAGTTCACAATTGACACCCGGCTTTATCAGCAACATAACACCACCACCACGGCGCGTGGCTCGATTTAACGAAAACGACTGATAAGAGGAGAATGTGTAGTTATTTTGGCCGTCTTTACACCAAGTTTCCGTCAACATGACGACATCAAACAAAAAAGAAAAGCTAGAAATAAAAGCATCAACTTCGGTTTCCTTGTTACACAGGGAACGGGTGTTTAAGTGAAGACATTTGAGGGAAGTTTTGTTATAACTTGCTACAACTGTGCTTACCTCATCAGGAAGAAAGTAACTGCGATTAGCCATGGCAAACTTTCATACACATGGCTATAACGTAATAAGAAGAATTATGTAGGAAGATCACGTGCACTGCGCACTACAATCACTGAATCACCATTCGCTTTCCGCACCAAAATTTTACCATTTCTGTGCCAGACGTACTGGTGCGCATTTTGCTTCGCCCAGTGTTTTGTTTGTTGTAGCAATTGACGGTTATGGTTTGTCAAGTTTTCTAGAATGGAAGCGCTACATTTGCTCTCCTTCAGTTTATGCCTTTTTTCAAACCACAGATCCCTCACTGCTTGCCTTGCGTATCTGACGATAATTCCGGGAATTTTATCAAGTTTGGACGGCAATCTGTGAATAGCATCAATGTCTGTATCGTCAAGCCTGGAGACACCGATGACGTCGGCCACAGAGTTCACTTTGCTCAACAGATTTTCATCAGTGGATACCTGAATTCCGTGAAATTCAAGGTTTAGCCTTCTGCCTCGCCACCCAAGGTCGTTAATTTCACTTCGTAGTTTTTCATTTACGGCTTCTGTTTTCTGTGCTTTTAGTTGAAGGGCTTCCAGTCTCTTGCGCATTTCTTTGGCGTCCTTTTCTTGAGTGGCGAGTCGCTCTAGAACTTCGTCATATTTTTCTGACATCAGCTGAACTGATCTTTCTATGTTTGGCACAGTCTCTTTTAGTGGCATCAATTCATCAAGTTTTTAGTTTATGCTAACTAGGATTGACCTTATGTCGGCTGCCTCCTCATTAGCCATCTTTTCATGCAGGTTCTCTCCTTTGCGCTGCATAGTTTTGCACGTTGCGCAAACCCATTTCTGTTTTGATGACTTTTTGTATTGTTTCTCTGTGAGCGCAGCACACGTTCCAAAATGGTATGGGTGGTTACAGTCATCACATAATACAAAACTTTCACCTGACGCGAACGTATCCTTACAGGAAAAGCAGACATCTGTGGTCATCGCACACTTTGATTGCACGAATAAATTACTTAAAGCACACACACAGCAGGAATATACTATGGCTACAGGAACAAAGTACTTAAAAAGAGCACACACAGCAGGAATATCAGGGTGGCAGCAGCGGCAGCAAACACATGTTTAAAACCAGCGCGAGAGGAAACACCAACCTGCGGTTACAAGAAAGACGTTTCAAGGCGTGCTCTTCGCTGCCCCCGCTGCTGCCAAGTGGTGCGGCGCACGATGATGTCCACTTTATGTAGGCTTCGATGGCCCCTGGTGGCGGTACAGTGGTGCAGATTCCAGGAAATACTGTTGCCACACCACCAACGTAGGCACGTGGATCCGCGGCAAACAGCAGCTGTGACTTGTTTGATGGGCTTATCTGCGGTTACAAGAAAGACGCTTCAAGTCGTGCTCTTCGCTGCCCCCGCTGCTGCCAAGTGGTGCGGCGCACGATGATGTCCACTTTATGTAGGCTTCGATGGCCCCTGGTGGCGGTACAGTGGTGCAGATTCCAGGAAATACTGTTGCCACACCCCCAACGTAGGCACGTGGATCCGCGGCAAACAGCAGCTGTGACTTGTTTGATGGGCTTATCTGCGGTTACAAGAAAGACGCTTCAAGTCGTGCTCTTCGCTGCCCCCGCTGCTGCCAAGTGGTGCGGCGCACGATGATGTCCACTTTATGTAGGCTTCGATGGCCCCTGGTGGCGGTACAGTGGTGCAGATTCCAGGAAATACTGTTGCCACACCCCCAACGTAGGCACGTGGATCCGCGGCAAACAGCAGCTGTGACTTGTTCGATGGGCTTATCTGCGGTTACAAGAAAGACGCTTCAAGTCGTGCTCTTCGCTGCCCCCGCTGCTGCCAAGTGGTGCGGCGCACGATGATGTCCACTTTATGTAGGCTCCGATGGCCCCTGGTGGCGGTACAGTGGTGCAGATTCCAGGAAATACTGTTGCCACACCCCCAACGTAGGCACGTGGATCTGCGGCAAACAGCAGCTGTGACTTGTTTGATGGGCTTATCTGCGGTTACAAGAAAGACGCTTCAAGTCGTGCTCTTCGCTGCCCCCGCTGCTGCCAAGTGGTGCGGCGCACGATGATGTCCACTTTATGTAGGCTTCGATGGCCCCTGGTGGCGGTACAGTGGTGCAGATTCCAGGAAATACTGTTGCCACACCCCCAACCTAGGCACGTGGATCCGCGGCAAACAGCAGCTGTGACTTGTTTGATGGGCTTATCTGCGGTTACAAGAAAGACGCTTCAAGTCGTGCTCTTCGCTGGCCCCGCTGCTGCCAAGTGGTGCGGCGCACGATGTCCACTTTATGTAGGCTTCGATGGCCCCTGGTGGCGGTACAGTGGTGCAGATTCCAGGAAATACTGTTGCCACATCCCCAACGTAGGCACGTGGATCCGCGGCAAACAGCAGCTGTGACTTGTTTGATGGGCTTATCTGCGGTTACAAGAAAGACGCTTCAAGTCGTGCTCTTCGCTGCCCCCGCTGCTGCCAAGTGGTGCGGCGCACGATGATGTCCACTTTATGTAGGCTCCGATGGCCCCTGGTGGCGGTACAGTGGTGCAGATTCCAGGAAATACTGTTGCCACAACCCCAACGTAGGCACGTGGATCCGCGGCAAACAGCAGCTGTGACTTGTTTGATGGGCTTATCTGCAGTTACAAGAAAGACGCTTCAAGTCGTGCTCTTCGCTGCCCCCGCTGCTGCCAAGTGGTGCGGCGCACGATGATGTCCACGTTATGTAGGCTTCGATGGCCCCTGGTGGCGGTACAGTGGTGCAGATTCCAGGAAATACTGTTGCCACACCCCCAACGTAGGCACGTGGATCCGCAGCAAACAGCAGCTGTGACTTGTTTGATGGGCTTATCTGCTGTTACAAGAAAGACGCTTCAAGTCGTGCTCTTCGCTGCCCCCGCTGCTGCCAAGTGGTGCGGCGCACGATGATGTCCACTTTATGTAGGCTTCGATGGCCCCTGGTGGCGGTACAGTGGTGCAGATTCCAGGAAATACTGTTGCCACACCCCCAACGTAGGCACGTGGATCCGCGGCAAACAACAGCTGTGACTTGTTTGATGGGCTTATCTGCTGTTACAAGAAAGACGCTTCAAGTCGCGCTCTTCGCTGCCCCCGCTGCTGCCAAGTGGTGCGGCGCACGATGATGTCCACGTTATGTAGGCTTCGATGGCCCCTGGTGGCGGTACAGTGGTGCAGATTCCAGGAAATACTGTTGCCACACCCCCAACGTAGGCACGTGGATCCGCGGCAAACAGCAGCTGTGACTTGTTCGATGGGCTTATCTGCGGTTACAAGAAAGACGCTTCAAGTCGTGCTCTTCGCTGCCCCCGCTGCTGCCAAGTGGTGCGGCGCACGATGATGTCCACTTTATGTAGGCTCCGATGGCCCCTGGTGGCGGTACAGTGGTGCAGATTCCAGGAAATACTGTTGCCACACCACCAACGTAGGCACGTGGATCCGCGGCAAACAGCAGCTGTGACTTGTTTGATGGGCTTATCTGCGGTTACAAGAAAGACGCTTCAAGTCGTGCTCTTCGCTGCCCCCGCTGCTGCCAAGTGGTGCGGCGCACGATGATGTCCACTTTATGTAGGCTTCGATGGCCCCTGGTGGCGGTACAGTGGTGCAGATTCCAGGAAATACTGTTGCCACACCCCCAACGTAGGCACGTGGATCCGCGGCAAACAGCAGCTGTGACTTGTTTGATGGGCTTATCTGCGGTTACAAGAAAGACGCTTCAAGTCGTGCTCTTCGCTGCCCCCGCTGCTGCCAAGTGGTGCGGCGCACGATGATGTCCACTTTATGTAGGCTTCGATGGCCCCTGGTGGCGGTACAGTGGTGCAGATTCCAGGAAATACTGTTGCCACACCCCCAACGTAGGCACGTGGATCCGCGGCAAACAGCAGCTGTGACTTGTTTGATGGGCTTATCTGCGGTTACAAGAAAGACGCTTCAAGTCGTGCTCTTCGCTGCCCCCGCTGCTGCCAAGTGGTGCGGCGCACGATGATGTCCACTTTATGTAGGCTCCGATGGCCCCTGGTGGCGGTACAGTGGTGCAGATTCCAGGAAATACTGTTGCCACACCCCCAACGTAGGCACGTGGATCCGCGGCAAACAGCAGCTGTGACTTGTTTGATGGGCTTAGCTGCGGTTACAAGAAAGACGCTTCAAGTCGTGCTCTTCGCTGCCCCCGCTGCTGCCAAGTGGTGCGGCCCACGATGATGTCCACTTTATGTAGGCTTCGATGGCCCCTGGTGGCGGTACAGTGGTGCAGATTCCAGGAAATACTGTTGCCACACCCCCAACGTAGGCACGTGGATCCGCGGCAAACAGCAGCTGTGACTTGTTTGATGGGCTTATCTGCTGTTACAAGAAAGACGCTTCAAGTCGTGCTCTTCGCTGCCCCCGCTGCTGCCAAGTGGTGCGGCGCACGATGATGTCCACGTTATGTAGGCTTCGATGGCCCCTGGTGGCGGTACAGTGGTGCAGATTCCAGGAAATACTGTTGCCACACCCCCAACGTAGGCACGTGGATCCGCGGCAAACAGCAGCTGTGACTTGTTCGATGGGCTTATCTGCGGTTACAAGAAAGACGCTTCAAGTCGTGCTCTTCGCTGCCCCCGCTGCTGCCAAGTGGTGCGGCGCACGATGATGTCCACTTTATGTAGGCTCCGATGGCCCCTGGTGGCGGTACAGTGGTGCAGATTCCAGGAAATACTGTTGCCACACCACCAACGTAGGCACGTGGATCCGCGGCAAACAGCAGCTGTGACTTGTTTGATGGGCTTATCTGCGGTTACAAGAAAGACGCTTCAAGTCGTGCTCTTCGCTGCCCCCGCTGCTGCCAAGTGGTGCGGCGCACGATGATGTCCACTTTATGTAGGCTTCGATGGCCCCTGGTGGCGGTACAGTGGTGCAGATTCCAGGAAATACTGTTACCACACCCCCAACGTAGGCACGTGGATCCGCGGCAAACAGCAGCTGTGACTTGTTTGATGGGCTTATCTGCGGTTACAAGAAAGACGCTTCAAGTCGTGCTCTTCGCTGCCCCCGCTGCTGCCAAGTGGTGCGGCGCACGATGATGTCCACTTTATGTAGGCTTCGATGGCCCCTGGTGGCCGTACAGTGGTGCAGATTCCAGGAAATACTGTTGCCACACCCCCAACGTAGGCACGTGGATCCGCGGCAAACAGCAGCTGTGACTTGTTTGATGGGCTTATCTGCGGTTACAAGAAAGACGCTTCAAGTCGTGCTCTTCGCTGCCCCCGCTGCTGCCAAGTGGTGCGGCGCACGATGATGTCCACGTTATGTAGGCTTCGATGGCCCCTGGTGGCGGTACAGTGGTGCAGATTCCAGGAAATACTGTTGCCACACCCCCAACGTAGGCACGTGGATCCGCAGCAAACAGCAGCTGTGACTTGTTTGATGGGCTTAGCTGCGGTTACAAGAAAGACGCTTCAAGTCGTGCTCTTCGCTGCCCCCGCTGCTGCCAAGTGGTGCGGCCCACGATGATGTCCACTTTATGTAGGCTTCGATGGCCCCTGGTGGCGGTACAGTGGTGCAGATTCCAGGAAATACTGTTGCCACACCCCCAACGTAGGCACGTGGATCCGCGGCAAACAGCAGCTGTGACTTGTTTGATGGGCTTATCTGCTGTTACAAGAAAGACGCTTCAAGTCGTGCTCTTCGCTGCCCCCGCTGCTGCCAAGTGGTGCGGCGCACGATGATGTCCACGTTATGTAGGCTTCGATGGCCCCTGGTGGCGGTACAGTGGTGCAGATTCCAGGAAATACTGTTGCCACACCCCCAACGTAGGCACGTGGATCCGCGGCAAACAGCAGCTGTGACTTGTTCGATGGGCTTATCTGCGGTTACAAGAAAGACGCTTCAAGTCGTGCTCTTCGCTGCCCCCGCTGCTGCCAAGTGGTGCGGCGCACGATGATGTCCACTTTATGTAGGCTTCGATGGCCCCTGGTGGCGGTACAGTGGTGCAGATTCCAGGAAATACTGTTGCCACACCCCCAACCTAGGCACGTGGATCCGCGGCAAACAGCAGCTGTGACTTGTTTGATGGGCTTATCTGCGGTTACAAGAAAGACGCTTCAAGTCGTGCTCTTCGCTGCCCCCGCTGCTGCCAAGTGGTGCGGCGCACGATGATGTCCACTTTATGTAGGCTCCGATGGCCCCTGGTGGCGGTACAGTGGTGCAGATTCCAGGAAATACTGTTGCCACACCCCCAACGTAGGCACGTGGATCCGCGGCAAACAGCAGCTGTGACTTGTTTGATGGGCTTATCTGCGGTTACAAGAAAGACGCTTCAAGTCGTGCTCTTCGCTGCCCCCGCTGCTGCCAAGTGGTGCGGCGCACGATGATGTCCACTTTATGTAGGCTCCGATGGCCCCTGGTGGCGGTACAGTGGTGCAGATTCCAGGAAATACTGTTGCCACACCCCCAACGTAGGCACGTGGATCCGCGGCAAACAGCAGCTGTGACTTGTTTGATGGGCTTAGCTGCGGTTACAAGAAAGACGCTTCAAGTCGTGCTCTTCGCTGCCCCCGCTGCTGCCAAGTGGTGCGGCCCACGATGATGTCCACTTTATGTAGGCTTCGATGGCCCCTGGTGGCGGTACAGTGGTGCAGATTCCAGGAAATACTGTTGCCACACCCCCAACGTAGGCACGTGGATCCGCGGCAAACAGCAGCTGTGACTTGTTTGATGGGCTTATCTGCTGTTACAAGAAAGACGCTTCAAGTCGTGCTCTTCGCTGCCCCCGCTGCTGCCAAGTGGTGCGGCGCACGATGATGTCCACGTTATGTAGGCTTCGATGGCCCCTGGTGGCGGTACAGTGGTGCAGATTCCAGGAAATACTGTTGCCACACCCCCAACGTAGGCACGTGGATCCGCGGCAAACAGCAGCTGTGACTTGTTCGATGGGCTTATCTGCGGTTACAAGAAAGACGCTTCAAGTCGTGCTCTTCGCTGCCCCCGCTGCTGCCAAGTGGTGCGGCGCACGATGATGTCCACTTTATGTAGGCTCCGATGGCCCCTGGTGGCGGTACAGTGGTGCAGATTCCAGGAAATACTGTTGCCACACCACCAACGTAGGCACGTGGATCCGCGGCAAACAGCAGCTGTGACTTGTTTGATGGGCTTATCTGCGGTTACAAGAAAGACGCTTCAAGTCGTGCTCTTCGCTGCCCCCGCTGCTGCCAAGTGGTGCGGCGCACGATGATGTCCACTTTATGTAGGCTTCGATGGCCCCTGGTGGCGGTACAGTGGTGCAGATTCCAGGAAATACTGTTGCCACACCCCCAACGTAGGCACGTGGATCCGCGGCAAACAGCAGCTGTGACTTGTTTGATGGGCTTATCTGCGGTTACAAGAAAGACGCTTCAAGTCGTGCTCTTCGCTGCCCCCGCTGCTGCCAAGTGGTGCGGCGCACGATGATGTCCACTTTATGTAGGCTTCGATGGCCCCTGGTGGCGGTACAGTGGTGCAGATTCCAGGAAATACTGTTGCCACACCCCCAACGTAGGCACGTGGATCCGCGGCAAACAGCAGCTGTGACTTGTTTGATGGGCTTATCTGCGGTTACAAGAAAGACGCTTCAAGTCGTGCTCTTCGCTGCCCCCGCTGCTGCCAAGTGGTGCGGCGCACGATGATGTCCACTTTATGTAGGCTCCGATGGCCCCTGGTGGCGGTACAGTGGTGCAGATTCCAGGAAATACTGTTGCCACACCCCCAACGTAGGCACGTGGATCCGCGGCAAACAGCAGCTGTGACTTGTTTGATGGGCTTAGCTGCGGTTACAAGAAAGACGCTTCAAGTCGTGCTCTTCGCTGCCCCCGCTGCTGCCAAGTGGTGCGGCCCACGATGATGTCCACTTTATGTAGGCTTCGATGGCCCCTGGTGGCGGTACAGTGGTGCAGATTCCAGGAAATACTGTTGCCACACCCCCAACGTAGGCACGTGGATCCGCGGCAAACAGCAGCTGTGACTTGTTTGATGGGCTTATCTGCTGTTACAAGAAAGACGCTTCAAGTCGTGCTCTTCGCTGCCCCCGCTGCTGCCAAGTGGTGCGGCGCACGATGATGTCCACGTTATGTAGGCTTCGATGGCCCCTGGTGGCGGTACAGTGGTGCAGATTCCAGGAAATACTGTTGCCACACCCCCAACGTAGGCACGTGGATCCGCGGCAAACAGCAGCTGTGACTTGTTCGATGGGCTTATCTGCGGTTACAAGAAAGACGCTTCAAGTCGTGCTCTTCGCTGCCCCCGCTGCTGCCAAGTGGTGCGGCGCACGATGATGTCCACTTTATGTAGGCTTCGATGGCCCCTGGTGGCGGTACAGTGGTGCAGATTCCAGGAAATACTGTTGCCACACCCCCAACCTAGGCACGTGGATCCGCGGCAAACAGCAGCTGTGACTTGTTTGATGGGCTTATCTGCGGTTACAAGAAAGACGCTTCAAGTCGTGCTCTTCGCTGGCCCCGCTGCTGCCAAGTGGTGCGGCGCACGATGTCCACTTTATGTAGGCTTCGATGGCCCCTGGTGGCGGTACAGTGGTGCAGATTCCAGGAAATACTGTTGCCACATCCCCAACGTAGGCACGTGGATCCGCGGCAAACAGCAGCTGTGACTTGTTCGATGGGCTTATCTGCGGTTACAAGAAAGACGCTTCAAGTCGTGCTCTTCGCTGCCCCCGCTGCTGCCAAGTGGTGCGGCGCACGATGATGTCCACTTTATGTAGGCTCCGATGGCCCCTGGTGGCGGTACAGTGGTGCAGATTCCAGGAAATACTGTTGCCACACCACCAACGTAGGCACGTGGATCCGCGGCAAACAGCAGCTGTGACTTGTTTGATGGGCTTATCTGCGGTTACAAGAAAGACGCTTCAAGTCGTGCTCTTCGCTGCCCCCGCTGCTGCCAAGTGGTGCGGCGCACGATGATGTCCACGTTATGTAGGCTCCGATGGCCCCTGGTGGCGGTACAGTGGTGCAGATTCCAGGAAATACTGTTGCCACACCCCCAACGTAGGCACGTGGATCCGCGGCAAACAGCAGCTGTGACTTGTTTGATGGGCTTATCTGCGGTTACAAGAAAGACGCTTCAAGTCGTGCTCTTCGCTGCCCCCGCTGCTGCCAAGTGGTGCGGCGCACGATGATGTCCACTTTATGTAGGCTCCGATGGCCCCTGGTGGCGGTACAGTGGTGCAGATTCCAGGAAATACTGTTGCCACACCCCCAACGTAGGCACGTGGATCCGCGGCAAACAGCAGCTGTGACTTGTTTGATGGGCTTATCTGCGGTTACAAGAAAGACGCTTCAAGTCGTGCTCTTCGCTGGCCCCGCTGCTGCCAAGTGGTGCGGCGCACGATGTCCACTTTATGTAGGCTTCGATGGCCCCTGGTGGCGGTACAGTGGTGCAGATTCCAGGAAATACTGTTGCCACATCCCCAACGTAGGCACGTGGATCCGCGGCAAACAGCAGCTGTGACTTGTTCGATGGGCTTATCTGCGGTTACAAGAAAGACGCTTCAAGTCGTGCTCTTCGCTGCCCCCGCTGCTGCCAAGTGGTGCGGCGCACGATGATGTCCACTTTATGTAGGCTCCGATGGCCCCTGGTGGCGGTACAGTGGTGCAGATTCCAGGAAATACTGTTGCCACACCACCAACGTAGGCACGTGGATCCGCGGCAAACAGCAGCTGTGACTTGTTTGATGGGCTTATCTGCGGTTACAAGAAAGACGCTTCAAGTCGTGCTCTTCGCTGCCCCCGCTGCTGCCAAGTGGTGCGGCGCACGATGATGTCCACGTTATGTAGGCTCCGATGGCCCCTGGTGGCGGTACAGTGGTGCAGATTCCAGGAAATACTGTTGCCACACCCCCAACGTAGGCACGTGGATCCGCGGCAAACAGCAGCTGTGACTTGTTTGATGGGCTTATCTGCGGTTACAAGAAAGACGCTTCAAGTCGTGCTCTTCGCTGCCCCCGCTGCTGCCAAGTGGTGCGGCGCACGATGATGTCCACTTTATGTAGGCTCCGATGGCCCCTGGTGGCGGTACAGTGGTGCAGATTCCAGGAAATACTGTTGCCACACCCCCAACGTAGGCACGTGGATCCGCGGCAAACAGCAGCTGTGACTTGTTTGATGGGCTTATCTGCGGTTACAAGAAAGACGCTTCAAGTCGTGCTCTTCGCTGCCCCCGCTGCTGCCAAGTGGTGCGGCGCACGATGATGTCCACTTTATGTAGGCTTCGATGGCCCCTGGTGGCGGTACAGTGGTGCAGATTCCAGGAAATACTGTTGCCACACCACCAACGTAGGCACGTGGATCCGCGGCAAACAGCAGCTGTGACTTGTTTGATGGGCTTATCTGCGGTTACAAGAAAGACGCTTCAAGTCGTGCTCTTCGCTGCCCCCGCTGCTGCCAAGTGGTGCGGCGCACGATGATGTCCACTTTATGTAGGCTTCGATGGCCCCTGGTGGCGGTACAGTGGTGCAGATTCCAGGAAATACTGTTGCCACACCACCAACGTAGGCACGTGGATCCGCGGCAAACAGCAGCTGTGACTTGTTTGATGGGCTTATCTGCGGTTACAAGAAAGACGCTTCAAGTCGTGCTCTTCGCTGCCCCCGCTGCTGCCAAGTGGCGCGGCGCACGATGATGTCCACTTTATGTAGGCTTCGATGGCCCCTGGTGGCGGTACAGTGGTGCAGATTCCAGGAAATACTGTTGCCACACCACCAACGTAGGCACGTGGATCCGCGGCAAACAGCAGCTGTGACTTGTTTGATGGGCTTATCTGCGGTTACAAGAAAGACGCTTCAAGTCGTGCTCTTCGCTGCCCCCGCTGCTGCCAAGTGGTGCGGCGCACGATGATGTCCACTTTATGTAGGCTTCGATGGCCCCTGGTGGCGGTACAGTGGTGCAGATTCCAGGAAATACTGTTGCCACACCACCAACGTAGGCACGTGGATCCGCGGCAAACAGCAGCTGTGACTTGTTTGATGGGCTTATCTGCGGTTACAAGAAAGACGCTTCAAGTCGTGCTCTTCGCTGCCCCCGCTGCTGCCAAGTGGCGCGGCGCACGATGATGTCCACTTTATGTAGGCTTCGATGGCCCCTGGTGGCGGTACAGTGGTGCAGATTCCAGGAAATACTGTTGCCACACCACCAACGTAGGCACGTGGATCCGCGGCAAACAGCAGCTGTGACTTGTTTGATGGGCTTATCTGCGGTTACAAGAAAGACGCTTCAAGTCGTGCTCTTCGCTGCCCCCGCTGCTGCCAAGTGGTGCGGCGCACGATGATGTCCACGTTATGTAGGCTTCGATGGCCCCTGGTGGCGGTACAGTGGTGCAGATTCCAGGAAATACTGTTGCCACACCACCAACGTAGGCACGTGGATCCGCGGCAAACAGCAGCTGTGACTTGTTTGATGGGCTTATCTGCGGTTACAAGAAAGACGCTTCAAGTCGTGCTCTTCGCTGCCCCCGCTGCTGCCAAGTGGCGCGGCGCACGATGATGTCCACTTTATGTAGGCTCCGATGGCCCCTGGTGGCGGTACAGTGGTGCAGATTCTAGGAAATACTGTTGCCACACCCCCAACGTAGGCACGTGGATCCGCGGCAAACAGCAGCTGTGACTTGTTTGATGGGCTTATCTGCGGTTACAAGAAAGACGCTTCAAGTCGTGCTCTTCGCTGCCCCCGCTGCTGCCAAGTGGTGCGGCGCACGATGATGTCCACTTTATGTAGGCTCCGATGGCCCCTGGTGGCGGTACAGTGGTGCAGATTCCAGGAAATACTGTTGCCACACCCCCAACGTAGGCACGTGGATCCGCGGCAAACAGCAGCTGTGACTTGTTTGATGGGCTTATCTGCGGTTACAAGAAAGACGCTTCAAGTCGTGCTCTTCGCTGCCCCCGCTGCTGCCAAGTGGTGCGGCGCACGATGATGTCCACTTTATGTAGGCTTCGATGGCCCCTGGTGGCGGTACAGTGGTGCAGATTCCAGGAAATACTGTTGCCACACCCCCAACGTAGGCACGTGGATCCGCGGCAAACAGCAGCTGTGACTTGTTTGATGGGCTTATCTGCGGTTACAAGAAAGACGCTTCAAGTCGTGCTCTTCGCTGCCCCCGCTGCTGCCAAGTGGTGCGGCGCACGATGATGTCCACTTTATGTAGGCTTCGATGGCCCCTGGTGGCGGTACAGTGGTGCAGATTCCAGGAAATACTGTTGCCACACCCCCAACGTAGGCACGTGGATCCGCGGCAAACAGCAGCTGTGACTTGTTCGATGGGCTTATCTGCGGTTACAAGAAAGACGCTTCAAGTCGTGCTCTTCGCTGCCCCCGCTGCTGCCAAGTGGTGCGGCGCACGATGATGTCCACTTTATGTAGGCTCCGATGGCCCCTGGTGGCGGTACAGTGGTGCAGATTCCAGGAAATACTGTTGCCACACCCCCAACGTAGGCACGTGGATCTGCGGCAAACAGCAGCTGTGACTTGTTTGATGGGCTTATCTGCGGTTACAAGAAAGACGCTTCAAGTCGTGCTCTTCGCTGCCCCCGCTGCTGCCAAGTGGTGCGGCGCACGATGATGTCCACTTTATGTAGGCTTCGATGGCCCCTGGTGGCGGTACAGTGGTGCAGATTCCAGGAAATACTGTTGCCACACCCCCAACCTAGGCACGTGGATCCGCGGCAAACAGCAGCTGTGACTTGTTTGATGGGCTTATCTGCGGTTACAAGAAAGACGCTTCAAGTCGTGCTCTTCGCTGGCCCCGCTGCTGCCAAGTGGTGCGGCGCACGATGTCCACTTTATGTAGGCTTCGATGGCCCCTGGTGGCGGTACAGTGGTGCAGATTCCAGGAAATACTGTTGCCACATCCCCAACGTAGGCACGTGGATCCGCGGCAAACAGCAGCTGTGACTTGTTTGATGGGCTTATCTGCGGTTACAAGAAAGACGCTTCAAGTCGTGCTCTTCGCTGCCCCCGCTGCTGCCAAGTGGTGCGGCGCACGATGATGTCCACTTTATGTAGGCTCCGATGGCCCCTGGTGGCGGTACAGTGGTGCAGATTCCAGGAAATACTGTTGCCACAACCCCAACGTAGGCACGTGGATCCGCGGCAAACAGCAGCTGTGACTTGTTTGATGGGCTTATCTGCAGTTACAAGAAAGACGCTTCAAGTCGTGCTCTTCGCTGCCCCCGCTGCTGCCAAGTGGTGCGGCGCACGATGATGTCCACGTTATGTAGGCTTCGATGGCCCCTGGTGGCGGTACAGTGGTGCAGATTCCAGGAAATACTGTTGCCACACCCCCAACGTAGGCACGTGGATCCGCAGCAAACAGCAGCTGTGACTTGTTTGATGGGCTTATCTGCTGTTACAAGAAAGACGCTTCAAGTCGTGCTCTTCGCTGCCCCCGCTGCTGCCAAGTGGTGCGGCGCACGATGATGTCCACTTTATGTAGGCTTCGATGGCCCCTGGTGGCGGTACAGTGGTGCAGATTCCAGGAAATACTGTTGCCACACCCCCAACGTAGGCACGTGGATCCGCGGCAAACAGCAGCTGTGACTTGTTTGATGGGCTTATCTGCTGTTACAAGAAAGACGCTTCAAGTCGCGCTCTTCGCTGCCCCCGCTGCTGCCAAGTGGTGCGGCGCACGATGATGTCCACGTTATGTAGGCTTCGATGGCCCCTGGTGGCGGTACAGTGGTGCAGATTCCAGGAAATACTGTTGCCACACCCCCAACGTAGGCACGTGGATCCGCGGCAAACAGCAGCTGTGACTTGTTCGATGGGCTTATCTGCGGTTACAAGAAAGACGCTTCAAGTCGTGCTCTTCGCTGCCCCCGCTGCTGCCAAGTGGTGCGGCGCACGATGATGTCCACTTTATGTAGGCTCCGATGGCCCCTGGTGGCGGTACAGTGGTGCAGATTCCAGGAAATACTGTTGCCACACCCCCAACGTAGGCACGTGGATCCGCGGCAAACAGCAGCTGTGACTTGTTTGATGGGCTTATCTGCGGTTACAAGAAAGACGCTTCAAGTCGTGCTCTTCGCTGCCCCCGCTGCTGCCAAGTGGTGCGGCGCACGATGATGTCCACTTTATGTAGGCTTCGATGGCCCCTGGTGGCGGTACAGTGGTGCAGATTCCAGGAAATACTGTTGCCACACCCCCAACGTAGGCACGTGGATCTGCGGCAAACAGCAGCTGTGACTTGTTTGATGGGCTTATCTGCGGTTACAAGAAAGACGCTTCAAGTCGTGCTCTTCGCTGCCCCCGCTGCTGCCAAGTGGTGCGGCGCACGATGATGTCCACTTTATGTAGGCTTCGATGGCCCCTGGTGGCGGTACAGTGGTGCAGATTCCAGGAAATACTGTTGCCACACCCCCAACCTAGGCACGTGGATCCGCGGCAAACAGCAGCTGTGACTTGTTTGATGGGCTTATCTGCGGTTACAAGAAAGACGCTTCAAGTCGTGCTCTTCGCTGGCCCCGCTGCTGCCAAGTGGTGCGGCGCACGATGTCCACTTTATGTAGGCTTCGATGGCCCCTGGTGGCGGTACAGTGGTGCAGATTCCAGGAAATACTGTTGCCACATCCCCAACGTAGGCACGTGGATCCGCGGCAAACAGCAGCTGTGACTTGTTTGATGGGCTTATCTGCGGTTACAAGAAAGACGCTTCAAGTCGTGCTCTTCGCTGCCCCCGCTGCTGCCAAGTGGTGCGGCGCACGATGATGTCCACTTTATGTAGGCTCCGATGGCCCCTGGTGGCGGTACAGTGGTGCAGATTCCAGGAAATACTGTTGCCACAACCCCAACGTAGGCACGTGGATCCGCGGCAAACAGCAGCTGTGACTTGTTTGATGGGCTTATCTGCAGTTACAAGAAAGACGCTTCAAGTCGTGCTCTTCGCTGCCCCCGCTGCTGCCAAGTGGTGCGGCGCACGATGATGTCCACGTTATGTAGGCTTCGATGGCCCCTGGTGGCGGTACAGTGGTGCAGATTCCAGGAAATACTGTTGCCACACCCCCAACGTAGGCACGTGGATCCGCAGCAAACAGCAGCTGTGACTTGTTTGATGGGCTTATCTGCTGTTACAAGAAAGACGCTTCAAGTCGTGCTCTTCGCTGCCCCCGCTGCTGCCAAGTGGTGCGGCGCACGATGATGTCCACTTTATGTAGGCTTCGATGGCCCCTGGTGGCGGTACAGTGGTGCAGATTCCAGGAAATACTGTTGCCACACCCCCAACGTAGGCACGTGGATCCGCGGCAAACAGCAGCTGTGACTTGTTTGATGGGCTTATCTGCGGTTACAAGAAAGACGCTTCAAGTCGTGCTCTTCGCTGCCCCCGCTGCTGCCAAGTGGTGCGGCGCACGATGATGTCCACTTTATGTAGGCTTCGATGGCCCCTGGTGGCGGTACAGTGGTGCAGATTCCAGGAAATACTGTTGCCACACCCCCAACGTAGGCACGTGGATCCGCGGCAAACAGCAGCTGTGACTTGTTTGATGGGCTTATCTGCGGTTACAAGAAAGACGCTTCAAGTCGTGCTCTTCGCTGCCCCCGCTGCTGCCAAGTGGTGCGGCGCACGATGATGTCCACTTTATGTAGGCTTCGATGGCCCCTGGTGGCCGTACAGTGGTGCAGATTCCAGGAAATACTGTTGCCACACCCCCAACGTAGGCACGTGGATCCGCGGCAAACAGCAGCTGTGACTTGTTTGATGGGCTTATCTGCGGTTACAAGAAAGACGCTTCAAGTCGTGCTCTTCGCTGCCCCCGCTGCTGCCAAGTGGTGCGGCGCACGATGATGTCCACGTTATGTAGGCTTCGATGGCCCCTGGTGGCGGTACAGTGGTGCAGATTCCAGGAAATACTGTTGCCACACCCCCAACGTAGGCACGTGGATCCGCAGCAAACAGCAGCTGTGACTTGTTTGATGGGCTTATCTGCTGTTACAAGAAAGACGCTTCAAGTCGTGCTCTTCGCTGCCCCCGCTGCTGCCAAGTGGTGCGGCGCACGATGATGTCCACTTTATGTAGGCTTCGATGGCCCCTGGTGGCGGTACAGTGGTGCAGATTCCAGGAAATACTGTTGCCACACCCCCAACGTAGGCACGTGGATCCGCGGCAAACAGCAGCTGTGACTTGTTCGATGGGCTTATCTGCGGTTACAAGAAAGACGCTTCAAGTCGTGCTCTTCGCTGCCCCCGCTGCTGCCAAGTGGTGCGGCGCACGATGATGTCCACTTTATGTAGGCTCCGATGGCCCCTGGTGGCGGTACAGTGGTGAAGATTCCAGGAAATACTGTTGCCACACCACCAACGTAGGCACGTGGATCCGCGGCAAACAGCAGCTGTGACTTGTTTGATGGGCTTATCTGCGGTTACAAGAAAGACGCTTCAAGTCGTGCTCTTCGCTGCCCCCGCTGCTGCCAAGTGGTGCGGCGCACGATGATGTCCACTTTATGTAGGCTCCGATGGCCCCTGGTGGAGGTACAGTGGTGCAGATTCCAGGAAATACTGCTGACACACCCCCAACGTAGGCACGTGGATCCGCGGCAAACAGCAGCTGTGACTTGTTTGATGGGCTTATCTGCGGTTACAAGAAAGACGCCTCAAGTCGTGCTCTTCGCTGCCCCCGCTGCTGCCAAGTGGTGCGGCGCACGATGATGTCCACTTTATGTAGGCTTCGATGGCCCCTGGTGGCGGTACAGTGGTGCAGATTCCAGGAAATACTGTTGCCACACCCCCAACGTAGGCACGTGGATCCGCGGCAAACAGCAGCTGTGACTTGTTTGATGGGCTTATCTGCGGTTACAAGAAAGACGCTTCAAGTCGTGCTCTTCGCTGCCCCCGCTGCTGCCAAGTGGTGCGGCGCACGATGATGTCCACTTTATGTAGGCTTCGATGGCCCCTGGTGGCGGTACAGTGGTGCAGATTCCAGGAAATACTGTTGCCACACCCCCAACGTAGGCACGTGGATCCGCGGCAAACAGCAGCTGTGACTTGTTTGATGGGCTTATGTGCGGTTACAAGAAAGACGCTTCAAGTCGTGCTCTTCGCTGCCCCCGCTGCTGCCAAGTGGTGCGGCGCACGATGATGTCCACTTTATGTAGGCTCCGATGGCCCCTGGTGGCAGTACAGTGGTGCAGATTCCAGGAAATACTGTTGCCACACCCCCAACGTAGGCACGTGGATCCGCGGCAAACAGCAGCTGTGACTTGTTTGATGGGCTTATCTGCGGTTACAAGAAAGACGCTTCAAGTCGTGCTCTTCGCTGCCCCCGCTGCTGCCAAGTGGTGCGGTGCACGATGATGTCCACTTTATGTAGGCTTCGATGGCCCCTGGTGGCGGTACAGTGGTGCAGATTCCAGGAAATACTGTTGCCACACCCCCAACGTAGGCACGTGGATCCGCGGCAAACAGCAGCTGTGACTTGTTTGATGGGCTTATCTGCGGTTACAAGAAAGACGCTTCAAGTCGTGCTCTTCGCTGCCCCCGCAGCTGCCAAGTGGTGCGGCGCACGATGATGTCCACTTTACGTAGGCTCCGATGGCCCCTGGTGGCGGTACAGTGGTGCAGATTCCAGGAAATACTGTTGCCACACCCCCAACGTAGGCACGTGGATCCGCGGCAAGCAGGAGCTGTGACTTGTTTGATGGGCTTATCTGCAGTTACAAGAAAGACGCTTCAAGTCGTGCTCTTCGCTGCCCCCGCTGCTGCCAAGTGGTGCGGCGCACGATGATGTCCACGTTATGTAGGCTTCGATGGCCCCTGGTGGCGGTACAGTGGTGCAGATTCCAGGAAATACTGTTGCCACACCCCCAACGTAGGCACGTGGATCCGCAGCAAACAGCAGCTGTGACTTGTTTGATGGGCTTATCTGCTGTTACAAGAAAGACGCTTCAAGTCGTGCTCTTCGCTGCCCCCGCTGCTGCCAAGTGGTGCGGCGCACGATGATGTCCACTTTATGTAGGCTTCGATGGCCCCTGGTGGCGGTACAGTGGTGCAGATTCCAGGAAATACTGTTGCCACACCCCCAACGTAGGCACGTGGATCCGCGGCAAACAGCAGCTGTGACTTGTTTGATGGGCTTATCTGCTGTTACAAGAAAGACGCTTCAAGTCGCGCTCTTCGCTGCCCCCGCTGCTGCCAAGTGGTGCGGCGCACGATGATGTCCACGTTATGTAGGCTTCGATGGCCCCTGGTGGCGGTACAGTGGTGCAGATTCCAGGAAATACTGTTGCCACACCCCCAACGTAGGCACGTGGATCCGCGGCAAACAGCAGCTGTGACTTGTTCGATGGGCTTATCTGCGGTTACAAGAAAGACGCTTCAAGTCGTGCTCTTCGCTGCCCCCGCTGCTGCCAAGTGGTGCGGCGCACGATGATGTCCACTTTATGTAGGCTCCGATGGCCCCTGGTGGCGGTACAGTGGTGCAGATTCCAGGAAATACTGTTGCCACACCCCCAACGTAGGCACGTGGATCCGCGGCAAACAGCAGCTGTGACTTGTTTGATGGGCTTATCTGCGGTTACAAGAAAGACGCTTCAAGTCGTGCTCTTCGCTGCCCCCGCTGCTGCCAAGTGGTGCGGCGCACGATGATGTCCACTTTATGTAGGCTTCGATGGCCCCTGGTGGCGGTACAGTGGTGCAGATTCCAGGAAATACTGTTGCCACACCCCCAACGTAGGCACGTGGATCTGCGGCAAACAGCAGCTGTGACTTGTTTGATGGGCTTATCTGCGGTTACAAGAAAGACGCTTCAAGTCGTGCTCTTCGCTGCCCCCGCTGCTGCCAAGTGGTGCGGCGCACGATGATGTCCACTTTATGTAGGCTTCGATGGCCCCTGGTGGCGGTACAGTGGTGCAGATTCCAGGAAATACTGTTGCCACACCCCCAACCTAGGCACGTGGATCCGCGGCAAACAGCAGCTGTGACTTGTTTGATGGGCTTATCTGCGGTTACAAGAAAGACGCTTCAAGTCGTGCTCTTCGCTGGCCCCGCTGCTGCCAAGTGGTGCGGCGCACGATGTCCACTTTATGTAGGCTTCGATGGCCCCTGGTGGCGGTACAGTGGTGCAGATTCCAGGAAATACTGTTGCCACATCCCCAACGTAGGCACGTGGATCCGCGGCAAACAGCAGCTGTGACTTGTTTGATGGGCTTATCTGCGGTTACAAGAAAGACGCTTCAAGTCGTGCTCTTCGCTGCCCCCGCTGCTGCCAAGTGGTGCGGCGCACGATGATGTCCACTTTATGTAGGCTCCGATGGCCCCTGGTGGCGGTACAGTGGTGCAGATTCCAGGAAATACTGTTGCCACAACCCCAACGTAGGCACGTGGATCCGCGGCAAACAGCAGCTGTGACTTGTTTGATGGGCTTATCTGCAGTTACAAGAAAGACGCTTCAAGTCGTGCTCTTCGCTGCCCCCGCTGCTGCCAAGTGGTGCGGCGCACGATGATGTCCACGTTATGTAGGCTTCGATGGCCCCTGGTGGCGGTACAGTGGTGCAGATTCCAGGAAATACTGTTGCCACACCCCCAACGTAGGCACGTGGATCCGCAGCAAACAGCAGCTGTGACTTGTTTGATGGGCTTATCTGCTGTTACAAGAAAGACGCTTCAAGTCGTGCTCTTCGCTGCCCCCGCTGCTGCCAAGTGGTGCGGCGCACGATGATGTCCACTTTATGTAGGCTTCGATGGCCCCTGGTGGCGGTACAGTGGTGCAGATTCCAGGAAATACTGTTGCCACACCCCCAACGTAGGCACGTGGATCCGCGGCAAACAGCAGCTGTGACTTGTTTGATGGGCTTATCTGCGGTTACAAGAAAGACGCTTCAAGTCGTGCTCTTCGCTGCCCCCGCTGCTGCCAAGTGGTGCGGCGCACGATGATGTCCACTTTATGTAGGCTTCGATGGCCCCTGGTGGCGGTACAGTGGTGCAGATTCCAGGAAATACTGTTGCCACACCCCCAACGTAGGCACGTGGATCCGCGGCAAACAGCAGCTGTGACTTGTTTGATGGGCTTATCTGCGGTTACAAGAAAGACGCTTCAAGTCGTGCTCTTCGCTGCCCCCGCTGCTGCCAAGTGGTGCGGCGCACGATGATGTCCACTTTATGTAGGCTTCGATGGCCCCTGGTGGCCGTACAGTGGTGCAGATTCCAGGAAATACTGTTGCCACACCCCCAACGTAGGCACGTGGATCCGCGGCAAACAGCAGCTGTGACTTGTTTGATGGGCTTATCTGCGGTTACAAGAAAGACGCTTCAAGTCGTGCTCTTCGCTGCCCCCGCTGCTGCCAAGTGGTGCGGCGCACGATGATGTCCACGTTATGTAGGCTTCGATGGCCCCTGGTGGCGGTACAGTGGTGCAGATTCCAGGAAATACTGTTGCCACACCCCCAACGTAGGCACGTGGATCCGCAGCAAACAGCAGCTGTGACTTGTTTGATGGGCTTATCTGCTGTTACAAGAAAGACGCTTCAAGTCGTGCTCTTCGCTGCCCCCGCTGCTGCCAAGTGGTGCGGCGCACGATGATGTCCACTTTATGTAGGCTTCGATGGCCCCTGGTGGCGGTACAGTGGTGCAGATTCCAGGAAATACTGTTGCCACACCCCCAACGTAGGCACGTGGATCCGCGGCAAACAGCAGCTGTGACTTGTTCGATGGGCTTATCTGCGGTTACAAGAAAGACGCTTCAAGTCGTGCTCTTCGCTGCCCCCGCTGCTGCCAAGTGGTGCGGCGCACGATGATGTCCACTTTATGTAGGCTCCGATGGCCCCTGGTGGCGGTACAGTGGTGAAGATTCCAGGAAATACTGTTGCCACACCACCAACGTAGGCACGTGGATCCGCGGCAAACAGCAGCTGTGACTTGTTTGATGGGCTTATCTGCGGTTACAAGAAAGACGCTTCAAGTCGTGCTCTTCGCTGCCCCCGCTGCTGCCAAGTGGTGCGGCGCACGATGATGTCCACTTTATGTAGGCTTCGATGGCCCCTGGTGGCGGTACAGTGGTGCAGATTCCAGGAAATACTGTTGCCACACCCCCAACGTAGGCACGTGGATCCGCGGCAAACAGCAGCTGTGACTTGTTTGATGGGCTTATCTGCGGTTACAAGAAAGACGCTTCAAGTCGTGCTCTTCGCTGCCCCCGCTGCTGCCAAGTGGTGCGGCGCACGATGATGTCCACTTTATGTAGGCTCCGATGGCCCCTGGTGGAGGTACAGTGGTGCAGATTCCAGGAAATACTGCTGACACACCCCCAACGTAGGCACGTGGATCCGCGGCAAACAGCAGCTGTGACTTGTTTGATGGGCTTATCTGCGGTTACAAGAAAGACGCCTCAAGTCGTGCTCTTCGCTGCCCCCGCTGCTGCCAAGTGGTGCGGCGCACGATGATGTCCACTTTATGTAGGCTTCGATGGCCCCTGGTGGCGGTACAGTGGTGCAGATTCCAGGAAATACTGTTGCCACACCCCCAACGTAGGCACGTGGATCCGCGGCAAACAGCAGCTGTGACTTGTTTGATGGGCTTATCTGCGGTTACAAGAAAGACGCTTCAAGTCGTGCTCTTCGCTGCCCCCGCTGCTGCCAAGTGGTGCGGCGCACGATGATGTCCACTTTATGTAGGCTTCGATGGCCCCTGGTGGCGGTACAGTGGTGCAGATTCCAGGAAATACTGTTGCCACACCCCCAACGTAGGCACGTGGATCCGCGGCAAACAGCAGCTGTGACTTGTTTGATGGGCTTATGTGCGGTTACAAGAAAGACGCTTCAAGTCGTGCTCTTCGCTGCCCCCGCTGCTGCCAAGTGGTGCGGCGCACGATGATGTCCACTTTATGTAGGCTCCGATGGCCCCTGGTGGCAGTACAGTGGTGCAGATTCCAGGAAATACTGTTGCCACACCCCCAACGTAGGCACGTGGATCCGCGGCAAACAGCAGCTGTGACTTGTTTGATGGGCTTATCTGCGGTTACAAGAAAGACGCTTCAAGTCGTGCTCTTCGCTGCCCCCGCTGCTGCCAAGTGGTGCGGTGCACGATGATGTCCACTTTATGTAGGCTTCGATGGCCCCTGGTGGCGGTACAGTGGTGCAGATTCCAGGAAATACTGTTGCCACACCCCCAACGTAGGCACGTGGATCCGCGGCAAACAGCAGCTGTGACTTGTTTGATGGGCTTATCTGCGGTTACAAGAAAGACGCTTCAAGTCGTGCTCTTCGCTGCCCCCGCAGCTGCCAAGTGGTGCGGCGCACGATGATGTCCACTTTACGTAGGCTCCGATGGCCCCTGGTGGCGGTACAGTGGTGCAGATTCCAGGAAATACTGTTGCCACACCCCCAACGTAGGCACGTGGATCCGCGGCAAGCAGGAGCTGTGACTTGTTTGATGGGCTTATCTGCAGTTACAAGAAAGACGCTTCAAGTCGTGCTCTTCGCTGCCCCCGCTGCTGCTAAGTGGTGCGGCGCACGATGATGTCCACTTTATGTAGGCTTCGATGGCCCCTGGTGGCGGTACAGTGGTGCAGATTCCAGGAAATACTGTTGCCACACCCCCAACGTAGGCACGTGGATCCGCGGCAAACAGCAGCTGTGACTTGTTTGATGGGCTTATCTGCGGTTACAAGAAAGACGCTTCAAGTCATGCTCTTCGCTGCCCCCGCTGCTGCCAAGTGGTGCGGCGCACGATGATGTCCACTTTATGTAGGCTTCGATGGCCCCTGGTGGCGGTACAGTGGTGCAGATTCCAGGAAATACTGTTGCCACACCCCCAACGTAGGCACGTGGATCCGCGGCAAACAGCAGCTGTGACTTGTTTGATGGGCTTATCTGCAGTTACAAGAAAGACGCTTCAAGTCGTGCTCTTCGCTGCCCCCGCTGCTGCCAAGTATATTAATGACTTACCTTCAGCAATCACCTCTGACGTACATTTATTTGCAGAGGACTGTGTAATCCTCAGATAAATAACTAACGAAGACGACATCACCCTGCTTCAGGCCGATCTTAATAACGTCAGCAAATGGTGCAACAGGTGCAAATTTCTGAGAGTATCCAGTTCTAACGATAATCTGCCTGTGTACTATTGAATAACGTTACTTTAGAATCGGCTAACTCATATAAGTACTTAAGCCTGCATATAACATCTAAATAAACATGGAATCATCACGTCGAATATATAATTAATCAAGCCAACCGATTGCTGGGATACTTAAGCCGTAACTTTTCTCATGCTCCCTCTCCTTTAAAATTACTACTTTATAAAACCCTGTTACGGCCAAAATTAGAATACGCTGCAGCTATATTGGATCCTTTCCACGAAAACCTTATACATTCTCTTGAACTAATCCAAAACAACGCCACTCGTTTTATTCTTTGGAATTACTACCGTGGTGCGAGCGTTTCTTCAATGAAATCGAATCTGGGTCTTTAACTGCTAGCAACATGTCGAATAATTTCCCGCCTTTCATTTTTTAATAAGCTGTATCAGCACCCTACACTTCATCCAAAATTCATGTCGCTACCATATTACTTATCTCACCGTACTGATCATCATCATAAAGTTAGAATTGGTGCATGTAACACGACACACTTCTTACACTCAATTTTGCCACGTACGTCGAAAGATTGGAATGAACTTCCTTCTGACATTGTTTCCATTATTAACAATGATACTTTTGGAAAAGCACTAGCTAACAATGCATAATAGCAATCATTTGTACGAACTGCTGTTGCTGTTTTCCTTTTTCTTGTTTAATGTTACTTTTATATGTCGGGTTCTATTACTGCATTTATCATACTTTCAGCTAACATTGTACAATTAGCAAATATTGTGTATAAGCTCATGATTTCTTTCCTTCTTATTTGTTGTATAACCCACTACCCTCTCTAATGCCGAAAGGCGCCGAGGGTAAATAAATAAATATTGTAAATAAATCCCATATTCTTCGTTCTCGATGAGAAGTCCTTCCCTTCAACAACGTCCTCAGCGTGGATGAGTTGGACGACGGCATTGACCAGCTACCATCTATTTCATGCCCGACCCCAACTCTTACAACTGGCTGACAGCGGTGAGGCGGACTTTGCGACGTGGTGCTCTGTCTGTGGTGAGTGCTTGGTTCTTGCTTTGACTCTCTAAGCTTCATTTTATGGTTGTTCTGTTTAGAACAGTAGGGAAGCTGGATTGTTGATTGTTAGCTAGGTTGTGTTTAACTAGGTATGTCTAGCGAGCAGGACCAAGGCAGTAAAACAGCAATCATGGAGTTTAGGACACTGTTGAGACGAATTGTTGATTGTTGGTGAGGAACTGGGCCTAGAGGTACACAAGGAAACGCTAAAATGGGAATTACTGAAGCTGACTTCCGAACAGACCAGTGAGGAGGACATTGAAATTGGGTTAGAACTTTTTAGGAAAAGAGAGAGAAGAACGGGACAGAGAGGAACGCGAGAAAGATCGCGAGTTAAGAAAAATGCAACTTGAACTTGAAAGCAAACGTTTGAAGTTGTCTCAAAGAAATGAAGAGGATCTGGGACGATCTAGTGAGGCAGAATCATACCGCATGGACAGGCTGTTAAAGCCATTTGAGGTGGGAACGACATGTTATTGTTCCTAGGCAATTTCGAAAGGACTTGCGAGAAGGTGAACTTCGGTCCGAGTACATGGCCACAGCGGTTGCTGTCTATGTTGCCGTGTGAGGCTGCGGAAGTAATCGCCAGACTTAGTGCACAAGATGCATATGATTATGCGAAGGTTAAGGCTAGTCTTTTGAAGAAGTACCGCCTTTCAGCCAAAGCTTTTCGGCAAAGGTTTAGAAGCACAGGCAAGAAGGATAGCGAGGGGTATCCGGAGTTTGCATATGGCTTAAAGGCAAACCTAGTCGAGTGGTTGAAAAGCGCGGAAGCGTACGAAAGCAGAGGCATGATTATCGAATGCATGCGTCTAGACAAGTTTTACAAAAGCACCCACAATCTGTGAAGCTGTGGGTGCAAAATAGAAGAAATGTAAACACTGTGGAAAGGGCGGCTGAATTAGCCGAAGAGTACGCAACGTGTAGAAAGCTGAACGCCGAGGACGGAAATAGGGACGGTCGAAATGGACCGCGGAAACCATTTCCATTCAAAAAGGGTTCCCAGACTAGACGACCGGAGCCTGCAGACGTGGAGGAAAAGTCCTCAAAAAATAGCCAGGAGAAGTCAAACGGGGAAACCGTACAAAAAGAGCAGAAAAGAAAATTCGGATCTTTTAGACCGATCCGCTGCTATAGGTGCCACAAATTGGGACATATCGCTGTAAACTGCGGGAAGCCTAGCGTAGTGTTCTCCTACGTGGATGAAAAAGACGAGAATATGGAACTTTTAAGCCCATATCTTCACGACCTGCAAGTTAATGGCACATCATGCCAGGTGCTGCGAGACAGTGCCGCCACGATGAAAGTCGTCCATCCGTCTTACGTGACGGTAGATGACTTCACTGGAGAAGTAGCATAGATCAAATAGGTTGTAGAAGAACACAGCGTGTGTCTGCCAATAGACAGTCAAAATCAGTGGACCGTTCGGGGAGCTCGTGACCGAGGCTGCAGTACCCTTACATTTTTGGCGCTGCAGTACCCTTACATTTTTTCGAACCGGTCCGATCAGTTACTGCGTGACAAAGGGCATAAACTGGGAGAGTGCGTATTACAGTCGTTGACGCGAGGCCAAGCTCGTAAAATCGCATCGCTTTCGGCTGAAAATGCAAAAGCTGCTCCAGCGGAAGTAGCAAAAGAGGTAACTTCAAAGAGCGTAGGTTAGGACCTGTTGGTATTCCATAATTGAGCTTTTTTAGCGCACGAAAAGGGACGAAAGACAGTGGCAAGACAGTGAAAGACATTGGTTGCGCTGTGTCCGAGTCTTGCCACTGTCTTTCGTCCCTTTTCGTGCGCTAAAAAACCTCAGGTAACTTCAGTAACCGAATCTAAACTAGACTCGAGGGGCGAAAAGACGGCGGAGGAAAGCCTGCCAGCTGACCAGCTCAATGAGAGCTTATGATTAGTGTTTCAAAGTTCACGCCTGCTGGAAGAGCCAGCTGACGCAATCGCAAGCGAGACAGGGTCGTTACTATCACCGGCCTCAAAGAACTTTGATTGGCTTTTACGTTTGGACAGAGGGTCACTGGCGACCGAGCAAAAGAATGATGACAGCTAAGCTAAATTGCATCACACAGCTAAAGAAGGCATTGCTAGGCGCAACGTGACGATACATGAGAGAGGAGGATTGTTGTATCGGCACTACAGAGATCGAAAGGGTAGGATTTTAGATCAGTTAGTCGTACCTACTCAGTATAGGGAGGACCTTTTGAGTCTCTGTCATGGAAATGGGTGGTCTGGCCACCTAGGCATAAACAAATCAAAGGAAAGATTGCTTATGGAATACTACTGGCCTGGCTGTTTCAGGGACGTAGAAAACTTTGTAAGATCATGCAACGCCTGCCAGCGCTCTGATAAACCAGGAGAGACATGGAAAGCTCCACTGAAGGTAGTGCCCTTAATAACAGAGCCTTTCAGACGACTTGTAATAGACACGGTAGGGCCTCTTCCAAAAACAAAATCGGGCTACAGGTACTTGTTTAGCAGGCTGTGTCCGGTTACAAAGTTTCCAGAAGCAATCCCTCTGAAAGAGCTCAGCTCCACCGAAGTAGTAGACGCGCTTTTGACAGTGTTTGCACGAGTTGGGTGTCCAGCCGAAATTCAGGCAGATCAAAGGTCAGTATTCACGAGCGCACTCACTTCCACATTCTTGCAAAAGTGCGGGGTAAAGTTAACACACAATTCTGTCTATCACTCTCAGTCAAACAGTGTAGAGAGGTGGCATTCAGTGCTTAAGCGAGTGTTGCGTGCGCTCTGTTACAAGCACAAGGAGGACTGGGAGAATTGTCTTCCGGCCACTTTGTTTGCTTTGCGAACGGTTCCTCATGAGGCTACAGGGTTCTCGCCAGCAGAACTAGTGTATGGGAGGACACTTCGTTCTCCACTGAGAATGTTAAGAGAGATGTGGGAGGAAAGAGGAAAGAGTTTAGTACCGAGTACCGACCTCCAACTCTGAAATCAGCCTGGAAGAAGTGGTAAAACATTCGGTAAGCTCGACATAATATTTCTGCGGAAACTCGCAAGGTGGAGAGAAATAATTAATAAAGGGAAATTCAGACATTACTGTTATGTCAAACTCTTGCCTTAGCTTCGTGTTGTCGACAAATTCGACTTCGCCCTGCCTTCTGTTAGCCGCCTGGTTAGCTCAGATGGTAGAGCGGCTGCCCTGGAAAGGCAGTAGTCCCGGGTTCGAGTCCCGGACCAGGACGAATTTTCCTTCAACTGTGAGGCTTTTCCTTCGAGGAACCCGTGTGGGTTTCCTTTTTAGCAATCGCTACGAACGAGTGGATGTCTGATTTTCCCTTTATTAATTACTTCTCTCCACCTTGCGCGTTTCCGCAAAACTAATATGTCAAACTCTTGCCTTTGCTTCGTGTTGTCGACAAATTCAACTTCGCCCTGCCCTCTGCTAGCCGCCTGGTTAGCTCAGATGGTAGAGCGGCTGCCCCGGAAAGGCGGTGGTCCCCGGTTCGAGTCCCGGACCAGGACGAATTTTCCTTCAACTGTGAGGCTTTTCCTTCGAGGAACCCGTGTGGGTTTCCTTTTTAGCAATCGCGACGAACGAGTGGATGTCTGGTTTTCCCTTTATTAATTCGGTAAGCTCGCACGCTTTTAGACCCGAGCAGCTAGATGAGCTAAAAGGGTGTTAGGGGAATATCGGACAGGTAGAACCAAACTAATAACGCATGAAATAGTGTTGACATCAACCGAACCCTCAGATCAAAGTCTTACGGTGTCTCCACGACAGAGAGAAGTTATGGAGGCAGAGATACAGCGCATGCTGGAGTTGGGAGTTATTGAGCCGGCTGAGAGTGACTACACGTCACCACCAATACTTGTAGAAACCCCTAATAAGGACCCTCGTCCGTGTGTTGACTACAGGAAGTTAAATGCCCTCACTAGGGATCAGCTTTACCCGATTCCCAACACTGAGGAACGAATAGAAAGCGTTAGCGCTGTTAAGTACATTTCAGCTATAGATCTCGTGCGGGGTTACTGGCAAGTTCCCCTTTCAGAAAATGCCAGCTGCTATGCCGAATTTATCTCATCTGTAGGCACTTTTCGCCCTCTCTCCCTCAGCTTCGGGCTGAAGAACGCGCCGTTTAGCTTCTATAAGTTAATGAATATTGTCCTAAAAGACTTGCAGGTGTTCGCCTTGCCATATCTTCATGATGTAGCAATTTTTTTTCGGACAGCTGGGAACAGCACGTATCGCACCTAAAACAGATGTTCTCACGGTTGAAGGAAGCAGCATTAACGATGAGGGCGGGAAAGGTGTAGGCAGGCTATGTGTGTTCAGGTTACTATCAGGCAGGAAAAGTGTTGGCAGGTTACTAATCTGGGCCATGTTGTCGGTCAGGGCACGAGACGGCCGGCTCAGCTGAAAGCAGCTGATTGTAGATTTTTCACAGCCGCGCATGAAAACAGACATTCGTTCATTTTTGCAACCTGTCGGTTACTATCAACGGTACATTCCGAATTACTCGCAAATAGCAAGTCTTTTAACGGACGCCCTCCGAAAGGGAGCACTGAGTAACGTGCACTGGGATAAGGACAAAGAGAATGCTTTCCAAGGTTTGAAAACGCTATTGGTTTCTCGTACTGTGTTTCGCGCCAGACTACACAAACGAATTCATAGTTCAGTGCGACGCAAGCGGCAGGAGTATGGACGTGGTACTTAGGTCGGCGACGATAATGAGGAACATCCTATCCTCTATGCCAGCCGACAACTAACTGTAATAGAGGAAGCCTACAGCGCTTCAAAGAAGGAATGTGCTTGTTTAGTTTAGTTTAGTTGCCTGTCCTTGTTGGATGCTTTGAGGAGGTGTCGTCATTTCACAGTTGGTCGCTGCAAGCCAAGGCATCCCCCCCCCCCTTCGCCACCAGCCATTCTCTTCCTACCCAGCGGTTATCAGCACTCGCCAGTCGAGATTTTCCGGGCCATGGAGGAGCTGTTACGATGGGCCTGCGGGGGCTGGTGATATTCGGAGAAGCGACCATGGAACCCTCCCAGCCCACTGTGGGGACTCGCTTTGTAAGGACGACAATGCGCCTCGCCAACAGCCCGTCGGCGCCAGCATGTCTAGACGCTGTCGGCGCACTAAGTATTGTTAGTGGTTTCGCCGTTGCCATCCCGGTTTGTTTGGAGCGGGGGAACTCCTGGAAGATGTTTTGCGGTGCGGTCTCACGGGCCCCAGGAGCCGTCAGTCAATGGACAGACGCAGCGGCCACTGACTGCGGGGTCAACTATGGGATCAAGAGGCGCCTGCTCGGGGCAAGACCCGTTTGCGAAAACCCTGTCACCTCGGTGTGTTCAGTGAAACCTGTGCGGAAGTGAGTGTGTAAACCCTCCCCCTCAAAGACGGGTCAACCACGATGACTTTGGACGCTCCCATTGGTCGAAGGTTGAACGGCCGTTTTCCCTTACCTAGGGAGGACAGAGTGTTTTTAAGGAGCCGTTGCACGGCTGCTGGGTGTGCATTCTTTATCAGTCATGCTAGACTGATGAACTGTAACGTTCTCCATCCTTCATTTAGATATTGTAAATAAATTTCCATATTCTTCGTTCTCGATGAGAACAAGTCCTTCTGTAAGACAACGTCCTCAACGTGGATGAGTTGGACGACGGCATGGGCCAGCTACCATCTATTTCATGCCCGACCCCGACCCTTACAGTATCCAGCTAGTGAACTTACATATGCGCGACCAAAGTGGGACACACGAAGGACGCACACACTGTGTGTGAACTATGCGTCCTGTTTGCGGTCTCTTTGTGTCCCGTTCCTGATGCGCTGGTTGAGTGAATCAAAATTGTCGCAACCAACTGGCCCGTTTAAAGCCACTGACCTGGACGTAATGTGCTACAAGGGCCCACAGCTATACATCAAATTTAATTTGTGAGCGCGTGATAGAAACAGAACATTAGTGCCTCGAAATACTGTTGTCATAATAAACAAACTAACCGCAATTTCTGCTAAGCACGAGGTCGCGGATTTGTGTCTTGTCCGAAGTAACCGCACTTCCACGGGGCGAAATTCAAAAACGCTCATGTACTTAAATTTAGGTGCATGTTCGAACTGGACATAAGTATTTCGGAATATCCCACTACTGCGTGCCTCATAAGCATTCCGTTGGTTGGGCCTGTAATACCCCAGAATTTAATTAATTTGTTCCGCAATGTTATTTGTGTGTTTCCTGTTGCGTACAGACAAATTGTATGGCTCAGCTACACAGGCCATCTATGCGGTGCCGCTGTCACCCTTCAAGCGGAACTTATTTATTTATTTATACATTGCTGGCAGGCAGCCAGCAATGTATAAATGCCAGCCAGCAAGCAGGGCAGGTTTCCGAAAAATGGTTTTTCAAAAGCTTTTCAAATGAAACATCAAATGTGCGTTTAACACTTTCCGCTAAATGGTGAACAAATTACCCTTCTCCATTGGCAAAACTACTACACTAAACCGAAGCCGAGGGTTTGCAAGGGAAGGAGGCCATTTAGGGAGGGAGCAGTCAATGTCCTCAAGTTGTACGTCACGGCTTTTTAACAACGCGGGATCAGGCCTGGTTGTTCAAGCACTTCTGAATGGCCATAGTGTTTCAAAATAATACATTACCATATTACAGTGATTTAATTATCGCTCGTCGCATGCCACGGCTGCTCGTTTCCTTGTTGTGTTTTCCTTCCCTTTCTTACGTTTCTGCGGATCTTCTGATCGAGCTGGACATTCTGCTGTCGTGCCCAAATGGTCCGCAGCTGAGAATTCAACTACAAGCAACGAAGTTAGTGGGGCTGCACATACTTCAAACAATCCAAATGCTGCTGCAAATACAGAAGCAACCAAACCGTCAG
Organism: Dermacentor andersoni; assembly: GCF_023375885.2. Lineage (NCBI taxonomy): Eukaryota > Metazoa > Arthropoda > Arachnida > Ixodida > Ixodidae > Dermacentor > Dermacentor andersoni. The sequence continues at coordinate 6,877,560 of NC_092823.1, forward strand.
CAACGTTTGCCTTGTTGTTTAGCAGCTAAGCTCAAATTATATCGCAAATCGCAGTTTTCCAGTCAAGACGCTCAAAACTTTTTGTGCGCTAACAAACAGGGACGAAGAATAGAAGAAACACAAAGACGAGCGCTCGTCCTTGTGTTTCTTCTTTTCTTCGTCCCTGTTTGTTACCGCACAAAAAGTTTTAAAATGAATCTGTTCCAACTATGCCGACTCGCAGTTAGGACACGCTGGGATAGATGCGTCGTTGAGCACTTTGAAATTCCAGGTCGACGCTATTGAAGCTGGCTTTGCTCACTTCAGCAAAATAAATCATAACTTTTGGAACGTAGTCCGCGCTCGCAAATGGCAACACAGCTTCACTGCGCCGTCTACAGAAAAGATGTGATCGACTGGAAGATCGCTCGCGAGTAAATAATGTTCTGCGCATTAGAGACAAAGCCGGCAATATCATTACTAATATGGATAAGATAGTTCAAGTGGCTGAGGAGTTCTATAGAGATTTACGCAGTACCAGTGGTACCCACGAAGATAATGGAAGCGGTAATAGCCTAGAGGAATTTGACATCCCACAAGTAACGCCGGAAGGAGTAAAGAAAGCCTTGGGAGCTATGCAAAGGGGGAAGGGAGCTGGGGAGGATCAGGTAACAGCAGACTTGTTGAAGGAGGGCGGGGAGATTGTTCTAGAAAAACTGGCCACCCTGTATACGCAATTCCTCATGACTTCGAGCGTACCGGAATCTTGGAAGAACGCTAACGTAATCCTAATCCATAAAAAGGGGACGCCAAAGACTTGAAAAATTATAGACCGATCAGCTTACTGTCCGTTGCCTACAAAGTATTTACTAAGGTAATCGCAAATAGAATCAGCAACACCTTAGACTTCCGTCAACCAAAGGACCAGGCAGGATTCCGTAAAGGCTACGCAACAATAGACCATATTTACACTATCAATCAGGTGATAGAGAAATGTGAGGAATATAACCAACCCTTATAATAGATTTCATTGATTACGAAAAAGCGTTTTATTCAGTCGAAACCTCAGCAGTCATGGAGGCATTACGGAATCGGGGTGTAGACGAGCCATATGTAAAAATACTGAAACAGATCTATTGCGGCTCCACAGCCACTGTAGTCCTCCATAAAGAAAGCAACAAAATCCCAATAAAGAAAGGCGTCAGGCAGAGAGATACGATCTCTCCAATGCTATTCACAGCGTGTTTACAGGAGGTATTCAGAGACCTGGAGTGGGAAGAATTGGAGAAAACCGTTAATGGAGAATACCTCAGTAACTTGCGATTCGCTGATGATATTGCCTTGCTTAGTAACTCAGGGGACCAATTGCAATGCATGCTCACTGACCTGGAGAGGCAAAGCAGAAGGGTAGGTCTAAAAATTAATCTGCAGAAAACTAAAGCGATGTTCAACAGTCTCGGAAGAGAACAGCCGTTTACGATAGGTAGCGAGGCACTGGAAATGGTAAGGGAATACATCTACTTAGGGCAGGTAGAGACCGCGGATCCGCATCATGAGACGGAAATAATCAGAAGAATAAGAATGGGCTGGCGTGCGTTTGGCAGGCATTCTCAGGTCATGAACAGCAGGTTGCCATTATCCCTCAAGAGAAAAGTTTATAACAGCTGTGTCTTACCAGTACTCACGTACGGGGCAGAAACCTGGAGGCTTACGAAAAGGGTTCTACTTAAATAGATGACGACGCAACGAGCTATGGAAAGAAGAATGATGGGTGTAACGTTAAGGGATAAGAAAAGAGCAGATTGGGTGAGGGAACAAACGCGAGTTCAGTTCAGTTCAGTTTATTTCCAACACAATGTTGGGGGTCCTCCAGGCAAAAAAGTTGTCATAGACAACTTGAGGGGACCTGGGGACCATACAGACCACAGGCAAAGTGATGCATTTACAAAAGAACAATTTGAAAGACTTTACATCACAGGGTGTTCTGAAATAGTGAGAATAATATACAATGCAAGAAAAAAATCAAGTACAGATATGGCAACTGTTAGCATACAATGAAAACATAGAAACATGAAAAAATAAATATGCACTTGTGTTAAAGGGTTCTTCACTCATACAACAACAAAAAAAGAAATCAAGAAGAATAAATGGGCATGGGCAGGACATGTAATGAGGAGGGAAGATCGCCGATGGTCGTTAAGGGTTACGGAGTGGATTCCAAGGAAAGGGAAGCGTAGCAGGGGGCGGCAGAAAGTTAGGTGGGCGGATGAGATTAAGAAGTTTGCAGGGACAACATGGCCACAACTAGTACATGATCGGGGTAGTTGGAGAAGTATGGGAGAGGCCCTTGCCCTGCAGTGGGCGTAACCAGGCTGATGATGATGATGATTCTGCAGATGATAAGAAATAGCAGGTCGCAGTAAAAATTCTGAAAAGATAACCTCGATATGATCTTTCAGTCTGGCTCCATTGAACGAGATAAAGGATCGGTGCATTCCGTTGGCGAGCTTTTTCCCAGAGTTTTACTACGGGCTAGCGTACGTGAGTACGTTAGCCTGTACTGACGAGTACGTTGGTAAGTCGCGTTTCTTCCCAGAGACTGCTAATTGTGAAATTTAACTCATTTAAGGACCATGATATAGTGACGGCAAGAGCTTTAAAACTGAAAGAAACTCTAAAAATCAGCGAAGGTTTTTCGGAGGCCGCGCGAACGGCAAGCAAGGCACTCCTCAGTTTCACAAAGACGAAGGGACTTGGTCTTAAGCTAATGCATCATAAGCTTAGCACAGGCGGCAAGTGCTGCGTAATAGGTACTCGCATCCAATTCAGCGGTTGAAAAAAACATAGTGGCGCGATCATACAGCAGCAAGCCACAAACCTTCCCAGATCAGAAATGTCGAGTTTTCGTTTTATTTTAATATTCGAGAATTTGTATCACAAAACGATGATTTAATATCCCTGATACATTGGTACACTGTTGACATCGTAATTACCAGAGAACACGGCTAAAATCAGAAGGTAGTAGTTCGGAACTGGATATGTCATCTTTAAAAAAAAAAAAAAACATTAAACTTGGGTTTTACGCGCCAAAACGATGATGATGAATTTTGCACGCCGTGGGGGACTCCCGAATTATTTTGACCACCTAGGTTTCTTTAACGTGCACCATCATCTTAGTATACGAGCGTTTTTTGAATTAAGTCAATGACGAAACGCAGCCCAAGCCCGGGATCGAACCCGCAACCTCGAGTTCAGCAGTGGCACGCCATAGCCATTGGGCTGCCACAATGGGTGACCTTCGCATCCATCTACGAAAGGTTAACATAAAGAAAGAGGCGGTGTCCTGATAGCAGTAAATAATGAGCTTCGTGCACTATGCTGGGACAGCGAGCCCGAGATAGAGGCTGCGTGGATACGATGCCGAGGTCTGTATTAATATGGGCGCTTTACTACCCCTCAGATGCTTCCCAGTTCCCTGATGCGGTTCACGTCTGCTAATGAATAATAATAATAATAATAATAATAATAATAATAATAATAATAATAATAATAATAATAATAATAATAATAATTTATTGGTTTGTGGATTTACAGGGTACAAATATGGGCCTGCCCAGGCCAACAGATGGCTTGTGGGGTAGTGCCCGGCAGCAAGGGACAAGTCAGAGCATACGCCACTGTCGGTTCACATCACGAAAATAACCGGACTAGGCAGGAAGCAAAGGAAAGGAATCAAGCATACAAAACAAAGATAATAGACTTGACGTCTTTCCAACTGGCTAAAGAGAACACACTTATTGGGAGGTTATTGAGAACAGTTGGCACTTAGAAAGCATGAACACTTTCCCCACATCTAGTCAGCACTTTGGGCAAAATAAAATGATCTTGTCGACGCAATGCCCGAGCAGGGATATATGGGAAGCAAAATTCATTATTCCACAAGTGCGTATGAATGACAGTTTCTTTCAATAACAACCTGAACGAAGGCATACGTGATCAAAGAAATAGCAAAATTGTTGGGGATTGGAATACCATACATCACGGCACGAATTATAGATTTTAGTAATCAATCAACCGTATGGCGCCAAAACACTGAACAAAAGTAAAAAGAACAAATTCCATAGCGCAGCACACTACATCCTAATGCGGGGGCTATCATTTTCAATATATAGACTGGGCATAATGCTTTGATAGAGTGTAGCGGACGCGGTATTTTGCGCAGCCGTTCACAAACGTTAGCCAAATGACTATCCCAAGACATGCTGGAATCAAAATGAACACCCAGATATTTGACAGTTGAAAGGTGCCGAATAGGAGAACAGGCGCAATTATTACACTGAGGGGAATGAAGAAGCAAACAAATGATGACAGGAATACGTTTCAGGTGATTGTGGAAACATACGAGTTGTTTGATCTTGATTGACGGAAATTAAGTTATTACAGTAAAGACTCATGACATTTGCAGCGTCAATTTGTAATTCGGCCACGGCTTGATCATAATTAGCATGAGTGGATATTAGAAACGTGTCGTCATCAGTGATCTGAAAAACTCAGCAATGAAGAATGGATTGAGTGAGGTTGTTAACATATAAGTTACATAATAAAAGGGGTGTGGGAAAGAGATCTTTAAAATTCTCCTTCCCGGCCGTTACAGTTGTTCTCCCTTGAAGTTTGAATTACCCCGATATTCAGTACCCTGCTTAGCCTCTTAACGTGCCTCTTTACCACATTTCGCGATTAGCTTTAAATTGTAGAAAGTATATTTACGCTACTGATTCCTTCTCGTTGTTCTAAATAGTTCATGACCCAAAGCGCGAATATGCAGCTTTAGATCAATTTCTTACTTCTCAAGGTGAGTTCATCGAATACGTATTTGAATACGAATTGAATATACTGAATACCAACAAGTTATCTGCAGTTACTAAATGACCATGTGTTTATTTTTGTTGGCATAAGTATCCCTCATAATAGTACCTCTCCCAAGAACAAAGTCATCATCATCATCAGCAGCAGCAACAGCAGCAGCAAGCAGCAGCAGCAGCAGCAGCAGCCTGTTTTATGTCCACTGCAGGACGAAGGCCTCTTCCTGCGATCTCCTATTACACCTGTCCTGCGCCAACCGATTCCAAATAGCGCCCGCGAACTTCCTAATTTCATCGCTCCACCTATATAGTCCTGTCTTTTGCCGTCCTCGACTGCGTTTCCCTTCTCTTGGTACCCATTCTGTAACCCTAATGGTCCAACGGTTATCTAACCGGCGCATTACATGACAGGCCCAGCTCCGTTTTTTTCTCTTGATGTCAATTAGAATATCGTCTATACCCGTTTGCTCTCTGATACAAACCGTTCTTTTTCTGTCGCTTAACGTTATGTCTAGCAATCTTGGTTCCATCGCTTTTTGCGCGGTCTTTAACTTGTTCTCAAGCTTTTTTGTCAGTCTTCAAGTCTCTGCCCCATATGTCAGCGCTGGTAAAATGCACTGATTGTACACATTCCTTTTCAATGATAATGGTAAGCTTCCAGTCAGGAGCTGACAATGTCTGCCGCATGCGATCCAGCCCATTTTTATTCTTGTATGAATTTCCTTCCCATGATTAGGGCCCTCTGTGAGTAATGGACCTAGGTAAACGCACTCCTTCACAGCCTCTAGAGGCTGACTGGCGATCCGAAACGCTGGTTCCCTTGCCCGGCTATTCATCATTATCTTTGTCTTCTGCATATTAATCTTCAACCTCACTTCAAGTCGCGTCACCTGTGTGCGTCAGGCCCTCGTCAGAGTCAATTCCCGAACTGTTTGCGATGGTCTATCTTGCCGGAAATATTACTGCGAGCTTAAGATGCACCATTCGTGCCGCGTGCGTTTATTCTGAGCGGTGACCCGGCGAAGAAAAAGTGCAGCGAGCATCGATGACGCTGCGCTACCATTCGCCTGAAGACAGGATCTCGCGGCGACACACCGCTACAAACACAAATCCTGCCTGTTTGTTCCGTGTTGTTTTATTTCACTCCCGAGTGAAGTTACAAAGAAAGTTTGCCAATGTCTGCTGCCTACTGTTGGCAGCGGGTGTGTTCATGTACTGTGTCGCTGTGTTTTTCGTCTGACGGGGTGAAGTGATAGAGCAACACCATTCTTAGGGGAAATGAGAAAAACGTGCGCGCATAAAACAAACCTATGAGTGTCTCAACAGAAAATATTTGCAACAGAAGCGTCGAACACATAGATTTGTTGCCGTCAACTTTGGGTTAACGATCGTTGTCAGCAGTGAGATAGCCGAGCGTCTAGCGGCGGTGTTCGAGCTTTATGTAGCGCCGTCGATCGATTGTTGTCCACCAGATCTCACTGCACGCGTGCTGTGACACAATAACGCATAAGGTGCGCTGCCAGCGCTCGATATGCTTTCGCACAATACAGCTCCGCGCTGTGTTTCTATTATAGTGATATTGTTACGGAAGGATGAAAGAAGAGAGAGGATAAAGAAGATCGGAGACGCTGGCTGCTGCGTATTGTTGGTTTTCAGCCATTTTAACTATTCTGACTCACCCTGTATATATATTGTAAATATAGTTTTTCTACGCTCGCAATATCCCCGTAATATATTGGGGAGAGGTTCGGCGTACCACGGCTGGAAACGGAGCTCCGCAATGGACGTCGCATCATCGTCCGCACCATGAATGACGGTGAGCACGCGGGATTAACGTCGTTGCCGCTTCCAACGTCACCGTCGCCAACTACGTCGCTGTCACCTTCGGCTGTCGTTGCGCAACCCAAGGATTCTGGAAACATCTGCGGGACCGATGGCGCCGACGTTGAAGAGTGGGTGGCCATGTACCAACGCTTGAGTGGAATCAACAGATGGGACCTTACGCTTATACTAGCTAACCTGTTCTACCTACTAAGCACGGAAAGGTGCGGTACGAAGCTAACCAGCTGGGACCAATGCAAAAAGAAGTTGGCAGAGTCGCTTAGCAAACCAGCCGGCCCTAAAATTGCCGCAAAACAGGAACTGGCCTCCTGTGCTCAATCCCCCACGGAGTCCTATGTCTCGTACCTCCAGGACGTGCTGGCACTTTGTCGTAAAGCCGATCACAACATGACAGAAGCTGAGAAGGTCGGGCATGTGCTTAAGGGCATTGCTGACGATGCCCTTAATCTGCTCATATGCAAAAGCTGCTCTACAGTTGATGCTATCATTAAAGAGTGCCGACAATTTGAGCAGACCAAAAGCCGATGCGTCTTGCAACAATTCGCCAGATTTCCCAACACGGCCACAACGTCGACGTGTGAAGATCAAACTGCACAACAGCATGCGTCGCCATCAGAGGATGTGGTGCGAATGGTTAGACGTGAACTGGATGCGATGGAGCCCGCAGATTCCTGTTCGCGTAGCTTTGATGCTACCACATTTTGAGTTCCCCTCGTAGAAGCCATCGTTCGTCAGGAATTTGAAAACATTGGTGTACAGTCTGTGTGGGCTGTCGGCAATCCCAGAGCTAACGAACGCCCTTCTACTATTTTCGCTCCACCCCGACGCTTCTCTCCACGTTATCGCAACCCGACTGAGTGGAGAACTGCGGACGACAAGCCGCATTCGTGATGCGGACGACCGCCGCATTCGCAATGTCGCCCGATACTGTCGCAACTCGTGGCCATCAACACCTTGCACGCCGACCAACGTGAGCCGTTTTAACGGAAACGCCCGCAATGTTTCGCCCACCGCCGAGTCTAACAGCGCCGCCAGCTCTGCTCGGAACACGTATTACAGCCGCTCACCATCGCTGCGCGGACACTATAGTTTCGTTCACTCCAAACATGTCGCCCATCTTTCCGTTCGCCGCAGCCACGTCGCCTTTCGTTCCCTGTAGCTTTTGGCCCCACCATTTCGGAAAACTAGGGAATTCCATCATCGGAGGTGGTGTTCCATTGCCGACTACTGCAGAAAATCCTGTCTGTGCCTACAAAGGGAAGTGTAATTGACGTTAAAATATACGACGTACCTGTCCAAGCACTCGTCGACACTGGATCCCACCTATCTGTGATGAGTGCTAGCCAACGTAGACGTTTAAAGAAGGTTCTCACCCCAGCAGCTGCCCGAGTGCTTCGTGTGGCCGACGGCGACGTGCTGGTTGTTCTTGCAATGTGTGCTGCGCGTTTAAATATAGCCGGCCGCCCTACTTCTGTTCTCTTTGCTATGATCGACAACTGCCCTCATGACGCTATCCTTGGATTGGACTTTTTATCCACTCATTCTGCTCTCATCGACTGCGCGACCGGCGTTTTTCAGTTAGAACTGCCTCAACTCGCCGATGCACTGAGTACCGCCCCAACGCGCTTGTGCTCTCTTCAAGATGGCGTTTGTCACCCGAGGCAGTTACTTATGTCACTTTGACGGCCCAGCCACAGGTTACTGAGGGTGAATATGTGCCTCAACCCGTCATCGACGTGCTTTTGAGCTGGAACGTTGCTGTTCCACTACGTTGGTCACGGTTACTAATAACGACGTCGTTCTACCGCGTCTGAATTTCAGCCCGTGCACTCAAGTGCTTCCGGCCGGCAAGTTCGTGCCCAGTGTTTCAGCGGTTGCAAATTTGACATTGAGAGACTGAATACCGAGAGTGGCTTATTAGCGCCAATTGCAGCTGATAGCTCTGGTGCCTTAACGGATGACTTCACGAAAATGATTGCGCCTGACCTCACCTCTACACAGGTCACAGACATACGACGCCTGCTCGAATCGTACAGTGACATCTTTGATTTCGGCGACAGGCCTTTAGGGCAAACATCTGATGTTGACCACCGTATAAACACTGGAGATACGAATCCTATTCGTCAGGGTCCCTATCGTGTATCGCATGCTGAACGTCGAGTATTCCAATCAGAAGTGGACAAAATGCTCCGCGAAGCGGTCATCGAGCCATCAGCCAGCCCTTGAGCTTCGCCTGTCGTCCTTGTGTCCTCTGAACCGTTCTTTCGTGTAGGCCTTCACCTGCTTGGCCCTTTTTCGACGACTAGAGGGAACAAGTGGATCGCTGTCGCTACTGATTACGCGACACGCTAAGCGATAACAAAGGCGTTGCCGACTAGTTGCGCAACTGACGTCGCCGATTTTCTCCTTCACGAAGTCATTGTCCAGCAAGGTGCACCTCGACAGTTACTTACAGACCGAGGCCGCTCATTTTTGTCTCGAGTTGTAAGCGACCTCCTGCGCTCTTGTGCCACTCAGCACAAGCTGTCCACCGCGTACCACCCACAAACGAACGGTCTTACGGAACGTCTCAACCGAACAATCACAGAGATGCTGTCGATGTACGTCTCCAATGGTCACCGCGACTGGGACGCCACGCTGGCTTACGTGACGTTCGCGTTTAACTCGTCCCGACATGACACCGCAGGATGTTCACCCTTTTATCTATTGCATAGTCGCGACCCCACAATGCCGTTTGACACCATCCTCCCTTCTGTGCCACGTGTTGCAACGGAGTGCGCTCGTGAATTCATCGATAGCGCTCGCATGGCACGTCAAGTCGCCCGATCTCGTTTATTAGCCTCACAGCCAGGGACCTAGCCAGGGGAGGGGGGGGAGGGCTTATGGGGCTTCAGCTCCCCCCCCCCCCCTCGAAATTTTTTCGTGCTCTCCATGCACCGCCCACCCAAGCAATCCCCGGTGCCAGCAATCATTCTGAATTTTCTCTAGAATGTCGTTTTCACGCTCGGAATAACATTTCAGCGCGAACCTTGCGAACTCGGGCTGGATTTCGCGGCAGCGCCCATGCACCGGGAGTCACATAACGCCAAGCAGCCCCATCCGAGCACAAAGTTTCAAGGGCGTTTTGATGGCGAAGGGGCTAGCCACGGCATTTTGCGGAGGCCGCGGAATCTACGCAGCGCATGGATGTCAATTCCGAAATTTGTGGGTATAAAGTTCTCATGAAGTTTTGATGTGAGAGGTGCACTGACATTCCCAAATTTATGCTTTAGATTTTCAATTGCGGAACTTTGTGGGTTTGATGTTACTATAAATATTGGACGCCAAAGGTGCATTGACTTTTCTAGTCTTACATTGGACAATACAACGAGCCAATACAAATCAACACACTACAGACAAGTTGACAAAGCCAGTAGTGAGGTCGGATGAGATGAAGCGTTGTGGTGGTTCATTCGTGCCGTCATGACACATAGAAAATATCAACATTTTTTTTTTCGCATACGCCAAAGCATCCATGTCAAAAACTAAAGTCAGCCAAGGTAACTACGTTCTTATTTATTTTTTCTACTGCGACTTTTATTCTTGAGGACACATTGAGCCTCTTCAAATTTTTTGTCCTCGCTACCCTACCCGCGGGCTGCCAGAGGCAGCCAGAGCGCATGAGTTTTTCTGGTGTTACTACAGAACACCTATAAAAACTGGTGTTATCCCGACCATTGCGCGGCGCACTTCGGTGCACGATCGCTTTTCTCTGGCCGAGTGGATTTTCGCTTGGCAGAGTTTTGGGCACTTTCTGGCTAGCAGACGAGAAAAAGAAACTATCGGGGCTCACCGCCATCCCTGTGGGGACTCGACGCACCGCGTTCGCTTGAGCGCAACCTCTCCGGAAAGTCTTGTCTCGCCAGTGTAGGATACCGAGCAGCACGCGTATGGTTCTCGGTAGACCAAGTGTCTGACGTTTTCTTCGATATTCTTTCGGTAGCTACATTAGGTGGCCAAAGTAGGCATTTGATTGTGGCCAACATACTTTGCGCTTTTTTCATTTCGGTGCCACGGCCCCACAAAAGATTAAAAAAAGACATTGTTGTGGCGCAGCGAATTGTCGTATTGTGAAAGTTCGATTTTGTTACTTCTTCTTTTGCGGACAGTAATGGGCCACGGGACGCTTCAGTTGCCAGATAGACTTATTATATAGTATTGCGATAGCAAATATATGGACACTCCAGGCGCATTCCTGCCGTCGCCGTCGTCCTCATGTTTCGTATAATGTCCAAAGGCGATAACATCGTGACCGCGCGCCGCATGCTATATGTGCGAGTGAAAGCGTAGGGAGGGGCATGAAGGGCTGGAATGGGTGAGACGACGATGGTGGCTCATTCTTGTGCGCAAAAGAGCAAAGCGGGGAGCAAGCGCGCCGCCTTCCGTCGCGCGCGATACATCGGGGGGAGTGGATGGAATAGGGGTGGGATCTAGGATTATGTGAACCTCTGATTGGGCAACATATTTATTTGTCTTGTTTGACGCATTGTATACAGTGACTTTTTTACATACGTAGATTTATAGGAGACTTTACGTATATTTAAATATCTTGTTGCGGGGTTTTGTGTATACGTGCAGTGAACTTTGTTTCCAGTGAAACTTTTTCCCCTTTTATCAAGCTGTATCTTCGCATTTCTATATTCTATTGTATCTTCGCATTTCTAATGTACGAAGGCGAGTAAAATGAAAGTAACCTAACCTACCCCGCGCAATAATTGTTCGGTCCATTAGCTGCGAGGCATGCACGTGACACAGAGGCATCTCTCTATTACAAAAGTGACACGCAGGTGTGAGTATCAAGGTTGTTTAATTCTCTCATGCACTGGGTTGAACATGGTTGCGCGACATAATGGACGCCCTAGAAGTTGAGCAGCGTGGTGCCCTGAAGTTTTTGACAGCCGAAGGTATTTCCCAAAAAGAAATTAGTCGCCGTATGGCTGCCGTGTACGTTGAACATTGCATTTCATTGGTCACTGTGAAGCGTTGGAGCAAACGATTGAAAGAAGGACGTGAAAGTTGCAAAGACAATCCAATACCGGGCCAAAGCCATCGTGCAGTCACACCTAACAAAACTGCAAAGGTTGATGAGCTGAGGAGACAAGAATGGAAGATAAGCATCGATGAACTGACAGAGCGTGTGAACATCAGTCACAGTTCGGTTCACGCCATAATTCATGAACATCTCGGTTATCCGCTCTTCTGTTCGCAATGGTTGCCCAAGATTTTGATCTACGGGCAGAAGACGGAGAAGTTCAGCGTTGCCTTGACTCACCTGATCCGGTATCACAATAAGGGGGACGACTTGTTGTCTCCAATTGTGATCGGAGACGAATCATGGTGCCACTTCTACGAACCTGAAACACGACAGCAAAGCTTACAGTGGAAACATTCGAATTCCCTACCTTCAAGAAAGGAAAGGCCGTCATTTCCGCCGGAAAGGTGTTGTTCACTTTTTTTTTTCGATCGTCAGGGGCCATTACTAATAGAATTTGCTAAATCTTGAGAGAATATCAATTTGTTTCGTTATTGTAGGACGCCAGATCGGCTGCGTGTCACAATCAAGAACAATCTACGTGGAAAATTGACGAATGGGGTCATCTTGTTCCACGACAATGCCGTCCCCACGTCGCTTATGTTATGTGATTAATACAAAACTGGCAATGTTCAAGTGGGAAACGCTGCAACATCCGCCATACAGCTCAGACCTGTCGCCTTGCGACTTCCATATTTTGGAGCATTTGAAAAAACAGCTCAAGCAAACCATATTCGTGTCGGATGATGACGTGAAAGAGTCAGTTGCAGACTTTTTGAAGCAGCAACTCAAGAAGTTTAATGAGAGGGGACTCACGCGACTCCTTAGTCAATGGGACAAATGTCTAAATGCTCATGGAGACTACTTTTAAATGAAGTACCCCGTTTGTCATATATTCACATTTGTTCACTTTCATTTGACTCACCCTCGTTTATTTTGCAGAACTCCTGCTTTTTATACGTGCTCTCTGTTGCGGCTATAATTTCGGTGCAATTACCCACGCTACGCGACCGGTGACAGCTGCTCCTGCTTAATACATTGGAAGAAATGATAGCATCATTGAGATTCTTTACTGGCCGTTGCATATGTACAAGAATCTAAACAAGGTTCTTGAATGACAAAGTTTAATTGCAATATTTGTCCCGAGCTTGTTAATTTCATGGCCTTTACATTTTTCATATCAGTGGCATGCACTGCCTTGCTGGTTTCGAACTGATATAGTTCTAAAGTTCGTGTGATATTTTATTTACTTATTAAATAGAGAAAAAACATGGAAGCATTGATATCGGTTATTTTAGGCACAATTTTTGGCACATACATGCAAGTATATTCTTTTGTGAAAAAATACATATTTTACTTGTTTTGACAGTGCGTAGCGTTCAAGAAGTCATTTGCAGCATCTTTAGCAATGACAATGCAGTTATTATTCATGTATTTGATCTCCAGACAAATTGTTTAAGAGGAAGCTTTAGCTCGCGCCCAACTCCGACGCGGCTTATTCAAATACATGTGAAACGCAGAAAGGCTTTTCTGTGATAACCCCCGTATCGTTTTTAATGAAATTTCTTGCATTTCAGATAGAAAGTTAAATTCTAGTGTCTGTTGGAAGTGGAATTTCGATTTAGGGCCTGAACATTGTTTAAATATTTCGAAAAACTCGAACGTTCCCCTCCTCCCCCCCAAAAAAAAATATAGAAGCACGACGTTTACAAACTAATAGCTCTGCATCAGGCACACATATCGCTGTTCAGTAAACGGCATCTATTATAACAGTCAAAGCGGACAAATTTGGTGCGTCAATTCGTATCCTACGTGAATTGGTTACGTTGTGTACAAGGATTCTGCGAAAGCCGTATTTCCATAATGCTAAATTTCTTGAGATTCACGTGTAACATAGAAATTTTGTCCGCTGTAGAAGTACTATTAGGTGCAATTCACAGAATTGTGATATCATTTTTCATTGCTGAGTTACGTAGTTTTAAACTTGATAGTTTAGATTTCTGCAAATTTGCGATTTTGGTGAATTTTTAATAAAGAATTGACAAACTAAATGAAAACTTTGAAACCAACAGTCACTAGAATTTAAGTTTTTCTCTTAAATGCAACAAACCTCGTCAAATTTGGTACATTGGTGGCCGAGAAAAACGAATTCTCCATTTACATGTATTTAGATACGAGCACCCGAGCTAAAGCTTCCTCTTAAGGAGGAGACCGAGCTGCAATGGGAGCCCCCCCCCGAACGAAATTTCTGGCTACGCCACTGCTCACAGCATATACAGAAAGAGCGTTACGACCGCCGCCATCGCGATGTTACGTTTGCACCAGTGCTTGGGCGCTCCTCTGGTCACCATATCGTAGGGTTGGCCTCTCTCAGAAGCTTCTCTCTCGCCACACAGGGCCTGGTAAAGTCCTACGCCAAGTTACCGACGTAAATTACGAGATTTCGCCGCTACACTCTGACGCATCCTCAAGTCAGACGCCTGTCGACGTCGTGCACCTTTTGCGGCTCAAGCCATACTTTGCTCGCTATTCTTCACCTGCCGTAAGCCGAGACGGCGCTTCGCCACCCGGGGGTCCTGTTACGGAAGAATGAAAGAAGACAGAGGAAGAAGATCGGAGACGCTGGCTGCTGCGTGTTATTGGTGGTCAGCCATCTTAACTATTCTGACTCATCCTGTATCTATATTGTAAATATAGTTTTTCTATACTCGCAACATCCCCGGCAACATCCCCGTAACGATATATTTCAATTAAACATTCCTAAGACACTGTTACGAGAACGGTACAGAAAAGAAAAAACATACGAGAAGGAAGGCACAGCGGCTTGTGAACCCGCTCCTAATACCGCTACCCACGTCTGTTTGTAAATGCGTGTGTGTATACTTTTCCTGCGGTTGTCTAATTATTTTATTTCCTAGATTTCCTTATGTTTGATATTTTCCTAGTTTTCGCATTTGTGTGAATATGTGCCTGCTTTCACACGTGTTTGCGCTTACTCTTATTTGTGTCCTTTTATTTTATATTAGCGTTTGCTTTTGCTTGTTTTCTTTCAGCAGTCTTTCTTACACATTTTCAATAACCCATCTCATTCAAAGCACCAACTCCTGTAAACTGCAGGGCTGGCCTCTTCCATCTCATTAAAGCCTTTCTTCACTGGTCTAGCTCGTCTTCTCTATCTGCCTACTTTCGGTGTTTTATGTCCTTGCTTCTTGCGTTGTTGCCGCAATGTGATCAACCATCTTGCACAAAACAAATTTTGTTCACCTATGAAAACAGAAAGGTTTACAGATACATCATCTTAAAAGCGTCACATGGGTTGCAGAGTAAATTTGCATCTTACCTCTGTTCATGTTTACGCATCAGCGCATGCGGTAGCTTGCCAGAAGTGCATATGAAAGGGTGCCGTATTGTGAAACAGCACCTTGCTATGTTGCATTTTTCACGCTTCCAGTCTTAGTAACCAGACGGTTTCGCCGCCCATCACATATGCTGGTACTAATTTTCAACACGAATAGCATTTCCTGTCTGGCCCTTTCAATAGGTCAAGCGCCAATAGCGACGGCACACAAGAAGGAATACAGACAGGACAAGGCGCTACTTGCAACTGTTTATTGAAGTCACAGGTGGCTGATTATATAGCCACGAGGAGAGGGGAATCATCGTTACAAAGACATTTTTCAATGAATGGAGCCCAGCAAAGCAGTGCACTGAGCGCCTTTGCAACTTTCACCATTTATTACTTCACCACTGTCATTGTCAGAGTCTGGACATCGCTATGCCGACGGCTTGTGAATTAAAAAACTGCCTCAATAAGACACGTTCAGCTCTACTCAGCATTTTAAGTACAAAGAATGCTAGCAGAGCTATTCAAGCTTACATTCATGTTACTTGCCCAGTCAGATAAACAAATAAAACAATGGCTACGGCATGACTGCGATTTGAAATGCAGACTGCACTCCTGTATTTTTTCCTTCTTCCAAGCTGTCGTCGGCGATTTCTCTTATCGCCCGGTATGGTAAGGTGCATTGTCCAAAACAATGACGCTACCAGCTGGCAACAGAACATCATTAAACCATCTCTCGAAGTGATTTCCGTCCATTTGTTGGTGGTAGTCGCCTGTTTTTTCGCCTAGGAGTAGATCCAAGCAGCCGCAGACGAAGCCATCTTCGCTGCCAATGTGCGTCACAATCAGGCGCTGGCCTTTTACAGATGGTTGTTTCAGACCCGTCGACAGGCCATTTGCTCAAGCGTACAGGCGTCCGCGCTTCAGCACCACGGTGTCTGTTGTAGGGATTGGGAGGTCAATCCGACCGTTCGTAACCAGTTGTCAAGATTGGAGTCGGGCATGAATGAGATGGTAGCTGGCTCATGCCGTCGTTCAACTTATCCACGCTGAGGACGTTGTTGAAGGGAAGGACTGCTTCTCATCGATAACGATGAATATGGGTTTATTTACAGTATCTACATAAGGACGTTGCAGTTCATCAGTCTAGCATGACTGCGACTGAAAGTACACTGAGCAGCCGCACAAAAGCGGTTTATGCTCCTCGTGCACTCAGTTGGTGGCGCCACCGCTCTCCAAGTGCGCAGCGCCAATGCGGCCACATCGAGCATTTTGTCCCTGTTCCCTTCCCGGCGCGCAGCTCGAAGTTGTGCCACGTTGTGTACAGTGAACGTCGGTGCGTGAAAATGGCAACGCAAAACGAGCCCCGCTTGCTGTTTTGCGGCTACGTACGAATAACAAACGTTCAGGAATACTTCAAACGAAGTAGTATGCTTCGTGGTGGCAACTTGTACGCCTCTAATCACGAGCAATAAAAACAGCGCTAAACGACAGGACGAGTGAAGGGACACGGGACACTCGTCCTGTCGTTTAGCGCTGTTTTTATTGCTCGTAATCATGAACCAACCAGCCCAAATGCGTACGCTTCTCTAATCACGTTTACTGCGTGAGAGAATAACTACACAGTGCTGTCGGTCCATCGGAAATCATCGGAAAATGCGTCGCACAAATGAAGAGCGTGGAGTACGATGTGCGTTTAGAGGTGAGTAAACTTTTTTCTTGGCATGTGATAGAGATTACTAGGCTATCGCCAGCCTGGCACACATTAGCAGAAAGCTGGGATAGTTGGCATATTAGCAGCAATAAGAAGACAAAGAGACCGCACGAAGTGCCCGTCTCATGGATTTCTAGCGACGTTAGTGCTTTAAATGAGTGCATTAGCTTGTACGCGGTGGCCGATTAGGTTCTATGAAACCATTCTCGGATTTCTTTCTCTACTGCGCAGTTCTAGGCTTGCACACTCGAGCAGGCTGGTTATGTTGTGTGGATTTTCTAAAAACACTTACTTCTGTGCGGGCATAAACTGACTGTGTATTTTTTCCCCTAGTTATCAGCGCACGAAAGAAAAAGTGTGCAAGCTTATTGCACGTGCAAGGCTGGATGTCGTGGCTGGTGCAAGCACGGCGCGGCGCTGGCCCTGTATGTCAACAACCACCAACACACGTCGTGTACGGACCTGCGTGTGCTTGGCACAAGCCATCGACCCGCCCAGCGCTTGACACAAAGAAGTCCATCAGTGAACTATTCCCGAGTAAGTGTGAGCGTCTGTTTACACTTTGTGAAATCATCTTTTTGAACATGTGCAACTGTGTTTTTCGTTCATGTGGTCCCATCATAAAGCCAATCCTGAAGCCCCTCAGTCCGACAGTCGTGCACAGCCAGTTTCCCGACGTGAACTGCATGTTCAGGCATGTCGTAAATTTTGAAGAGAGTTGCGCGATTGAGGCACCTGATGCTGTTGTCGCCGTTGCTGCCAAGCAAGCTGACGAGTCACACTGCGACCTTGTAAAAAAATATTTGATAATGAGCGGCAGCTTCACCATAACTTTGAAGTTTCAACTACATTACCTCTGAGGCTCAAAAAGAGTGACATATTGTCCCCGCTCTCAGCAAAGGAGAAATGCTTTTATGAGTGTGTGATAAGCAAAAGCATGGATGAGGTTGTAAAAATTGCTTTAGCAACAAGGCGGCAAGCATCAGTGACAAGGTTTGTTGCCATATTATACCTAGTGTATCCACTTGTGTTTCTTGTGTTTCCTGTTATTGATGAGCATACCTAATCACAGATGGCACACAGAACGCCGTCTGCGGATAACAAGCAGCAGTGCACACCGCGTCAAAACCAGGTGCAACAACTATCAAACTCTGGCAAGTTCCCTCGCGAGGCCAAGGTTCTTTTCATCTGCTGTAACTTCTCATGGTAAGCTAGAATTCAGAAATAGGCTAGGTAATCTAGGCACTGTGCTAAATTGTATGAAAGAAGTTCACGGATATTTAACGCATAGCACGACAAACATTTACCGGTGCTGACTGTGGAGTCACCTTTTACTGATGCTTTGTGCAGGAACACAAATGGAACATGAAGCCAGAGCAGAGCTGTCCACAGCACTTGGCACTGTCATCCACGAAGTAAAGATGCATGCATACTTTGAAAGAGAGCTTGAAACTTATGCTACTCTTTTGATTTGTAGGTTGGCCTTTTCATCCACCCGGAGCAACCCTGGCTATGCTGCAGCCCAGATGGCATTCTGGATTCAGATGGAAGAATGTGTCTGGTCGAGATAAAGTGCCCATTTTCTTTAAATGATAGGAAACTCACCGACCGTGAACACGAAGAAAGCTTCGTGCCATACATCCACTATGTGAATGGCCAACTTCGTCTGAAGAAAACACACCAGTATAATCATATGATGATTTTTTTTAATACGTCTTTATTTCTGCGTTTAATAGGCCAAGTCTTGCGGCAGAAAAGGGGTGCTCTATGGGGGAGGGGGAGGGGGAATGGTGCTCTCTTCTTCCTCGAGGTGGAGTGGTCCCGAGGTCGGCTCTGCAGAGAGGCGGCCAGGCCCTTCCTTGTCCCTGAAAAAGTCCAAAAAAGCACTCCAAAGCTGGACTGCATCCTTGAGCCCAACGTGCGATGGCGGGTCGAGCCACTCCTGCAGCGTGCCAGGTCGGTTCCCGCCCAGGGAGCGTAGTGTCCTCTCTCGGACCGTGTCAAAGTCAGAGCAGCTCCACAGAAGATGTTCGGCCGTACCTCTGGCCGGGCGTGCCGGGCACTTAGGGCTCGGGTATGAGTGCGGGTTGATGAGGTGTAGCCTTGCTGGTGACAGAAGCTGGCCGGTCTGGGCTCGGCGAAGAAGAACCGCCTCTATCCTGCGAAATGTGCTGGGTGGACGGCGATATAGTTTCTCAGGGTTGGACAAATGCTGGAGAATGTTGCGGCGGTAGCTCTGTGCGCGGTGCCATGTCTCGGCCCTATCATAGGGGGCGACGTCGGGTGTGTAAAGGCGGCAGGGGCCCAGAAAGCGGAAACGACAGTGGGTCCAGGCAAAGGTGCGAAAAGAGCTGCAGCACGCGCGGCCTGGTGTGCCTTTTTGTTTCCAGTGATTCCTTCATGTGCAGGAATCCATTTGACGATTGTGGTGTAGCCTTCCCCTCGCAGGCGACGGACTTCAGCACAAATGGCCTTAAGAACGGCATAGTCCGCTCCCCCTGAGCGACAGACGGTGTAGGCTGCTTGCGAGTCAGTATAAACATAATGGGTACAAGGAGCCGGATCCTGTCTTTCTACTATGCGAGTGATGGCAAGGCGTATGGCTATGAGTTCAAGATTAGTGACAGTATGTTCCTCGGGAAGCCGTTGGACTGCAGTGGTATCCGACTCGGAATCATGACAAGCCACGCCGGCACCATTTGGAGACTGAGTGGCGTCTGTGTAAAGTTGATTATGCTGTACATTTTAGGCATGAGAGAAGCGTTTTTTTATATTTATTCATTACAGCAAAGCATCACTGTATGTGTAGAGCTTGATGAAACGTTCCTCGCAGAATATGTGCCCAAACTTGAGACCTTTTATTTTAAACATTTCTTGAGTGAGATAGTTAGGCACACCTGAAAGCATTCTCATTGTTTTGCTTCTTTTATGTACAATGTGATGCACCAGTGATATTACTCTAGCGCTTTGAAATGTGTTAGAACTTTGTGTTCCAGTAAGTGTTAATGGTACTCTATGTTGCTTTATGGTGTTTAACGTCCCAAAGCGACTCGGGCTGTGAGAGACGCCATAGTGGATGGCTCGGGATAACTGCGACCAGCTCACGATCTTTAACATTGTCTGCTATGATCGGGCCTTTTATGTTTGGAGTGAAGACAAACCGGCAACACCGTGCATGGCTCCTTCTGAATAATCAACGGGAAAGTTGATAAGCTTGGTGACTAAGCCAAGCGGCCAGATGGCTGGTGCGAAGAGAGCCAGAGACGGTGACTCACAATAATGAAATGCTCAGCACCTCTTCGTGTCCAGGTGCAGGGATTTGTCACCTTGAGTCTAAGGTACTGACGGCTTCGGCATTGTCGCCGCCATGGATAACGATCAGATCTGTCAAGTAATCCCCTTGAGGTGCCGTATTGAGACTGATACTGCATTTGACAAATGAGGTGAACGATGTTTCCGCTATTAGGTGGTCTAGGAAAATCAAGACATTTAAGCTGCGTTTTGAGACGCTGGAGAGATTCCCGCAACCAGCATGATGTGAATCAACATCTTTTTGATTTAACGATGTATTCCTCACTGATGCTTGAGGGCTCCTGGTCGAAAGGCGACAATGAGTCCTGGCAATACTGACATGGCAGCGTACACGAGCTTCTGTAAATAAATAGTAGTCTAGTCACCGATTCAGAGCATTTGTTTGTTTGCATTTTCGTGTTTTGGCAGAGCAAATACCCCAGACCCTGAGATTTTAGTTTATACTTTTGCTAAGTCCACTAGGGAATAATGCATTTTGTCAGTATGCCTTTGTAGCTGTCTTGTGTAACCATGCACAGCTAGTGCCCGCAGTGCCACTCTGTAGTAGTAAAAACACAGTAGTGTATTTGCCAACACTCAAGTGATTTGCTGCAATACTCTGAAACAAATGCTCCCGTGTGCTTACAACAGACCGGTATATAATTGACTGTGTTGGAGATGTCTGTGCTAGTACTTCAAATGTTTTTTTTTTTCTGGTGCAATATTTTTGTCTCTTTAAACATATTTACAAACGTCTCACAGCTGGGTACGAGTGGTGGCCCTGACTTCCATTTGCATTGTGTTTCAATCTTCATCTAAATCTCCATACAAGAGTTTCTGGATTGTGCCTCCACAGGAATGTGGGTATTGTGACACTTTACAATAAAAACTTCTACAGAAACATGCATGTCATTCATGCTCTGGATTATCAACACTCCTCAGCAGTAATGTTGTGCTAGATATGTAGTTTAGTTTCACCGTTTAGTGTCAATATGACTGTCATAGAATTACTGTACCTTGAAAGATGCACGACATTTTTTTTTTCATTTGCAGTAATTGACATGGCTTTTGAGAAGCTTCCACTCAGCTCACCTGCAGGTACCAACATGTGTGAATTTAAAATAAACCACAGAAAATCTTAAATTTTTAAAATGTATTTTTATTTGCCATCGATCCCATCCCGTGCTGACTTAGACAAGAAACACCATGCCAGTGCCGCTACAGCTGCTGCTATGCTGCATTCCCCATAAGCCAACGTGTATGCGCCATTATCACCTGCACCTTAAACATTGAAGAAAAGGTTAGCTTAGCCACTGAGAGAACGACCTAAGTTCTTTTTTGGAACCAATACCACTAAGCATGTATGGTAGACAAACATGCATTGATGTCAGCCTCAGCCCAGCATATTCAAAAGGCTGCTTTTTGGCCCAACAAGTTTATCAAAATGAGCATTCAAACTAACTCTGTGTCTGGATTACTTGGCTCATTAATAATGGGTGGCTGAAGGTTCGCAAGAATGCAGCACATCCGCATTATGTCACTCATGAGGCGAATCAGATCAACAGGCACCCTTGAATTACCTATGCCGAACATTTTCAGTCTCTGTATTGCTCTTTCAACGTGCATGCTCACTTGTGAGACATGATAGGTTTGCTCCAGCTCTTCGTGGGTGAATTGAACATTTCCTTTCGAAAATGGCGGTAGCACAATAATTCCCTTCTGGCTTTCAGTGGGCGCTTTAATTCCAGGAAAACCCTTGTCCGCTAAAATAACATCTCCTGGTTCTATACGATCAAGAAACCCTGACTCCAGCGTAATGTGAGTGTCTGAGGTGCGGCCACCATACGCCTGTGACACAAAGCTGACTGTTCCATTTGGCAATATGCCTATCAAAAACTTCAACGTGTAGCCACCTTTGTAGTGCGAAAACATGGCATGTTTCTGTTCTGTGGTGGGTGGTTCTTCTGTGCGAAGCTCTGGGCAATCAATTATGTAGCGGCAGCGTGGGATGTGCAGCTTAAAACATGTGAGCATCGTGGCTTGTACTGCTCCAAGCGATGGCTCGGGTATCCATTTCTGCATTGCATTTAGCAGATTAGTTAATACACAGTAGAATATGCGGCTAACTGTCGTGCGATGAAGGCCAAAAAGCACTGCAATGCTGGCGAATGAAACGCCGAGCTTCACCTTCATCAGGAATATTGACAACTTCTGGGAAATCGGCACGTCCACTTCTCTCAAAGCAATGGGCGAAAGCACAGACAATAACAGAGAAAAGAAGTTTGCGCTAACGCCGCACAGTTCACGAAAGGCATCCTTTCTCTGGATCAGAGAATTGTAGCCAAGAAATGCACAGCTTCGCTCGTTCGGTCCAATAGCTGTCGATCTCACAGAGGCACTTGCTTGGACACCTTTCTCAACAATGTTGGTATGGCAAACTTGTGTAGATGCGGCGCCTTCTGCTGTCACAGAGAGGAACAGAGTGCAAACACCTCCGTTAAAGTCTGCATCTGTCTGGGTCATCTGAAAAGTTGTAGAAAAGCATCTCGTCAAGCTTTGTTTTAAGTGCTTGGGAAAAACTTGAACGCATTGAAATGTTGCGTTAATCTCAAGCAAAAGAATAATGTCTTGGTTGACAGGAACAATTGAGTAATGAGATATTAGTTAAATGGAGTCGCGATCGAATACATGTTCCCTGCCATTAGGACCACTTATGATAATTGGTGCATGAAATGAAATGCCTCGAAACACTGCTTGAATTCAAACACAACACAGTGCTTCCAGCAAACAACTGGGGTGTGGCCTGAGGGTGGTACATCAGGGCAAGTGTCACTCCCAAATAATTTTTTTTCTGTTTACTACGGGACACCGAGCACGAGAGGTAAACACCTGTCTAAGCAGCACCTATTCCGTGTCAAGGGCGTGCGTCATCCAAAATTTCTTGCTAGGTCACTGATGCAAACGAAACACGCCTGAAGGCTAGTCTCTCGTGATAATAATAAATATATAACACTTTTGCTCACCACGGATGCGGATGTGCCCGTTTCTTCCGGTGATGCAATGATTTCGTCGGCGAAGTCAGTCGAGGAGTTCTCAAAGGAATGCGCAGTCACCGTGATCGCGCTCTTGGATGTCGGTGCTTGAAGCACTGCGCGACGTCGCTGAACCCTATAAAAAAACAGCTGTAAGCACGCTTAATGAATACTGCAATACATTTTTGGTTTTCATGGAGGCGCAACAATTTCTTTGAACTATCGGTTCAGCCGTGCTTCAAAGTCGGAAAGAACTGTAGCATCGCAGCAATTTTTCTCACAGCCGACTCTAACCACTTCACGGGTAACCTTTCTACTAATAACACTCACCTTTTATATCTGTCGAGCTTTGATGCCGGTAGTAGTGCATTACTTCTGTAACACGGCGGAAGCACAGCTGGCACATAGGCGGGATGGCTGGTGGTGTTCTGATTCCGTGGCACGCGTTGGGGCTGCGGCCACTCCTCAGATAGTTAACGAGTCGCAAACACCAAGAAAATTAAAACTTTATCCTGTGCATTTACATACTCGTAAAAACGCGGTGCTGCCACAGTCGTGCAGCGCGAAAGAACAAAAGAGGCGCAGGTCGCGTAAACAAGGCACTCCGAGACGGAGAAAGCGAGAGTGAGGGCGCACGGGGAGAAGGAAGAACAAGGGAGAGGAGAGGAGACCAATGTTCGCAGACGAAGGCGGCGCCCGGGCGGGAAACTTGAAATGGACGCGAGGCAGCACACTCCCCGTCTGGTTATACATATAACCACTATATGATGTTTTCAGTCCTCACACGGAATAAGCAGGACTGTCTCAGTCACAGGACGGAGAAACGTCTTGATCACTCCCCGTGTTGCCGTCTTGATTTCCACCTTTCGCACCTTGCCGTCCCCACTCGCAGTAACGTTCACAATGAGTCCCATGGGCCACTCGTTGCGGTGAACCTGGCTGTCTCTCAGGAGGACGAGGTCACCTGCCTTGAGACTCCGCGTTGGGCCCTGCCACTTGCGACGGCTCTGCAGGGTGGTAAGGAACTCGCGTCGCCAGCGGCACGAAAAGGCGTCGGCCAGCCACTGAACCTGCCGCCACTGTCGCCGATATATATCTTTGTCATTAAAGACTGGTGGCACTGTGTTGCCGCCGACCTTCTGGGTCAGAAGCGTTGCCGGAGTCAGCACTTCTCAGCACTCGGGGTCCGTTGAAACAGGAATGACGGGTCGCGAATTTATGATCCCCGAGACTTCTGCCAAGAGGGTTACCAAGACTTCGTGAGTAAGGCGACGAAAGGTATTCTCAAGAAGCATGGAGTCCAAAATTCGCCGTGTGACTCCTATCATCCTTTCCCACACTCCTCCCATGTGAGAAGCATGAGGGGGATTGAACACCCAAGTGCATCCATGGTCTGACAGGAATGTTCCTAGCTTCTCGTGGTCTGGGCCACTGATGCTCACTTTTAGTTCGGTGCATGCTCTAACAAAATTTATCCCGCAATCAGACCCCAGTTGCTTTGCCGGGCTCCTTATGGCAAAGAATCTGCGGAGCGCATGAATAAAACTTGAGGTATCCATGCTCTCGATTACTTCAATATGAACAGCACGGATACTCATGCAAGTGAAGAGCACGGCCCACCGTTTACTGTTGGCCTCACCGCCTCTGGTGCGACGAGACGTGACTCGCCAAGGGCCAAATACATCTAGTCCGACATAAGTGAAAGGTGGCTCGGTGCTTAGCCTTTCTGCGGGCAGGTCTGCCATCATCTGCTGTAGCTGCCTTCCTCTGAGCTTGCGACATGTAACACAACTGTGTATATATGAGGCGATGCTACGCTTAGCTCCGACGATCCAGAACCCAGCTGCCCTGACTGCTCCCTCAGTGAAGTGGCGTCCTTGATGTTTGACCTGTTCGTGATAGTGCCGCACAACCAGGGTGGTGACATGGTGTCGCCCTGGCATGATGATGGGCTTCTGCTCTTGCTGGTAGAAATGGTTGGCCCTGCCTAGTCGGCCACCGATTCTCAAAAGACCGTCGGAATCAACCCATGGATCCAGTCTCCACAGAGGGCTTGACTTCGGTAGTCGCTTTCCTCGTTGCAAGCGTTTCAACTCCTCTGAAAAGGCTTCCTTCTGGACAGATAGAATGACGACTGCCTTTGCTCGGGCTAGGTGTTCTGCAGAAGGTCGCAGTTGGTTAGATGAGCTGTTGTGCGGGCAGTTTGACACGTTTTCAGAAGTGCCCCGAATTTTGTCCACTAGCCGTACGAGCGTTGCAACTGCGCGAGTCAGCGTAATCCAACTTGAGAAGCGCTCGAACCGCTTGCTGCCGAGTTGTTTCACGTCCACACTGGTTGCGAGAACATTTGCCTGGGGCCGCACCTCCGTGTCGGAATCCGCATCGACCAAGTCTAACCTGCCCTTCAATACCTGCGAGCAGTGTTCTTGACGATACAAAAAGTCCGGGCCTGTCAACCAGGTCGATCCTGCCATTTGGGCTGCTGGCACAGACCTAGTTCCGAGATCCGCAGGGTTGATGTCAAAAGGAACATAGTGCCATTGGTCTGGCCGTGTAGAGCTCCTTATGCGTTCCACCCTGTTACTGATATACACAAAAAACCTTCGAGTCTCATTATGTATGTAGCCTAGGACGACCTTGCTGTCAGTATAGAAGTTCACAGCATCAAGTTCCATGTCTATTTCACGACTGATAAGCTCTGCTAGCTCCACTGCCAACACCGCGCCACACAGTTCCAGCCTTGGGATGATGTGTTCCGGATGCGGTGCTAGCTTAGCCTTTCCTATGACGAACCCCACATGACACGCACCATCTGGATATGTCACGCCACTGCAGCCACAGCTTTGGTTGATGCGTCGGAGAATATGTGCAGTTCCTTCCTCCCTGCGGTAGTAAGTGAGGCAGGGGCATAGGTGCGAGGTATGTCCAGCTGCTCGAGTACTTGCAAGGAGTCTTTCCACGCCTCCCAGGCGGCTCTCTTTTCGTCAGGAAGTGGGCAGTCCCAGTCGCATGTCTCAGCGACTAGCTCTCGGAGGAGGCACTTTCCTTGAGCGATGACTGGAGCAACAAACCCAAGTGGGTCAAACAGGCTATTCACCACTGACAAGACACCTCGCCGAGCGAATGGCTTTTCTTGGATTGGAGTCGTAAATGTGAAGACATCCTTCTTCAGATTCCAAGAAACTCCCAGACTGCGTTGGATCGGCTGTGAGCCATTGCTCAAGTCGAGATCCTTCAAATCCTTGGCACGGTCTTCTTCTGGAAAGGCTTCCAACACTGTAGGGTAGTTAGAGGCTATCTTGTGGAGCTTGAGGTTTGATGCGGCCAACATCTGTTGCGTGCGGCGTATTAGGCTGATGGCGTCCTTGTCGTTGTGGAGACTTCAACCCATCGTCGACATAGAAATCGCTCTCGATGAACTGCCTGACGTCGCTGCCAAATTCTTCCTCTCCTTCTCGTGCTGTTCTCCGCAGCCCGTACGTTGCAACTGCTGGTGAAGGGCTGTTTCCAAACACATGTACCTTCATTCGGTGCTCCACCACGTCACTATAGATGTTATTGTTGCGGAACCACAGAAATCTCAGATAATTTCGGTGGCCGTCTCGTACCAGGAAGCAGTAGAACATGTGCTTAATGTCCACAGTAATGGCCACGGGCTCTTTCCGGAATCGGATGAGCACTCCAAGCAGGCTGTTGATCATGTCTGGACCGGTAAGCAGCACACTGTTTAGAGACACGCCCTTGAACTGTGCACTGGAGTCGAACACGACTCGTGTTTCCCCGGGCTTTCGTGGGTGGCAAACACCAAAGATGGGGAGTTACCAACATTCTTCTCCTTCTCGAACCGGTGGAGCTTCCTCGGCGTGGCCGTTCTTGAACATCTTGTCCATGAAGCTCGCGAATTGTTCCCTCAGTTCTGGCTTTCTCTTCAAGGTCCGTTGGACAGCAGTGAGGCGTGACTCGGCCAAGCACTTGTTATTCGGAAGCCAAGGTCTTAGAGAACGAAAGGGAAGAGGCGCTACCGAACTGTTGGATTCGTCCCTTGAGAACTCGTCGTCCATCAGCTTCAAGAACTTCCTGTCCTCGACGGAAAGGGAAGGTCTGTTGTCATCCTTCGTTGTGTGGAACAGCGTTTCAGCGACCCTATCGTCACAGTGGTCCTTCCTAGCAGCGTTCTGAGCTGGTTGGAAGCATTGTGTCGACCCTTGTTGCGTGTCAGCGAGCTTCCCCTTGACCAGAAAATGATTCTGGCATGGCTCGAAAAGGGAGGGACGTTCATTTTCAAGGACGTTTGTTTTGAGGTTGCTCACAGAGTCCGGTGTGCGACTTCGACTTATGCAGACATTCCCCACGATGACCCATCCCAGATCCAGTCTCTGAGCAAATGGAGCATCAGCCGGTCCGTTGCGCTGTTGTCGAACCTTGTGTACTCTGAGGATGTCTCTCCCGAGGAGAAGTAGAATCTTGGCCTCTGGGTCCAAACGAGGAATGAGTTTAGCTACAGCTCTGAGATGAGGGTGATGCGATGCCACTTCCGGTGTTGGAATCTCGTTCCTGTTGTTAGGCATCTCGTTGCACTCGATGAGTGTTGGCAAGGGTAGCTTCACGGAGCCATGAATGTCCTCAATGAGAAAGCCGGATGCTCTTCTTCCTATCGCCTCTGTAGTTCCAGCACATGTCCTTAGTGTGTAGGGGGAACTGTCACCATTGAGCCCGAAAATGTCGAAGAACTCTGTTCTTGCAAGGGACCTGTTGCTCTGGTCGTCTAAGATGGCATACATTTTTTCAGTGTTGTGAGGCTGAGCCGGGTGACAAACTTTCACCAAGCAGATCTTAGAGCAGGATGTGCCACCGCCGCTTTGACCGCAGACCTCTGTACACTTGATGATACTTCAAGTGCGGAATCTTAGTCTAGACTTACATCTTCAGAGTCGTGATGAGCCACAGTAGACTTATGGTTGACATTTCCGGAATGAAGTGCTGTGGCATGCCTCTTGCTACCACAATCGTCACATTTGAGAACTGTTTTGCAGTCTCTTGCAAAGTGGTCTGTTGAAGCGCAGCACCTGAAGCATATCCCATAATTTTCCAGCAGAGATTTTCGTTCATCGAGCGGTTTTTCTCTGAAAGTACACTTCCGGAGGGGGTGAGGCTTCCTGTGCAGAGGACAATACTTGGTTGTATCATGCCACTTTGGTGCGTTTGAGGGCGGATGGTCGGTGCTTGCCTCCACGTCCGTCAGTTGCACTGAGATGGGCGTTCTTCTCGTGCCGTCATTCGCTGCCCATCTGTCTGCTCTTGGGAGCCTTGAAGGGGTGCCACTTGCGGTGTTGAGTTTGAAGCTAGGATCGTTTCTCGTTTTCGCTTGGTCCCTGATAAAGCTGGCAAAGAACGAAAAAGGGGGAAAGGCGACCCGATGATCTTGTTTGTACTTCGAGCCTTTCGCTATCCACATGTCTTGCAAGCGCTGCGGCAGTTTTTCTACAATGGGGTTTACCCCTCTTGCCGTGTCCAGATAGGAAAGCCCAGTCAGGTGAGGATCACATTATGCAGCCTCAACTTCAAGAAGCAGGTCTCCCAGCTCTCTCAGTTTCTCGGTGTCCTTGTCGGACAGTCTGGGGAAACTTGCGATTCTCCTGAAGATGGCCTCTTCTATAATTTCCGGACGACCATAGCATTCCTCAAGTCTTTCCCAAACTAACTCTAACCCGGCTTCAGGGCTGTCGACGTGCACCGAACGCAGCCGCTTTACATAGCTCGACGACTCGGTACCAAGCCATTTCACGAGAAGGTCAAGTTCTTCGCTTGCCGTGACCTCGAGAGTCCGTGTCATTCCCTTGAATGTAGATTTCCACGCCCGGTAGTTCTCAGGGCAGTCGTCAAACTTCGTAAGTGAGGTACTCACAAGGTCGCGTCGAATCAGATACTTTGCCATGGCGGTCAGTTCTGGGGCGTTAGCTTCATCTCCCTGCTGATGAGCAATGTTCTGGGCGATTCCTTGGTTGTGAGCGCTAGGTGTGCATGGAGCGTGGTCTTCAGGTGCTTCATCAACGTTCTGAAAGACTTAATGCTCTCCGCCGTCATGCCGCTGCGATTGCTGGCGCGAGCCAATGCGCACGTGAGCCTGGTCAAGTACATAGTCAAAGGTACGTTGAGCGCGGTCTTCGGATGCCTCCTCGACAGTCCGACAGATGTGATGCTCCCCGCCGTGCTGATCTACGGCAGCCTCCAGGATCTCTGCTTGTGCTTCCGCGGCGGCCGCTTCTCTATCCAACTGCAACACATGTAACTCAGTGTCTAGCTCGACTTTCTTGCGTTCGATCTCCGCGGCTGCATTTTTCTCTTGTTCTTCGAGTTTGGCCTTTTCCAGTTTCACCGCGGCTTCTTTCTTCATAAGAGAAGCCTGCACTCGCGCCGCGGCGGCCTCCGCTCTTGCTCTGGCGGCGAGCATGCTTGGCGTTGTCGAGACGGTCGAACGCTCCGAACGGGCTGAGCGCGACGAATGCCGTGACTGCACAGAGCGTGCCATTTTCTCAGAGCATGCGAGACGAGATTGGTCCGGACTCACTTGAGCAGCGGGCGACTTGCGGTCTTGCGACGCCATGCCGTGTGTGGCTGCGAGGCGAAAACGGAGCTTCGAAGCGCGGAGCCAGCCAGCGGAGGCGCCTAAGCCTGGGTGCTTTGGAGACGCGCGTGAGACGCCGACTCGGCGTTCATCGCGTTTTTACTGTTCTGATTCCGTGGCACGCGTTGGGGCTGCGGCCACTCCTCAGATAATGATGTGTGTGGTTTAGTGGCGCAAGGGCCAGATATGGCCAAAGAGCGCCATGTCCGTGTTAATTAGTTTGCAGTGAATCATGAGTACTATGAAGTTGGTGTGACGTGGCTGTAGAGGGGCCTTAAAAATGGTAGCGCTAAAGTGCGTAAAATCAGTATAATAAGATTATCGCGATGACTTATGAAGTGTACTATGAACAATAAGACACATTTAAAAAGAATGGTGTGATGTCTAAAGATATATCAGGTTATATAATATATGCTAGAGCACTACTGCCTCCTTAGAGCCCTTGAAACACAAGGGCCTGGAGGCATGTGCTATTCAAAACAATTATCGCAGCGGCATCCTCTGGAGCGAGGATGCTCTACGAATTTAATGGGCTTATAACGTGTAGAACTACATCCTTTAAGAAGTCGAGGACTGCCTTGGTGTTAAAAAGCGGTTCATGACCAAGAAACATAGCCGGGTGCAGAGGGATGTAATAACGGTATGCTAGCGGAAAATGTTTCTTTCTTTCAGGTTCAGCTTTCCGACACTCCAAGAGGACATGAAGGACGGTCAGCCTCTCCCCGCATCTACCGCAGGTTGGAGGATCATTTTCAGTGAGAAGAAAGTTATGCGTGCCAAACGCGTGTCCTATTCTGAGGCGACAGAATAGGACATCTGTTCGCCGGGATTTTGTTACGGAGGGCCAAGAACCTAACTGTGGCTTTATCACGTGCAGTTTATTATTTACTTCTGCGTCCCACATACGTTGCCAGTGGTTTCGCAGTTTTTTTCTTAAGAAAGGCTTCAGGTCTGTGACAGGGACCGAAGCAGTAGGACTAACTGCATGTAATAAAATTGATGTGGCCATCTGGTCCGCTAGTACGTTTCCCTCAATGCCCCTATGTCCAGGCACCCAGCATATAATTACATGTTGGTTAGATATATATGCTTTACACAGTACGGAGTAGAGTTCATTAATTATCAGATTTTTGTGGCTACAGAAAGACATCAAGGCCTTCACAACACTAAGGGAGTCCGTATATATAACCGATTTCTGGAGTTTTGATTTATTTATATGCTTTACGACCGACAGCAGTGCGTAAGCCTCAGCCGTAAAGATACTAGTTTCCGGATGCAGTACGTCGGTTTCCGAGAAGGATGGACCGACGGCTGCATAGGACACCCCGTCGTGTGACTTCGACGCGTCTGTGTAGAACTCCATGCAGGAGTATTTGTGCTGGAGTTCCCGGAAATGCATTTGGATTTCAATCTCTGGAGCATGTTTTGTAACTTGCATGAAGGATATATCGCATTGTATCAGCTGCCACTCCCAAAGAGGTAGCAGCTTGGCTGGATGCATTAAGCGAAGCTCGAGGATTGGGACACGCATTTCATCACTCAGCTCCCTCACACGCAGCGAGAAAGGCTGTCTTACGGAGGGACGATTATGAAAGAGTGTAGCATATGTCGTATCGTTAATGGTATTAAAACACGGATGTTGGGGATTAGAGTGGACTTTCAAAAAATATGTTTGGCTGATGTATGTTCTCTGCAGATGAAGTGACCACTCATTTCATTCGGCATATAAACTTTCAATAGGACTTGTTCTGAAAGCTCCAGCGGCCAGTCGGATTCCTAGATGGTGGACCGGATCTAGCATCTTTAGCGCGCTCGGGGCTGCAGAATGATAGATCACGGCACCGTAGTCCAATCGTGATCGGATGAGGCTCTTGTAAAGATTCATCAAACATTTTCTGTCGCTGCCCCATGCTGTATTGGATAAAAGTTTCAGCAAGTTCGTTGTTTTTAAGCATTTGACCTTGAGGTACTTTATGTGTGGAATAAAAGTTAATTTCAAATCAAGTATGATGCCTAAGAACTTGTGTTCTTTGTTCACAGGAATTCGCTGACCATACATTTCGATACTGGGTTCTGCAATGAGCCCTCTCTTTCTTGTGAAAAGCACACAAGAACTTTTGTTGGGGTTAACTTTAAATCCGTTTTCTTCTGTCCATTTGGACACTTTGTTCAAGCCCTGTTGAACTTGCCTGTCACATACTGTAAGGTTGCGGGATTTGAAACCTATCTTTATGTCGCCTACGTAAACAGAATAAGAAATGGCTGGCGGTAATGAAGCACGAAGGGTGTTCATTTTCACGATGAAGAGCGTGCAGCTAAGTACACCTCCTTGAGGTACACCAGTTTCCTGGATAAAAGGTCGCGACAATACATTGCCGACTTTCACGCGGAATGTACGGTTGGACAAATAGCTTTCTATCAGGACGAGCATATTGCCACGGATGCCAATTCCCGACAAGTCTCTCAAGATTCCATAGCGCCACGATGTGTCGTACGCCTTCTCCATATCGAGGAATACGGATAGGAAATATTGTTTATGTAGAAAGGCGTCGCGAATGTTTCCCTCAATGCGCACAAGGTGATCGGTTGTGGAGCGACATTCTCTGAAGCCGCACTGAAAGGGATCGAGGATATTGTTGAGTTCAAGGAAATGTACAAGTCTGCGGTTAACCATTTTTTCAAAAAGCTTACAAAGACAATTTGTAAGAGCTATCGGACGGTAACTTGCCGCCAAGGAAGGGTCTTTACCCTGCTTAAGAACAGGGACCACAATCGCTTCTTTCCATGTGGATGGGAGGTATCCCGTAGCCCATATAGCGTTGAAAAGCGTGAGTAGTGTAAGTTTGGTGTCAGTGTGTGAGTTTCTTATCATTTCGTACATAACTCTATCAGGCCCCGGAGCAGAGCTTTTGCATGTGTTCAAGGCAGCTCTCAACTCAGCAATACTCAAATGCCGGTTATAAGGTTCATTCTGTCTGGATTTTCGTGTTATTGGCTCACATTCTTCTATTCGTTTGTATTTCAAAAAGGATTGCGAATAATGGTTTGAACTCGACACGCTCTCAAAGTGTTCTCCAAGTGAGTCTGCCTGATCTTTCAGTGTTTCACCTTGTGTGTTCACCAAAGGAAGTGAATATGTTTGTCGCCCTTTTATCCTATTAACCCTGTTCCAGACTTTGGCCTCATCTGTATAGGAGTTGATACCTGATAAAAACTTCTGCCAACTCTCTCTTCTGGTCTGTCGGCGGGTTCGCCTGCCTTGGGATTTTACTTTTTTAAAATTGATAAGATTCTCCGCAGTGGGGGAGGCGCGTAGCAACCCCCACGCTTTGTTTTGTTTCTTACGAGCGATCCTACAGTCGTCGTTCCACCACGGGACACGCCGTTTGCATGCCAAGCCATTTACTTGTGATATACATTTAGTTGCGGCATCTATTATGAAGGCTGTGAAATATTCCACAGCAGCATCAATTCCTAACGAGGACATGTCATGCCATGAAATACCAGTTAAGTTTCGGAATTTCTCCCAGTCTGCTGTGTCAATCTTCCACCTAGGAGCCTGTGGTGGATATTCGTTTTCTTTAAGTGTTCTTAATAGTGTAGGGAAGTGGTCGCTTCCGTAAGGATTGTTCGTAACTTCCCATTCGAGTTCAGGCAGTACGGACGGGGAAACTATGCTTAGATCAACTGAAGAAAAGGTATTGTTTGCAAGACAGTAATAAGTGGGTTTCTTCTTATTCAGAAGACACGCACCAGAAAAAAAAAAGGAACTGTTCAACAAGACGACCTCGCGCATCCATACGAAAGTCGCCCCAAAGGGAGCTGTGCGCATTGAAATCGCCAAGAACAACATAAGGTTCTGGCAATTCATCTATAAAGGATTGGAATTCATGTTTCGTTAATTTGTAGTGTGGGGGTACGTAAAGCGAGCAAATGGTGACGAGTTTATATAGAAGAACAGCTCGAACCGCCACTGCTTCAAGGGGCGTTTGTAGCTGTAAACGCTGACAGGAAATACTTTTATGAATAAAAATGGCAACACCGCCTGATGACACGACAGCATCATCGCGGTCTTTGCGGAACTTGACATACGGTCGGAGGAAGTTTGTGTGTTGTGGTTTTAAGTGAGTTTCCTGTAGACACAGCACTTTTGGATTGTGTTTTTGTATGAGTTCTTGCACGTCATCAAGGTTCTTAAGGAGACCTCTGACGTTCCATTGAATAATTTGTGTATCCATATTGAATGTAAATAAGTGCTGTGTGTATGGAAACGTAAGGTATGCCTTAGACTACAGAGCCTTTTCGAGGCCCTGTAATCGGGGTTTTGCCCTTTCTGGAGCGTTCGAGGGAGCCTCGCCGCTCCTTAGGCGCTTGGTGCGCCTTGAGGACAGGTGTAGTGTCCATTGCCTCTTGTGAGGCGCCGGGCACGTGCTCTTGCGAGCGAGATGTTTCCCGAAAGAGTCCCGCCTTGGAGGGCAAGACCCCTGCGCCGACCAGCCCGGAGGTCGATGGGGCTCCCTGAGGGATCTGGCTGCGCCGGCTCTTGCCAGCGCTGGAAGGGGCCGGGGAGGTTGGGACAGCCTTGGCTACGCCCAACTTCGGGGTCGATGGTCCCTTCTCCTCGGTTGACGGAGCAGCGCTAGCTGCTACCGCCGCGGGGGCAGAAGGCGTAACTGCCGACTCACTGCTTGTGAGCCGGACAGCCGCCGGAGGCCGTTGTGACGCTGCCCCTGACGCGCCACATCGGCAAAGGTTTTCTTGGGCAGGTATGATACCCGCCTCCGTGCCTCCTTGAAAGTTATGTTTTCCTTGACTTTGATTGTAACAATTTCCTTTTCTTTTTTCCAGGAAGGGCACGACCGCGAGTACGCGGCGTGCTCGCCATCACAATTAACACAATGTGGAGTGTTCTGGCACGTTTCGGAGGAATGTTCTTTGTCACTGCACTTGGCACAAGTCAGCCGGCCTCGACAGTTCTGTGAACTGTGGCCGAAACGTTGGCACTTAAAGCATCTGAGAGGATTGGGAACATATGGCCGAACACGAAGTTTGATATAACCGGCCTCAATGGAATCGGGAAGGACACTTGAGCCGAAAGTGAGTATCAGGTGTTTCGTCTTGATCTCTTTTCCATCTCGCCTCATCTTAATTCGTTTAACATTTATAACATTCTGGTCACTGAAGCCCTCCAAGAGTTCAGCCTCAGTGAGCTCCATCAAGTCATCGTCAGAGACAACACCACGGGTGGTGTTCATCGTGCGATGCGGGGTTATAATTATTTGGGTTTCCCCAAATGACACTAGTGTTGACAATTTTTCATATTCTTTTTGATCGCGGAGCTCCAAGAGGAGATCCCCGCTTGCCATCCTCGACCCCTTGTATCCAGGACCAAAGGCTTCAGTCAATGACTTCGAGACAAGGAAGGGTGAGATAGTTCTTACTGGTTTATCTGGTTTTGCAGAATGGATGACATGGAAACGCGGGAAGGATTCTTTTTGGCGGCCAAAAAATTGGAAGACTTCATCGGTGCGCCCTCTTTTCTGAGGGCGATCAAGTAGTGGAGGGAAGGAAGTAGCCATGTGTGGACGTGTAGTTTTCGGCAGCAATGCCAGCCACCCACCATGGAGTCCAACAAGGGGACGCTGCACGGCCTGAAAAACAGGGCCTGCAAACGCCAGCTGTACGTTGCCACTATAACCCAATATGACATAACCAAGGTTGGCTACTCACACAAGGTTAACCCTTGCTGCCAGGAAGGTCGGAAGTAATAAAGAAATGAGAAGGAGACAGGAAAGGTGCAAAGTAAGAAAAAGACGAAGGTTGTAGGGAGAGAGAGACAGGAAAAGGCAACTACCGATTTCCCCCGGGTGGGTCAGTCCGGGGGTGCCGTCTACGTGAAGCAGAGGACAAAGAGGTGTGTTGCCTCCGCCGGGGGGCCTTAAAGGTCCGAACACCCAGCATCGGCTCAACCCCCAGGATCCCCCTTTCCCCGGACACGGCTAAGCCGCGCACGGTTAAACGCGGGAGGGTCCAACCCTCGTGTGCTCGGGTACGTGGTGTCGCAACACACCAAACGCCTGCTGACGCAGACGCCCCTGCGGGGCACTCCTCAGATAGTTAACGAGTCGCAAACACCAAGAAAATAAAACTTTATCCTGTGTATTTACATACTCGTAAAAACGCGGTGCTGCCACAGTCGTGCAGCGCGAAAGAACAAAAGAGGCGCAGGTCGCGTAAACAAGGCACTCCGAGAGGGAGCAAGCGAGGGTGAGGGCGCACGGGGAGAAGGAAGAACAAGGGACGGGAGAGGAGACCAACGTCCGCAGACGAAGGCGGCGCCCGGGCGGGAAACTTGAAATGGACGCGAGGCAGCACATCCGGCCATCGTGCTCGCTTTGTTACCGACAAAGTGAGCACTGCAGATGACTGTCTTGCGTTGCACTGGTTGCCACGAATCTCCATTCGGGCTAAAAATAATAAAAGAGAACAAGGGAGCCAACAATGTGGTAATATTGAGAGAAAGCGATAGAAACCGCGCGAAGACAGGACGCGCTTGCTTACCGGGTGCGCCGAACGGCAGCGATCCAACGTTGTCGCCGATCAGCCTCGTACGATTTCCAAGGAAAATGATAAAACTGCACCTTCGGCAGTTTCCCGGCCGTGTTCTTGTAGCTGTTATGACATCCGCACACGCAACAGTAGATAGAGGTCGACTGTTTTCGCCGCGTAAACACGCTTGCGTTGCTAGGGGCCATCGTCCACCTGCTGCGGATAGGCGCGGCTCTGCGGATGGAACAGGGACATTTCGCCAGCCGCCGCCGCCGCAGTGGCGCTGCAGGTCTGATTTGAAACAGCAGCGCTCGAGGCCTATAAACACTCGGTTCTCCCTCGATCCCAAGGTGAGGGAAACGGCCGACCAGGCACCGTAGACGAGCCGCCTCTCTGCGGGAGGGCTTACACACATACACCCTTCTGCACAGGTTCACGGTCCCCACCGACGCCAGACGGTCTTCGCAGAACTGGGGGCTTACGTCAGGAAAGGCACATCTTATTCCCCGGGCTGACCCCCACAGCGCGGCCGCCGGTTGTCCATTGTCTTGCATCTTGAAAGGCGCGTGGGAAGGGGACTCCGAAGACGTTCCCTCGGCAACTCCCCCGCTCACAGCAGATCGGGTCGGTGGTGGTGGGTTCCGTCACAAAGCCTGGTTCGTCGAACTCATCTCGGCAATCCCGCGACGCAGAGTGGCGGAAGGAGTGCATTGTCCTTAGCCCACAGTCGACTAAGTGACGCCGTGACTAGAGGGTTGTGGTGGCGTTCCACGAAAAGTTGACGCCGCTGACGCAACTGGCTGGCAAAACTTGCAGCTCAGCGGGCCGTTCTTAACACTGTCCACACGATCGACCGAGTGTGTACCGCCGTCATTCATGTCTTGTCCGGGAAAAAAGATCTTTCCGCCTTCCGCCCGGTAGCGCTCCACGTCATGAAGGTAGCGATTCCGCCATTCAGCCATGTAATCCCGGTCGATAAGCAGTGAATCGCGGCTCTTCTTTTGGTGCTTGAATCCGATCTCGACAAGCAGGTGACGCACAGTACACCGCTTCAGTGATGGGAGATCCATACGCTTCGAGAACTCGTTGGTTGTCTTCTCGACCGTCGGTATCTCGTTGCGGCGAAAGAAATCGTGCGCACATGACCTCAGCGTGTGAAACTGTCATACTTCGTGCTGCGTATTCTTTTCTCCGCATTTCGTGGGTGCTTTCGCGAAGGCGTCGACATTTTGCCACCCGAAATATGCGACGCTTCGACCTCCCTCTTCACGTTGAACACTGTGCATTCGCTGACACCAAGAATCTCGGCGACAAACTTGGTCGTGTCCTTCACGCTGCGTTCAGGCTCCCTGTTACACCAATGCGTGCCGCATGCAGTGGAGGATCATGTTGCGTGAATCGCTATTCTGGATGTGGCCGCTCTTGTTCTTCTTGTCGAGGCTCCTTGGTGCGGTGGACATCGAGGCGACACAAGGCTTGTTCGGCAACAAGGGATCGCATTCCAATGTCACCTCGCTGGGCACCATGGCGGAAAACTCGCACGGAATGCCTTGCGCGAAGTGGCGAGACTGCAGTCTTGCAAAAAAAAAAAAAAACAAGTGAGAAGGGGAAAAATTTGTGAAAACACAAAACCAAAAAATATAAATTTTATTCTATTTAAAACCAAGAGTATTTATTTAAAACGATGAATGAAGCGTTTTGTTACTTTCCTGCGTCGATTGTCTTCTCACCCCAGGTTTGTAATGGTTTCGATAAGTGCGTTTTTTTAAGTAGTTGTTCAATAGCAACCGATTCATTTTAAGCTCGGAAAACGAGTAGTAAATGTGCCGTGTACATGTAATCTAGCGCAAAAGCCATGCAGAGCTGCTCTTTCTACTTTTGTCACACACAGTGAAGGTAATGAGCAGACGACGCGCATCGTTGTAGAAGGCACGGGGTTATCTTACTCTCGCGATCCGGCACGTGCTGTAGCACATGAAAGCTCTGCTAAACCAGTCATCAAAATATAAAGGTCATTACTTATACCAAGAATTCCGCGTTTCAGAAGCACGATTTTTTGAGCGGGACTATATTAGTCGCGGAGGCAATCGGCTGTCGCGCTTCGGTCTACTGGGCGAGGCCTCCCCTTTTTTTCTAGGGTTGCACCCGGCTTATAGTAAGCAAGCACAGTTACTCACATTTTTAATGGTAAAATGCGGTCGAAAAGCTCCCTCAAAGTTGCCGGTGCTGCGATGTTTCTCCCAGCATACATGTCGTTGCGTAGTGGAGAAGCTGTGGCACGCTAAGTATACGCATTATTTCTTTGCAACGTCCACCCAACTTTCCACGACAACCAGAGACAAAGGGAACGCATTCCACGGCATGAACATCGTTGGCACACATTTGGCTAGCGTGCCACGCACACGGCGAGTTTGCAGCGAGACACGAGATATCTTACGCGGTAGCTCAATCGGTAGAGCAACGCACGCGTAATCCGAAGACGTGGGATTGTTCCAAACCTACGGCAAGCTTCTTTTCATCCAATTTCATTTATTTATATTTCCTTTATTTCAATTATTCAGTACAAGTATGTTGTCCCCTGTGTTGTCCTTCGTGTCTTTGTTGGCTTCTTATGACATGATTATATCTTCTGGCAGTTATATGCACCCGCGAACTAAATCACATTTCATTACACCAAACACAAAAACACGATTAGACAAGCACATCGGTCACAAAAAACACGCACTATGCATGTATCATTACCCCCGGCGGCAGAAGCACCGTCCCGTGTCGTCTAAATATCGGTGA
This sequence comes from Dermacentor andersoni, assembly GCF_023375885.2. Lineage (NCBI taxonomy): Eukaryota > Metazoa > Arthropoda > Arachnida > Ixodida > Ixodidae > Dermacentor > Dermacentor andersoni. The sequence goes on from NC_092823.1 coordinate 6,916,655, forward strand.
GAACAGAAGAGTAATATGGCTTGAGGCGTGCGACATGCACAACGTCAGGGGAATTTGGGGCAGATGAGGCACTGGTACTGAGTGGGGCGATTTCGTAGGTAACTGGAGTCACGGCCCGCAGCAGTCGATATGGGCCTGTGTACCGAGACAGTTTTTTTGACAGGCCAACGTGACGAGTCGGGGACCACAGGAGTACCAGAGATCCAGGCGAAAAGTGGACATCTGTGTGTTGGCGATCGTACAAGCGCCGTTGCTTCTCTTGAGAGGTCAGGAGGCGAGCGCGGGCGATTTCTCGTGCTTGGGCTGCCCTAGTGATGGCGTCAAGTGCATACTCGCTGGTCTCTCCTGCGGCGGATGGACGGGATGCGTCCAGTGGCAATGTGGGTTCTCGGCTGAACAACAGAAAGAACGGGGAATAACCGGCAGTGCCGTGACGTGAAGAATTATATGCAAAAGTGACATAGGGTAGGGGAAGGTCTCAATCAGTATGGTCGGACGAGACATACTTAGCAAGCATGACTGTTAGGGTGCGATTCAGACGCTCCGTGAGACTATTAGTCTGTGGATGCTAAGACGTAGTCAGCTTGTGCTTGGATGAGCAGGACTGCAGGATGTCGGCGATGACTGTAGAAAGAAATGTCCGACCCCGGTCAGTGAGCAGTTGGTGTGGAGTACCATGCTGCAGAATCACCTCGCGTGAAATAAAGTCGGCGACACCTGAAGCGCAGCTTTTTGGAAGCGCTCTGGCGATGGCGTAGCCCGTGGCGTAGTCTGTGGTCACATCCACCCACTTGTTGCCAGACGTGGATAGAAGAAAAGGGCCAAGTAAGTCCAAGCCAATGCGAAAGAACGGCTCCGAAGGAATGTCGAGCGGTTGAAGGCACCGGCAGGGAGAGTCCATGGTGTTTCTCGGCGCTGGCATTTTTCACATGCCGCAACGTATCTCCGGACGGAGCGGGAAAGGTCTGGCCAAAAGAAGCGTCGGCGAATCCAGTCGCAGGTGCGGGAGACGCCAAGGTGACCTGCCGTTGGTAAATCGTGAAGTTTTTGCAGAACAGCTGACGGGAGGTGCTTAGCAATGACGAGGAGTAGGGCAGGATCGTCGGGGCTTACATTGTGGCGGTATAATACACTATTCCGGAGAACAAACAGGTGAAGGGACGAATCAGAAGGCGAAGATTCCAAGCCATGAACGATGGCGCGCAAAGTGGCATAACGGCGTTGCTCGTCGGCAACGTGTAGCAGCTGAGAAACGGAGGGAACGCGAGCGTCGGTATCGGGGTCAGGGTCAGCGGGTGTTTCGTCCACTGGATAGCGTGATAAACAGTCTGCGTCTTGGTGTAATTGGCCCGAGTTATACCCACTGCATAGGAATATTCTTGCAGCCGCAGAGCCCAGCGACCAAGCCGGCCGGTATGATACTTGGGAAAGCCAGCAAAGCGCGTGGTGGTCTGTCATTACAGAGGAGTGCCTGCCATACAACTACGGCCGGAATTTGGAAACCGCCCAAAAGAGAGCCAGGCATTCACGATCTGTAATCGAATAGTTGCGCTCAGATGCTATGAGGAGGTGGCTAGCGTGTGCGATAACGCGATCTACACCCTGCTGGAGCTGGGCTGAAACGGCTCCAATACCGTGCCCTGTGGTATCGGTACGCTCCTCTGTAGGAGAAGACCGGTCAAAGTGGGCTAGTATAGGTGGCGTGGTGAGAATGTTGGTGAGGTGGGCAAACGCGGCAGTTTGAGCAGGGCCCCATATAAATGACATGTCCTTCTTCAGAAGATGAGTAAGAGGTCGGGCAATCGCTGCGAAGTCTTTAATGAAGCGTCGGAAGTAGGAGCAGAATCCTACAAAACTACGGACGTCTTTGAAAGACTGAGGTACAGGAATAGACGTGAGAGCACGAATTTTCTCCGGGTCTCTTCGAATACGGGGAGCGTCGACGAGGTGGTACAGCACTGTAATCTGCCGACGACCGAAGTGACACTTCGAGGAATTTAGTTGGAGGCCAGCCCCGCGGAAGACTTGAAGAATAGTCGATAAGCGCTGATGGTGTGTATCAAATGTAGGCGAAAATAAGAGAACGTCATCTAGGTAGCAGAGGCATGTTGACCATTTGAACCCTTGAGGCAAAGAGTCCATCTTACGTTCGAAAGTTGCTGGGACATTGCATATACCGAATGACATAACACTGAATTGGTATAGACCATCAGGAATGACGAACGCGGTCTTCTCTTGGTCTTTTTCATCCATAGAAATCTGTCAATAACCAGACCGCAGGTTTATTGATGAAAAATAGTTGGCACCGTGGAGACAATCGAGGGCGTCGTCAATGCGAGGCAAGGGGTAGACGTCTTTCCTGGTAATGCTGTTACATGACGATAATCTACGCAGAAACGCCATGTGCCATCTTTCTTTTAACAAACACCGCGGACGACGCCCAAGAGCTCGACGAATGTTCAACAATGCATTTAGCAAGCATCTTGTTCACTACATCTTGAATATATCCTTACGCTCTGAAGCAGAAATTCGATATGGCCGGCGATGAATAGGACCGGCATCACCAGTATTTATGTGATGCTTAACATTTGAAGCCTGGCCCGATTGGCGATTGCTGAGACCGAAGATGTCGTGGCAGTAAACCAAAAGAAGACACAGAGGTGCTGCTTGTTCAGGCAATACGTCCGCAGCAATCATGGGACGAAATGTTGCGTCAGGGCAAATAGCATCCTGTGGACATAGTGAAGAATCGGAGCAGAAGTCTAAGGAAAACGTCGTGACGTGGTCATCTCCTATAGCACGGAGCGTTGCAACCGATACGCCTTTGGGTAGAACTCCCTTTGTCAGGCCAAAATTGACCACGGGGAGGCATGTCCGGTTATCGGCGACGGTGACGACGGAGTAGGGCTCAGTGATATTGCGCATCAAAAGGACATCAGGAATAGGTGTGGCGACGTAATCACTATCGGGCACAGGAAAAGATGATAGCAAATCGACGAAATTCAAGGCTTTGGGTGGCAGGCGGACGAAGGCGGTCGTACTAAAGTTGTTCCGCAGGTCGGCACGAATATGCGCGACTAGAGGAAGTTCGAGGCAAAGGGTACCGACAGAACAGTCTATCAAAGCTGAATGCGCCATAGGAAAGTCGAGTCCGAGGATTAGGTCATGGCGACTGTAAAAGATTGGTCAGCACTGTAAAAAGATCGGGAACGTGGCGGTCGGCGATACTTATGCGGGAAGTACACATTCAAGTGACGTCAACAGTGCTGCCATCGGCCACGCGTACGGCTCGAGCAGTAGGAGGGGTGAAAACCTTGCTCAGTAGACGACGGAGGTTACAGCTCATTATGGACACCTGGGTTCCAGCATCTATTAACGCCGTCAAAGGGACACCGTAGACGTGAACATCAAGTAAGTTCTGGTTCGTTGCCTGGGTGAATGGCGGATTTCGACACGACGAAAACAATGCAGCACTACCTCCAGGAGCTGCATGGTCTGTCTTTCCGTCCGGTAGGGTCCATAATTGGTTGGCGACGAATAGCGGCGTGGCTGTGGCGACGGGGATCGATGGCGCTGAGGTGACGGCGAGCGAGGAGGACGACTGTCATCGACGGGTTCGTCAGAGGTAGGAAGCATACGGCGAGGCGAGTAACTGTGCGGGTCGGTATTGGGGAGGAGACGGGGAAAAGGAGCTCGAATACGGCGACGTCCAGGAGGTGCGGCAGTGGCGAGCGACGTGGCCAATGCGGAGACAACGAAAGCAGACGGGCTTGTCGTCCGGAGTTATCCACTAGGTAGGTTCCGGTATCTGGGAGGGGAATACAGATCGCCGTGAGGCGTAGCAGTTGGCACCGGTCGGGCGTCAGGTTCGGAGACAGAGCAGGCAGCAGGAAAATCTAGGTTTGTAAATTATTGCCGCACAGCTGCCTGAATGAGAGAGATCGCTGGGGCTGGTTGGTCAATGGTGGGGTAAGGCGGGCTTGGATGGAACGGCACAGTACTCGTGGCCTCGAGCTCGCGGCGAACAATACGTGTGACGTGATCATTCTAGGCTGGTGAAGCGGTAATGTCGACGCAAGACGACGTCGTAGCCGTGTTAGAGAGCCGGGAAAACTGTGGAATGACGCGGCGGCTTTTGAAGAGCTCAAAGTGGCTGCGTTCCTTGACAGTGTGACGTCGATGGTGGACAGATTGTTGAAGACCAACAAGTTGAACGCGTTGTCCGCGATCCCTTTGAGTACGTGGCCGACTTTGTCAACCTCGGTCATTTTCTCGTCGACTTTCCGGCAAAGAGCGAGCAAGTCTTGTATGTATGAGACATACGATTTAGTAGAAGACTGAACTAGGGTAGCAAGCTCTTTTTTAGCAGCCAGCTGCCGACCGGTGGGATTTCCAAAGAGGTCGCTAAACTTTTCCTTAAGAGCACATCAGCTAGAGTTTTCGTCCTCGTGTGTCCGGAACCAGACACGAGGAGTTCCGCCCCAGTAGAATAGGACATTCGCTAGCATAATGGTAGGGTCCCAGCGGTTGTTTCGGCTAACACGCTCATACAGGCTGAGCCAGTCCTCAACATCGACATTATCTTGGCCAGAGAATATGCCACGATCGCGGTGATTGGTAACCATACTTACGTTGTTGTCGCGGTCGCAGGAGTAGAAGGAGACGAGGTGTCGAGGCGGCAGCCATGGCGGAAAGTAGGACGGTGTGGCCACTACGGAGCTCCGTGGCGAGGACGGGGAACGGCGCCCTCCACCAAAATGTTACGCGAACGAAGGATTAAGACTGGAGACTATTTATAAAATATATTTGCAAAGAGTAACTGCAGCGCAGGCCAGTTCAACCGAAAGCTCCACAGCCAGAGAGCGTTCGTCGTCTTCGTCGGGGTGCCCGCGTGCATCGGCCACAAGAAACACGCAATATGCATGTATCAATATTAAATAACTTCCTGCTGTCGTTACCATCAACTGTATAGCCTCAGGTGTTGCTGACACCATCTCCGAGGCACCCATGTGCAGTGTGCGATGTTTCAGTGCGCGTTGCAATAGTGTCAGTCGCAAAGAATCAAACCTGCTTGGGTGGTGCAGGTTACACACATGTAGTCCGTATCTTGCTTTCGTGTTAGCGTGGTTAATGTGCGCGGGTTGCACTCCTGTCGTGCGTGCCTTCTGTGTTGATCGTGCGACCCACGATGATTTCTCGAAAAACACACATGTCTCTGCAGCGTGCACGTGTCCTGCCTGGTATGTGCCCAAAATGTGCGCCGGCGTACGATGTGCTTGCAACCAAGTACTGCAGTGCATTCCTGCAAATAGACGCTGCCGCTTACGCGCAGCTTCTTTGTCGTGGTCATGTCTATCTACACAATTGTCGGTTGCCACTTAAAGACAAGTAACACAGCCAAGAAATCAAACTACGCAGAGCCAGGCATACGCTATAGATGTTCGCACGCCAAGTTTCACCCTAGACGCCAGCGCTCGCTTCTCCCCTGGCGGAACGACTTCACCTCTCACGGGTGTACGTTTCTACCGCTTCCATTCAAGGTCGCGTCCGCGCTTAATGTCTCTTGTTTGCGACGGCGCCTCTTCGGATGACTGAAATCATTATTGTTTTGTTAACTGTCACGACAGCAATGTAAACACGAAAGGGTTGATGCCATCAGTGAAATTCTGCCGCTTCACAAGAAAATGGTACGAAAAAAGCAGACGACAGACATGGATTACTGCGGTGCGCCGAACGAAGTAAACAACTGGCATACGAAGCGAGCTCGTTCATTGATCACTCCAGAGTATGGCGGTTTCTAAATGTAACCCATATGAATTTATTAGTTACTCGGTATATAATCCTTTTATTCATATAAGATCTTTCAGTTGTTCGACCAGCGCTTATCCTGTCTTCTTTCTCGTGTTTCGTTTGTGTGTGCGCTGCCCAAGAATGGAAACCACTTCTGTTGCTTGAGCTAGCAGTGGCCGGAGTTCACGCGTGCAGAGAAATTGAATATGTGCACGATGCATTGAACATGACCGGAGTTCATTCCTGCATCACCACTGCACCGATCGATCGAGTTACTGGACGATACGCGCCCGCGTCTTGGTCGCGACGGCATTGCTGAAGCTGAAATGATTACTAATATGTTCAACTTCCGTCTCTTGAGCACTGTTAAAAAATGGCCAAGCTATTTACATTGCAGCCTCTATTCTATATTGTAGGGGACGTACCAGTTAAAGTTGTGTGCGCATGTGGTACTTGTGCTATGCGGCGATATATTTTTTTTATTTCCGTACAGGGTCGACGGAAGCCCGTTGTCACCATCAGAGACAACACGGATTTGTAGTAAACATTTTGTGGGAAACTGCAAAAATGACTTGAGCTGACACGCATCGTATGTGCCGATGATTTTTCCGGTGGCACATACGATGTCGTTTCCAGTTTACGGTTTGGACACTTGCATCGCTAAGCAGACGCTGCTGTTTCGCCGCATTGCAGCCATGAAAATAATCGTCAAGCGTACCGATCTTCTCAAAGGCAAATAGAAGCGTGTACATCGTCACTTAAATAAAACGTCCACGCACACACCCGTAGGCACACACCACGCGCGGTACGAAACGTGCCCAAACACACGCAGTGCAAGAGGCAATCAAGGCGCTGTGAACGATGGGAGAGATGTACACCCGCTAGTTGAATTTTGCCCCGCATGCGGCGCTTTCACGCCGGCGCGATAGCGCCGCTCTGCGGTGCCGTTATTGTCTATAGGTTTGCACTGTATACCAAAAGTGACAACGGGGCGGCGGGAACTCACAGTGCTCTTTAAAAAAAGCGTCGGTGTTTTGTGCCTAGCCCGGATCAATCGGAATCGTTTCCAGAGCATGCATGACTTTTTTTTTTCTTTAAGCAATAAATTCATTATTGGTGACAGCGAAAGGGACTAAAACCACAGTACTCGGCGCTCCCGCTGTTACATCATTTTCTTCATTTTTGAAAGCAGGAGCCAACGTTTCGACAAGTGGACTTGTCTTCTTCAAGGCGACACAGTTATGTTAACTTGTTCTCGTTTTGCTCATCCTCTTCAATTTCCATCTCCAGCCTTCCCCGTCTTTTCTTCATTTTTGCCTCTTAGACTGCTCCCAACCACGAATGTAAGCCACTCCCACAAAAGGCCAAGGGTTTGATTCCCACCCAAGGTCATGGGTTCGAGTGCCTAATTAACTATATTTTAATGACCTGTACCTTAATTGACATCGCCTTCATAAACACCAAAGGTAGGGGTTAGATTCCCACCCAAGGTACTGGGTTCAAGTGCCTTATTTAACTTTATCTTATTTAACAGGGCCTTAATTACATCGCCGTCATTAACAACAAAGGTCGTGGGTTCGAGTACCTTAATTAAATATATAATGATTGACTGCGCCTTAATTAGGATCGTCTTCATTAACATCAAAGGTCAAGGGTTTGACTTCCACCAAAGGTCGTGGGTTGGAGTGCATCTATTACCTATTTCTTAATTAACTGTGTATTAATTAACATCGCCTGCATTAACACCAAAGGTCGTGCCCTCGACTCCCACCAAAGATCGTGGGTTCCAGTGCCTTTATTAACTCTATCTTAATTAACTGTGTCTTAATTAACATCAGAGGTCGAGGGTCCGTAACCTTAATTAACACCATAGGTGGTGGGTTTGACTCCCATGAAAGGTCGAGGGTGTACCTTTTTGTACATCGTCTGCTCACGCCGGCAATGCTGGATTTTTCACGACTTGGCGTCGTACACATTATTATATGATGCGCTTTGACCTTAGCAATAACACATAAAGCTGTCTACTCCTCTCATTATAAATATTAAGGTGCATTGTCGTTTGAGTGTCTGATATACTTGTATATCAAACAACATTAGACGATGCATTTCATATGAATATCTGATGTCACATTAGGAATACCTTAAGTTCTCTACAGAAACGCATTGCATCTTCATAAGGGACAGCGCAAACTCTTCAGCAGTCAAACCTTGCGAATGACAGCGACTTCTTATTGCCACGAAGAGCCAATATGGTTAAACTGCGCAGAAGCGTCATTGTGAGCAGTTAAGAGTGTTCATGCAATAAAGCGTATCGGTTTGCAGAAAAATGAGCATTTACAACTATTGGACATGAATTCAGTGAACATGTTTTCTTTTTAACCATAGCGAGTGCCGTTCCGAGGCGCCTACATGTAATATGAGAAGATGAGCCTGTAGCAGGAATGGCCGTTTCTTAGACCGTTCCGATCACGCACGGAGTAGCATAAGGTGCACTATCAGCTAATGCGTAGGCATTCCTTTGTAGCGCAGCACAGATACGTAGAGAGAGGAGCATGTCTACAATAGGTCAGATTGGGCTAGTTGAACCTTGAACAACGAAAAGGTAAGGCACGTGACATTGCAGATAGAGTCAACGAGGATAAGAGTTTTTAGCGTCGGCAAACGTCAGCATATATCGGCGCAGCAATGAAATCCACGGCAACAGACGGTAATTATCAGAAATGCGCGTGGTAACCACTGACTGCAACGTGACCAGCGCCGCTCCTCCCTTTTCCACGCAGGTTCGCTTTGCCCACGACACTATAGACCCAAGCAGGTTTTGCCTGTCAGGCGCCGGGCTGTTCACAGTGGACCTACAGATGCTAGTTTCGGTGAGTATGAACAGCGTCCTGTAACTTTCTTTCTTTCTTTATTGTTTCCTCAGACACAGTCTAAGAGGGGGCCGAGGCCAAAGGTCACAGAGCGCCTGGCAAGGGCGCCGGCCACCTTGCACTATATACATAGAAAAAATACATCAAGAAAATTCAGTCAGACAGACATCATAGATTCAGAGAGTGTGCAATATTAAAAAGGGAGACTAGTCACTGCCCTAATATAAAGTCAGCAAGTAATTGGTACAAAAAATTTACATATGCAACATGATCTCCGCAACGTAAATACAGAACGCAGCAATTCCATTACCAGTCAGCACGTTCAACACGATCATTCATAGACAAGGCACTCATCACAAACACCAAGACACAAAAACCAAGCACAATTTGACAGCCGTGTATCAAAATTGCAGTAGCTGAGAGGAGCATGACAAGGGAGAACAAAGCGCACTTTTTGAGGTACTTTACTGTAAGGAAAACATCATGTCGCTGTTCACAAGAAACTTCCTACAGTATTTCTTAAATGTATGTACACCTTTATTAAAGTGTGCTTGCATATCTTTTCTGTTTAGAGCATTGGTTATTTGAAAAGATAGAGCTTGCCTTCCATAGTTGGTTCTAACTTGCGGCATTTTTCGTTCTGGGTTTCAGGTACTGTATGAAATTGAGCTGGGAACTGTTGAAATATGTAACTTTTATTTATAGATTTGTACTTGTATTTGATTTGTAACTTGTATTTACCACCCGTACACGGTAGTACAGTCTAATTGTCACCACTTGCTTTCATCTTCTAAATTGCTGTGAAAGAATCAGCACGTAGAGTACACACATGTAATGCGAGTGCCAGCAAGTTGAGTGCGTTGTTGCGCGTCCCTTAGAAAAACCAAGCGACTTAGAACATTGCACTAATCATTTGTCGGATCGCTAAATGAGATCAAGCAGATTACTTCCATTTTATGAAAATATACAGGTGTCCAGCGTACACCATTTACAGCGAATATTTTAGGCCAATATAAAGCCACTCGATTTCCACCATATTCAAATATTCTCATTGCCATTCATCACCAAGTGCCATTGGCCATTTCACCTTTGGCCATTTCTGGTTCTTGCGCCAAAAAACAATATCCATAAATCAATCAACAGGTGTCCAGCGGTATCGTGCCTTCGCAGGCATGCCCCAGTAAAGAATTATAGTAAAGAAAAATTACAGTAAAGAAATATAGCGACGAACACTGGAAATAAATGTGTTGTTGAAAGTTAGCCCTGCGTGTGTCGGATGTGCCTTTCTGTTGTCTTTGTCGTTCAGTTTGCGCTGCAAAAAAATAAGATGAAACAACCGTCCGGGTGTGTCGCAGTAACCAGTGTTGCCAACGTTTTAAAGCGAAGCTTTCTTTGCTTCTTCTCCCGACTTTCCGAGCGCTGCTGCTTCGAAGGCCTTGCCGTGCGCGCTGCTGGTTTCTTGCAAATCCCGTCGCGCATCCCGGAGGCGACGGGAGGCGCGGGGTAGGTAGTTATGGAGAAGGTCCCCTAGGGGAACTTTAGAATGGCATCACCGTCAGTAACATATAAAAAGGAGGAAAATAAGAAAGAGGGCTCACCATGCAATAGGCTACATGAACATACAGGGCGACAGAAGAGAGCAAAAGTGGGTAGAGATTGAGGAGTAGTTAAATAGAGGACAAATAGGGGTGTATGCGGTTACAGAAACGCACCTTAGAGACTCGTAGGAGCCGCCAGTGATGATTCCTTCACTCTTGCCTCCTCTTCCACTTTCCTCCTCGTGGTCTTTCTTTCATCACCCACTGCGCTTCGCGTTCGCATTCAACTTTCGCTGTGTTGGTTCGCTCGGTTACGAGGTACGACGCTGAGGCACGCCAACGCACAACGCAGGAACGGGTGCCTAAAGGCCTCCTAAAGGCCCAACCACTGGCATGCCTCGGCACGCTTTGGCGCGATTGGAGCAGAAGGGCACGCAGCCGCTGGACACAAGCTCTGACGCACGCCGACGCCCATTCGTCGGCTGCAGCGCACTGTTGATATGCCATTTTGTCTTCAAACATTAGAAGTCCGGCCTAAAGAAGGCGGTTGTACACTGAACTAGAGACAATAAGTTAGTAATTTGTACGCTGTTTTAGATAAAGTAAGCACGTTGGATCAATATATGTGCTTTTGTCGCAAGTTTTTTTTACCTCTTAAGTAACGATAGTGCATAAAATATTCACATCAGCAATCGTCCTCGCTTCCTGCTCGTCGTCTTTCTACAAGATCGCTTTGCTAACACCTGCATGACCATGCCATATCCTATCAAATGCTGTCGTACGATTTCATTTTTGGTAGCTCATTGCACAGCCAACTATACAAGAACTAGGTGCTTAAAGCATAATTCAAAAATCTGTATTAGAAGTATGATTATACTACCTGGTGTATGAAAGAAACGCGAAAAGTGAGTTCTCAGAAAATCGGCAAGAATGTATGCCACAGGTCGGCGCGGCACGCGAAGCACAGCCACAGCGTAAGCTGGAGGAGCGGTTGCATGGGGGCTCTATTTTTGGCACCAAGCGCTACAGGCCTTCGCGGCGGAGTTTCTTCGCGTCGTTTTCACGAGAACCATCTGAACTGTCCGCCCGGCGTCGACAGCGAGCTGCGGCCTGTCTTGCTCTCTGCACAGCGGCCTGCTGAGCCCGATGTTGCCTGGTTGCAGCCGCGCGCGTAGCTCTACGAATCGCTTATTGAGGTTCATAGCTTGCGAGGAAAGGCCATAACGTGTACCGAAGAGTAAACACAGGTAACCAGAGTACGTGGCCCACATGGCTCATCCCTTGACCCGTGGCGCGGTACGTTGCTGTTGATGATAGTGATGGCATCCCTTTCGAAACAGGATGGTGACAAATAGTAACCCAGCCTGCTACATCCACGATCAGCTACATGCAGCATGCAACTGTTATATGGAACTGCCACATGTCGGGACATCTTGTGGAACATACCGTAACTGCAATCATGGCCTCCGAGATCACGCCGCTCGCGGGAGCGAACTCTGAGGCCATGCTGCAATGCAAAGTTTGTACTATCGACGCTACGCAGTGAGCATGTCAAATGGCACGTTACGATGGTAATGATGACGATGATTTAATAGCACTCAATTTGAAACGGGACAATGAAAAACACTAAGCTAGCCCGCTGGAATTAATCAGGTGTAGCATACATGTTTTTCATTACATCACTATCTATATATCTCGATAATCTTCTTTTCCCTCCCTAAGACTTCTCTTCTACCTTGCGCCACTGAGGATGCAGCTGCACATGGCGCGCCACCTGGCGTAATAATATGCAGCTGCAATCAAAGGGCGCACGTATAGACGCTACGCGACGCGAATCTCACATTGAAGGTCAAGTGGCACGATACGATGCTAATGATGATCATTATTTATTGGCATTCTTTTGAAACGGCGTAGTCAAATAGTCAACTAGCCATCTTGATTTAATCAGGTGCACAGGTACGGTCGGCGCGAAAGCCGCCGCACCGCTACTCGAGAACGGATGCGACGACTTCGGTCCAATCCCGAATATCGGTTTGGTGAAGCGGCGGCGAAACGTCGAGAGTTGGAGAAGACCTGCAGTTACGAGCTCGCGTTACCACGCCACAACACATTGTACATACTTAAATGACCGAGTGTTGATTGCTCTTTTGGGTGGCTAACGACGACCCCAACTTGACCGAGTCTCGAAGCATAACTGCGCAGAAAACTTGGCCGAACCAAGAATAACCTAGGTGGGGCCGCCAGTTTCGCTGTTTGCCCAGTCTTCGCGCTACTAGTGCGAAGCTGCCCCAAAGTTTTTCTCATTACCGGCGATAGCTGCTACGGACACCGGACACTGGCATCGGCGGACGCCACACTCGAAACGGCTGTTGGAACGAGCCCATAACAGCTTACGCTGTAATTATTGAAAAGATATGCATTGTTTGCCTGATTAAATCAAGTTGGCTAGGTGACAATGTCACTGCCGCGTTTCAAAGGGGATGCCAACAAATCATGTTCATCATTAGCATCCTATCACGCCACTTACCTTGCAATGTGACGGTGTGTTCCAATTGTGGCCAGCAAAGGAGTCAGTCTATATAGACAGCTAAGGAGACAGCCGACACAGCTTCGAGGCCACATAACGGAACGCGTTTCTAGCCGTCTGGATGACGTGCCGAACACGTTTCTGCGACGTGACGCCACCTTCCGGCGACAAGGAAAAGTTGAGAAAAACACACACTATTTCTGTATTTTAAGTCTTGCGTCCGCAAAGCTATGAAAAACACAATATAGCTTACATTAAAAAAGTAAGATATCGTGTCTGCGTTTTATTGTGCGCAGACAGCCTCTCTGTCGGTTTTCCAAGTGTCCTACTCAGCCGCTAACTTGATCGATAGGAAAGTAGCCTGCGTCGTTCTTCACTTCAATGCTGTCTTCGCGAAGCTGTCTCTTTTGACGTCTTCGTGAGAATTGGAACCAGACTTAAGATAGCCGCTGTCCACCTAGCCATCTACTTTGCCGTCTACGGCGAGTATTGGAACACAGCCTGAGATTCACGCCGTGTATCGTCTATATGGGTGGCCTTCGCATTGCAGTCGCCTGTCATTACACCAGGTGGCACGCCTTCTAACAGGTGCGTAGTCAGCGGCGCAAGATAGATAGAGAAGTCTTGGGAAGGGAAAAAAGATTACCGGAATGTATAAATATTGATGTAATGTAAAACATGTATGTTCATCCGCATCAGCCTGGCTACGCACAGTGCATGACAAAGACCTCTCCCATTCTTCTCCAACTACCCCGGTCATGTGCTAATTGCGGCCATGTTGTCCCTGCAAACTTCTTAATCTCATCCGCCCACCTAACTTTCTGGCGCCCCCTACTAAGCGTCCCTTCTCTTGGAATCCAGTCCGTAATCCTTAATGACCATCGGTTATCTTCCCTCCACATTACATGCCCTGCCCATGCCGATTTCTTTTTATAGATTTCAACTAAGATGTCATGAAGTCACGTTTGTTCCCTCACCCAATCTGCTCTTTTCTTATCCCTTAACGTTACAGCCATAATTCTTCTTTCCATAGCTCGCTGCGTCGTCCTCAATTTTAGCAGTACCCTTTTCGTAAGTCTCCACGTTTCTGCCCCGTAGGTGAGTACTAGTAAGACACAGCTGTTGTACACTTTTATCTTGAAGGATAATGTCAACCTGCTGTTCATGATCTGAGAATGCCTGCCAAACGAGCCCCAGCCCATTCTTATTCTTCTGATTATTGCAGTCTCATGATCCGGATCCGCGGTCACTACCTGGCCTAAGTAGACCCTTCGCCGCCCTTACCATTTCCAGTGCTTCGCTACCTATCGTAAACTGCTGCTCTCTTCCGAGACTGTTAAACATAACTTTTAATTTTCTGCTGATAAATTTTTATACCCACTCTTCTGTTTTGCCTGTATCATGTGTGCCTGTAGCATGCATTGCAATTAGTCCCCTCAGTTACTAAGCAAGGCAATATCATCAGCGAATCGAAAGTAACTAAGGTATTCTCCATTAACTATTATCCACAATTCTTCCCAATCCAGTTCTCTGAATACCTCCTGTAAACACGCTGTGAATAGCATTGGAGAGATCGTACCTCCCTGTCTGACGCCTTTCTTTATTGGGATTTTGTTGCTTTCTTTATGGAGGACTACGGTGGCTGTGGAGCCGCTATATATATCTTTCAGTATTTTTACATATGGCTCGTCTACGCCCTGATTCCGTAATGCATCCATGACTGCTGAGGTTTCGACTGAATCAAACGATTTTTTTTTATTCAATGAAAGCTCTATATAAGGGTTGGTTATATTCCGCACATTCCTCTATCACCTGATTGATAGTGTGAATATGGTCTATTGTTGAGTAGCCATTACAGAATCCTGCCTGGTCCTTTGGTTGACAGAAGTCTAAGGTGTTCCTGGTTCTATTTGCGATTACCTTAGTAAATACTTTGTAGGGAACGGACAGTAAGCTGATCGGTCTATAATTTTTGAAGTCTTTGGCGTCCCCTTTTTTATGGATTAGGATTACGTTAGCGTTCTTCCAAGATTCCAGTACGCTCGAAGTCATGAGGAATTGCGTATACAGGGTGGCCAGTTTTTCTAGAACAATCTCCCCGCCCTCCTTCAACAAATCTGCTGTTACCTGATCCTCCCCAGCTGCCTTCCCCCTTTGCATAGCTCCCAAGGCTTTCTTTACTCCTTCCGGCGTTACTTGTGGGATGTCAAATTCCTCTAGGCTATTACCGCTTCCATTATCGTCGTGGTTGCCACTGGTACTGTATAAATCTCTATAGAACTCCTCAGCCACTTGAACTATCTTATCCATATTGATAAAGCTATTGCCGACTTTGTCTCTTAACGCATACATCTGATTCTTGCCTATTCCTAGTTTCTTCTTCACTGCTTTTAGGCTTCCTCCGTTTCTGAGAGCATGCTCAATTCTATCCATAATATACTTCCTTATGTCAGTTATTTTACGCTTGTTGATTACCTTGGAAAGTTCTGCCAGTTCTATTCTAGCTGTAGAGTTAAAGGCTTTCATACAATGACGTTTATTATCAGATCTTTCGCCTCTTGCGATAGTTTACTGGTATCCTGCCTAACAAGGTTACCACCGACTTCTATTGCACACTCCTTAATGATGTCCATAAGATTGTCGTTCATTGCTTCAACACTAAGCTCCTCTTCCTGAGTTAAAGCCTAATGTCTGTCCTGTAGCTTGATCCGGAATTCATCTGTTTTTCTTCTTACCGCTAGCTCATTGATCAGCTTCTTATGTACCAGTTTCTTCCGTTCCCTCCTCAAGTGTAGGCTAATTCGAGATCTTACCATCCTATGGTCACCGCAGCGCAACTTGCCGAGCACGTCCACATCTTTTAGGATGCCAGGGTTAGCGCAGAGTATGAAGTCTATTTAATTTCTAGTCTCGCCATTCGGGCTCCTTCATGTCCAATTTCGGCTATCCCACTTCCGGACGAAGGTATTCATTATCCGCAAATTATTCCGTTCTGCAAACTCTACTAACTCTCCCCTGCTATTCCTATAGCCTATGCAATATTGCCACCCGCCGTGGTTGCTCAGTGGCTATGGTGTTAGGCTGCTGAGCACGAGGTCGCGGGATCAAATCCCGGTCATGGCGGCCGCATTTCGATGGAGGCGAAAACACCCGTGTACTTAGATTTAGGTGCACGTTAAAGATCTCCAGGTGGTCGAAATTTCCGGAATCCTCCACTACGGCGTGCCTCATAATCAGAAAGTGGTTTCGGCACGTTAAACCCCATAATTTAATTTTTAATTTTAATGCAATATTGCCCACTGACTTGTCTCCAGCTTGCATCCTGGCTAATCTGGCAGTGAAGTCGCCCATCAGTATAATGTATTTTGTTTTGACTTTTACCCATCGCCGATTTCACGTCTTCATAGAAGCGTTCGACTTGCTGGTCATCATGACTGGATGTATGGGCGTAGACCTGTACGACCTTCAATTTGTACCTCTTGTTAGGTTTCACAACAAGACCTGCCACCCTCTTGTTTATGCTATAGAATTCTTGTATGTTACCAGCTATATCCTTATTAATCAGAAATCCGACTGTCCGCTAAGTCCGCTAAGCCCCGGTAGCGCAGGATGAGCCCGCTTTTTAGCACTGTATATTCACACGGGTGCTTGCCTATCTTTATCGGGCGACCACATTTCGCCGCCTAACAAATGTTATCGCACAGCGCGGGACCAGCCTGCATGTATCGGAAGTTTCTGGAATGTTATCGACGCTTCTATCCGCTGTCTGTTGTCGCCGAACCTTGCGTAATCTGATTGCATGTATACGCGACGTAATGGTTTAGAATTTTGTCGAAGGCACGTGGGTACGTGATTACTCTGGAACATTCGATGACTGATGTATAAGAGCCGACGAGCTTAACCCTCTGATCAGACTTTCGACAATCGCCGACCGTTTTCGTCGTTATCGTTGACCTATAAGCGTAGCCTGTTTTGTGGGCACAGGTTCGCCCAATAGAAGTGTTTTTTTCTTTCACAGTATAGCTGCTGTGTTCTTCAACGTCATCACCACGTGACTTCTGGTGGAGGTGCTTTCCGTTCATGTACCGGACGCCCCCACAAAGCCGTGACCCAAGCTGGCACGCGGAAGACAACACCAACGTAACCAAGAACCAGCCAGGTAGCCGCAGGCTGCAAGGACTGCCCCCGGAGCACGGACTTTTGCCTGAGACGACCAGGAAGATCATCGCCCAGTCAACCCAAATGAGAGCCTCAGCGTCCCCCATCATGCTGCAGCAGCCAAGGGAGCCTCCGACGTTCCGCGGTTCAACATTCGAAGACCCGGAAACCTGGCTTGAGACGTACGAGAGGGTCACTGCTTTTACCAGCTCGAACAGCGACGACAAACTTCGACATCCCTGTTTCACATTGGAGGACACCGCCAGGACGTGGTTCGAGAATCGAGAAGCCACTTTGACGACGTGCGACCCGTTCCGAAGCGGCTTCCTGCAAACATTTACAAGCGTTGTGCGAAAAGAGCGAGCCCAAGCTCCACTGAAAACCAGAGCACAGCTGCCGAATGAGACGATCGCGGTTTTCACGGAGGAAATAAGCCGTGTGTTCCGCAGCGCCGACGCGGAAATGTCCGAGGAGAAGAAAGTCCGCCTACTGATGCGTGGTGTAAAGGAGGAACTTTTCGCCGGAATAGTAAGAAGCCCACCGAAAACCGTCGACGAGTTTCTTCGCGAGGCGACGAACATCGAGAAGATGTACATAGGAAATGCAGAACCGGCAATTCGACCGCCGCACCAAGTCAACAAACTATGCCGGAGTTCAATCATTGGCCATCGACGACCTGCGCGAGACTATCAGGGCAGTCGTACGAGAGGAGCTTCAGAAGATCTTCCCTTCATCGCAACTTCAAGCGGCCTCAATCGCGTCAATCGTCAAAGAAGTCCAGCGATCGCTTGGACTTCCCGACGTGCAACCGAAATCATTCCAGCCCCAGCCGGAAGCGATGACCTTCGCCGCCGTCGCCCGCCGTCAAGGTCTCCCTCCATGACCGCTCCAAGGCCCTGTACGCCGCAATTCCGTCGACCACTGCTGCCGCCGCCAGTACGCCCACCCGCCGCACAGCGCAGCTACCCGAGGAAGACAGACGTTTGGCGCGCTACTGACCACCGCCCGCTCTGCTATTACTGCGAAGAAGCTGGGCACATCTATCGTCGATGCCCATACCGGAAGATGGGACTCCGAGGGTTCGCCGTTAACGCGCCGAGACCACAGCTTGGGGAACGACCTCGCGATATTTAAAAAAATTAAATTATGGGGTTTTACGTGCCAAAACCACTTTCTGATTATGAGGCACGCCGTAGTGGAGGACTCCGGAAATTTCGACCACTTGGGGTTCTTTAACGTGCACCTAAATCTAAGTACACGGGTGTTTTCGCATTTCGCCTCCATCGAAATGCGGCCGCCGTGACCGGGATTCGATCCCGCGACCTCGTGCTCAGCAGCCTAACACCATAGCCACTGAGCAACTACGGCGGGTACCTCGCGATATCGCCGACTACCTCGCCGCCACTCAGTGGAGCCCTCGACGACCGTCCCTTTCGCCGTCACGAGGCCGCTACCTGTCGCCGCAGTGCCGACCATACGCTGGCACAGCCCAGGGCCGGTCCGTCAGTCCATATCCGGAAAACTAAAAGCAGCAACCGATGGAGGTGTGGTTGCTGTTCGTCGAACTGAACAAGATCCTCCGCCGCCGGTGAAGACGCCGAAAAGACTATCTCGACAACATAACAACGACGACACACCGCCGTCCCGACGAAGTCTGGCAGCAAAGAACACGCTGATGAAAGACGACCTGACGACGCGACGTTCCAGCCACAGGTCAACGCGACGCAGCCGTGATCCGATGCCAAGACCTAACTGTAACGCAGGAAAAAGAACCACCGACCTCGACGTGCTTCTCGACGGCCACGCAGTCAACGCCTTAGCCGACACATGGGCCAATTACTCCGTCATAAGTGGACACATCGCCGCTCAGTTGAAAAAGGTTAAGACTGCATGGGAGGGCCCTCAAATTCGGACCGCTGGAGGACACCTCATTATGCGGACTGGAATCTGCACGGCAAGAATTACCGTTCATGACCGGCCTTACCCTGCCACTTTCGTTATCCTCCAACAGTGTTCACGAGACGTCATTCTCGACATGGACTAACCGCTAACGCTGTCGCAAGATCAAGCGATACACCCGGAGAGCTCTCGTGGTCACACTTTGAATGTGCTCAAAGATCAAGTGAGCATCCCGCCGCGCTCGAGCATTCTTATTTCCGTCGGCACCGAAACATCCGCTGACGTAGAGGGCGTCATCGAGGGCGACCAGCATCTACTACTCGACAGTGAAATTTCCGTCGCAAGAGCGATCGCTCGACTCCCCGGAGGGAAAGCGGAAGTGATGCTAACCAACTTCAGCCAAGAGTTCAAGCACATCAGCAAGGGCACGACAATCGCGTACATCGAGGAAATTGTGGAAACTAGCAATGCCTTTGCCTTCTCCAATTCTGCCGGATCTACCGCGCCGACCATAGTCCCCGAACCAGACTTCCACGTAAATCCAAGTCTCCCCATGAGCAAGCAGCTACAGCTCAAAAGTCTTCTCCGACGATACAAAGACTGCTTTTTGACGTCATCGAGGATTCGACAACCACCGGTTGCAAAGCATCGCATAATAACCGAGCAGTGCGCTCAATCACTCCACCAGAGCCCTTACGGAGTTTCGATGCGAGAACGTGAAGCTATTAGGCAACAAGTCGACGAAATGCTCCGCGACGACATCACCCAGCCGTCGAAAAGCGCGTGGGCATCTCCTGTTGTCATGGTGAAGAAAAAGGACGGAACCATACGTTTCTGCGTCGATTATCGTAGACTGAACAAGATCACGAAGCAGGACGTATACCCCCTTCCATGGATAGCCGGAAAGCCGACGCATTGGATCGGCTCTGCAACGCTAAATACTCCTCGTCGATGGACCTCAAGTCTGGCTACTGGCAAATAGAAGTCGACGAGAGAGATTTCAAAAAGACCAACTTCATCACGCCAGACGGCCTCTTCGAGTTCAAGGTGATGCCATTCGGACTGTGCTCGGCGCCTGCAACGTTTCAGCGCGTCATGGACACGGTGTTAGCAGGATTGAAGTGGCAGACGTGTCTTGTTTACTTGGATGATGTCGTTGTCTTCGCCGGAAATTTCGACGATCACCTTAGGCGGCTTGTGACAGTATTCATAATCATCATCATCATCAGCCTAGTTACGCCCACTGCAGGGCAAAGGCCTCTCCCATACTTCTCCAACTACCCCGGTCATGTAGTAATTGTGGCCATGTTGTCCCTGCAAACGTCTTAATGTCATCCGCCCACCTAACTTTCTGCCGCCCCCTACTACGCTTCCCTTCCCTTGGAATCCAGTGCGTAACCCTTAATGACCACCGGTTATCTTCCCTCCTCATTACATGTCCGGCCCATGCCCATTTCTTTTTCTTGATTTCAACTAAGATGTTATTCACCCGCGTTTGTTCCCTCACCCAATCTACTCTTTTCTTATCTCTTAACGTTACACCTATCATTCTTCTTTCCATAGCTCGTTGCGTCGTCCTCAATTTCAGCAGTACCCTTTTGGTAAGCCTCCAGGTTTCTGCCCCGTAGGTGAGTACTGGTAAGACACAGCTCTTATACACTTTCCTCTTGAGGGATAGTGGCAACCTGCTGTTCTTGATTTGAGAATGCCTGCCAAACGCACCCCAGCCCATTCTTATTCTTCTGATTATTTCAGTCTCATGATCCGGATCCGCGGTCACTACCTGCCCGAAGTAGATGTATTCCCTTACCACTTCCAGTGCCTCGCTACCTATCGTAAACTGCTGTTCTCTTCCGAGATTGTTAAACATTACTTTAGTTTTCTGTAGATTAATTTTCAGACCCACCCTTCTGCTTTGCCTCTCCAGGTCAGTGAGCATGCATTGCAATTGGTCTCCTGAGTTACTAAGCAAGGCAATATCATCAGCGAATCGGAAGTTGCTAAGGTATTCTCCATCAACTTTTATCCCCAATTCTTCCCACTCCAGGTCTCTGAATACCTCCTGTAAACATGCTGTGAATAGCATTGGAGATATCGTATCTCCCTGTCTGACGCCTTTCTTTATTGGGATTTTGTTGCTTTCTTTGTGGAGGATTACGGTGGCTGTGGAACCGCTACAGATATCTTCCAGTATCTTTACATATGGCTCATCTACACCCTGATTCCGTAGTGCCTTCATGACTGCTGAGGTTTCGACTGAATCAAATGCTTTTTCGTAATCAATGAAGGCTATATATAAGGGTTGGTTATATTCCGCACATTTCTCTATCACCTGATTGATAGTGCGAATATGGTCTATTGTTGAGTAGCCTTTACAGAATCCTGCCTGGTCCTTTGGTTGACAGAAGTCTAAGGTATTCCTGATTCTATTTGCGATTACCTTAGTAAATACTTTCTAGGCAACGGACAGTAAGCTGATCGGTCTATAATTGTTGAAGTCTTTAGCGTCCCCTTTTTTATGGATTAGGATTATGTTAGCGTTCTTCCAAGATTCCGGTACGTTCGAGGTCTTGAGGCATTGTGTGTATAGGGCGGCCAATCTTTCTAGGACAGTGTTCCCACCATCCTTCAACAAATCTGCTGTTACCTGATCCTCCCCAGCTGCCTTCCCCCTTTGCATAGCTCCTAAGGCGTTCTTTACCTCTTCCGGTGTTACTTGCGGGATTTCAAGTTCCTCTAGACTATTCTCTCTCAGCTTATCGTCGTGGGTGTTACTGGTACTGTATAAATCTCTGTAAAACTCTTCAGCCACTTGAACTATCTCGTCCATATTAGTAACGATATTGCCGGCTTTGTTTCTTAACGCACACATCTGATTCTTGCCTATTCCTAGTTTCTTCTTCACTGCTTTTAGGCTTCCTCCGTTCCCGAGAGCCTGTTCAATTCTATCCATATTATAGTTCCTTATGTCCGCTGTCTTACGCTTGTTGATTAACTTAGAAATTTCTGCCAGTTCTATTCTAGCTGTAGGCTTAGATGCTTTCATACATTGGCGTTTTTTGATCAGATCTTTCGTCTCCTGCGATAGCTTACTGGTTTCCTGTTTAACGGCGTTACCACCGACTTCTATTGCGCACTCCTTAATGATACCCATAATATTGTCGTTCATTGCTTCAACACTGTGGTCCTCTTCCTGGGTTAAAGCCGAATACCTGTTCTGTAGCTTGATCCGAAATTCCTCTAGTTTCCCTCTTACCGCTAACTCATGGATTGGCTTCTTATGTACCAGTTTCTTCCGTTCCCTCCTCAAGTCAAGGCTAATTCGAGTTCTTACCATCCTATGGTCAATGCAGCGCACCTTGCCGAGCACGTCTACGTCTTGTATGATGCCAGGGTTCGCGCAGAGTATGAAGTCGATTTCATTTCTAGTCTCCCCATTCGGGCTCCTCCACGTCCACTTTCGGCTAACCCGCTTGCGGAAAAAGGTATTCATTATCCGCATATTATTCTGTTCTGCAAACTCTACTAATAACTCTCCTCTGCTATTCCTAGAGCCTATGCCATATTCCCATATTGACTTGTCTCCGGCCTGCTTCTTGCCTACCCTGGCATTGAAATCGCCCATCAGTATACTGTATTTTGTTTTGACTTTATCCATCGCCGATTCCACGTCTTCATAGAAGCTTTCGACTTCCTGGTCATCATGACTAGATGTAGGGGCGTAGACCTGTACAACCTTCATTTTGTACCTCTTATTAAGTTTCACAACAAGACATGCCACTCTCTCGTTAATGCTATAGAATTCCTGTATGTTACCAGCTATGTTCTTATTGATGAGGAATCCGACTCGTAGTTCTCGTCTCTCTGCTAAGCCCCGGTAGCACAGGACATGCCCGCTTTTTAGCACTGTATATGATTCTTTTGGCCTCCTAACTTCACTGAGCCATATTATATCCCATTTACTGCCCTCTAATTCCTCCAATAGCACTGCTAGACTCGCCTCACTAGATAACGTTCTAGCGTTAAACGTTGCCAGGTTCATATTCCAATGGCGGCCTGTCCGGAGCCAGCGATTCTTAGCACCCTCTGCTGCATCACAGGTCTGACCGCCGCCGTGGTCAGTTGCTTCGCAGCTGCTGGGGACTGAGGGCCGGGGTTTGATTGTTGTGTTCATATAAGAGGTTGTGGCCAAGTACTGCACCAGGGTGGCCAATCCTGCTCTGGTGAGAGAGTGCGTTACCGGTTCTGGTCACCGGGATCAGGCCGCACTCCCGGCCTGTTTGCGCAATTTTCTCAACACACGTTTTTTTTTTTATTTTCCGGTGGAGAATTGTGCGGCCCGGGATTTGAATCACGGTCCTCTTGCACGGGAGGCGGATACTCTACCGTCCCCGCAGGAGTTAAATTAAAAATTGAATTATGGGATTTTACGTGACAAAACCACTTTCGTCAAATCATCAGGGCTCATTCTGAAGCCGGAAAAGTGCCGCTTCGCTTACGATGAGCTTCTGTTCCTAGGCCACGTCATCAGCAAATCCGGAGTACACCCCGACCCGCAGAAAACAGCTGCCATCGCCTTCGCTGACGCCTTCTACGTCAGCGGGCGTTTCGGTGCCGACCGAAATAACAATGCTGGAGCGAGGCGGGATGCTCACTTGATCTTCGAGCACACTCAAGGCGTGGTGACTACAAGGGCTCTCCGGCGGTATCGCTTGATCTTCCGACAGCGTTATTGACTTCGACTTCAGGTCGATGATTGCGCCGTGTTCAGGAAGTCCATGCCGAGAATGACGTCTCGTGAACACTGTTGCAGGATAACGAAGGTGGCAGGGTAAGTCCGGTCATGAATGGTAATTCTTGTAGTGCAGATTCCAGTCGGCGTGATGAGGTGTCCTCCAGCAGTCCGAATTAACGGGCCTTCCCATGCAGTCTTAACTTTCTTCAGCTGGGCTGCGATGGGTCCACTCATGACGGAGTAATCGGCCCCTGTGTCGACTAAGGCGGTGACTGCGTGGCCGTCGAGAAGCACGTCGAGGTCGGTGGTTCTTTGTCTTGCGTTACAGTTAGGTCTTGGCGTCGGATCACGGCTGTGTCGCGTTGACCTGTGGCTGGTATGGGACGTCGTCAGGTCGTCCTTCGTCGTCGTATTCTTTGCTTCCACATTTCGCTGGGATGGCTGCGTGTCGTTATGTCGACGAGGTAGTTTCTTCGGCGTCTTCGTCGGCGGCGGAGGATCTTCGTCAGTTCGACGAACAGCAACCGCACCTCCATCAGTTGCTGCTTTTAGTTTTCCGGATAGGGGCTCGCAGAGCGGCCCCGGGCTGGGCCAGTGTATGGACGGCGCTGCGGCGACAGGTAGCGGCCTGGTGACGGTGAACGGGACGGTCGTCGAGAGTTTCACTGAGTGGCGGCTGGGTAATCGGCGATGTCACGTGGGCGCTCGCCAAGCTGTGGACGCGGCGCGTTGACGGCGAACCCTCTCAGTCCCAAGTCGCGGTATGGGCATCTGCGGTACACATGGCCGACTTCTCCGCAGTGATAGCAGAGCGGGCACTGGTCGTGGGCTCGCCCAATGTCCGTCTTTCTCGCGTCGGTGCGCTGGGCGACGGGTGGGCGTGCTGGTGGTGGCGGCGGCGGACGACGGAATTGCGTCGTTGTAGGGCCCTGGCGCGGTCACGGAGGGGGACCTTGACGGCGTGCGACGGCGGCATAAGTCATCGCTTCTGGCTGGGGCTGCGGTGATTCTGGTTGCACCTCAGGAACTCCAAGCGATCGGTGCGCCTCTTCTTTCACGATGTCGGCGATCGAGACCACTTGAGGCTGCGACGAAGGCAAGACCTTGCGCAGTTCTTCGCGCACAATGGCCCTGATGGTCTCGCGCAGATCGTCCGTGGCCAGTGATTGAAATCCTGCGTAGTGGGTAGAGCTTGTACGGCGGTTAATTGCCGGTTCCGCATTTCGAGTGTCTTCTCGATGCTGGTGGCCTCGCGAAGGAACTTTTTTACGGTCTTCGGTGGGCTTCGTATCATTGCGCCGAAAAGTTCTTCCTTCACACCACGCATGAGAAGGCGGACTTTCTTCTCCTCGGGCATATCTGGGTCGGCGTGGCGGAACAGACGGTTCATTTCTTCCGTGAAGATGGCAACGTTCTCGTTAGGTAGCTGCACTCGGGCGTCCAGCACGGCTTCGGCCCTTTCCTTGCGCACGACGCTCGTAAAAGTACGCAGGAAGCCGATACGGAAGAGGTCCCATGTTGTCAAGGTCGACTCCCGGTTCTCAAACCACGTACTAGGGGCATCTTCTAAGGCAAAGTATACATGCCGCAGCTTGTCGTCGGAGTCCCAGTTGTTAAATGTCGCGATTCGTTCGTAGGTCTCCAGCCAGGATTCTGGGTCTTCAGTCGCTGCTCCATGGAAGGTCGGTGGGTCACGAGGTTGTTGTAGGATAGCGGGGGACGCTGGGGCAGCCATTGGGGTTGTTTTGACCACGAACTTCTTTGTCGACTCAGGTAGAAGTCCGTGCTCTGGGGGCAGTCCTTGCAGTCTGCGGCTAGCACGCTGGTATTGGGCGATGTTGGTTTTGTCCTCGGGCTTCGGGGTTGGATCGCGGCTTTGCGGGGGCGTTCGGTACATGAACGCACTAGCACCTCCACCAGATGTCACTTGGTGGCGACGTTGAAGAACACAGTAGCAATACTGTGAACGACAAAACTAACTTTTATTGGGCGAACCTGTGCCCACAAAACAGGCTACACTTATAGCACAACGATAGCGGCGAACACGCTCGGCGATCGTCGAAGATTTCATCAGCGGGTCAAGCGCGTCGGCTTTTATACAGCAGTCGTCGAATGTTCCAGACTAATCGTTGGGACCCGCATGCCTTCCACAAAGTTCTACACCATTCGAGTCACGCGATGAAATCAGATAACACAAGGTTCGGCGACAACAGACAGTGGATAGAAGCATCGATAACTTTCCATAAACTTCGGATACATGCAGGCGCGTCCCGCGCTGTGCGATAACATTTGTTAGGCGGCGAAACGTGGTCGCCCGATAAAGATAAGTACACGTGTCAATATCTTATGCTAGCCGGTCGCTGTCAAAGCGGAAGGCAATTATTCTACGACTGAAAAGGAATGCCTCGCCATTATTTGGGCTACAGCTAAATTCCGCCCTTACCTATATGGCCGGCCATTCAAAGTCGTCAGCTACCATCACGCGTTGTGTTGGCTAGCTAACTTCAGGACGGATGGCGCGGTGGAGCCTCAGACTGCAAGAATATGACGTCACGGTAATTACGAATCCGGACGAAAACACTCTGACGCCGACTGCTTATCACGCGCCCCCATCGATCCCCCGCCGCAAGACGACGAGGACGACGACGCCTTCCTCGGAATAAGCGCGGAAGACTTCACTAAACAGCGACGAGCAGACGCGGAGCTAAAAGGCCTCGTCGGGTATTTAAAAGGGAACACTGACGTAGCCCCTATAGGGTATTTAAGCGCGGATTGTCCTCGTTCACGTTACAAAACAACCTGCTGCTAAAGAAGAACTTCTCACCAGTCCGCGCCAGCTACCTTCTTGTTGTTCCGTCAGCATTGCGTCCAGAAGTACACTCTAAGAAGAGATTACACCCTTTGGCGTGCCCCTTCTGCCACACAACAATAATCGTCATCTGCCTTGATGCGTTTCATTTCGTTATCGCTGCGAGCCCGGAACTTTCCGGTAACGAACGGCACGCGCGTTATCAGAAGGGGCACTCCAAAGGGTGTAAACTGTTCTATGCTGATAACGCGCGTGCCGTTCGTTACCGGAAAGTTCCGGGCTCGCAGCGATAACGAAAGGAAACGCATCAAGGCAGATGACGATTATCGTTGTGTTGCAGAAGGGGCACGCCAAAGGGTGTAATCTCTTCTTAGAGTGTACTGCACGTCCTACGTGACAATCCAACCGCCGGGCACCTCAGATTCTCCCGAACGCTGTCGAGCATACAGGAAAGGTATTACTGGCGGCGTCTAACCGCCGACGTCGCCTGTTACGTCAAGACATGCCGAGGCTGTCAGCGACGCAAGACACCACCGACAAGGCCAGCAGGATTACTGCAACCGATCAAATCCCCTTGCCGACCATTTCAGCAGATCAGGATGGATTTGCTGGGACCGTTTCCGGCGTCAACATCCGGAAATAAGTGGATGGTCGTGGCGACGGACTATTTCACCTGCTTCGCTGAAACTAAAGCTCTACCGAAAGGCAGCGCAGCCGAAGTGGCGAAATTTTTCGTCGAGAACATCCTGTTGGGACATGGTGCCCCAGAAGTGATCATCACCGACAGAGGAACAGCACAGCAGAGCTCACCCAAGCCGTTCTGCAATACAGCCATACAAGCCATAGGAGGACAACTGCCTGCCACCCGCAGACGAATGGTCTCACGGAGCGCCTGAACAAGACCCTCGCCGACATGCTAGCAATGTATACATCGCCGTCGAGCACAAGACGTGGGACGCGGTCCTGCGTACGTAACCTTTGCTTACAACACGGCGGTACAAGAAACAACACAGATCACGCCATTTGAGCTGTTTTACAGAAGGAACCCGACGACGACGCTCGACGCCATGCTGCCGCACGTCACTGACGAAGAGAATGTTGACGTCGCTAGCTATCTCGAGCGCACCGAAGAAGCCCGAGAGCTCGCCCGCCTACGGATCAAGAACCGGCAGCGTACCGACAGCCGACACTACAACCTCCGACCGCGCTTCGTCGAGTACCAGACCGGTGACTGTGTTTCGGCTTGGAGCCCAATACGCCGACGAGGACTGAGTGTGAAACTATTGCGACGCTATTTCGGACCCTACAAGGTCATCCGACGTATTGGCGCACTGGACTATGAGGTAGTGCCAGACGGCATTTCGCAGTCACAGCGGAGCCGCGCACGATCTGAAAGTGGTCCACGTAATGCGTCTTAAACCCTTTTACGCACGCTGACGAATTTCCTTATTTTCTTGTTTATTTGCTACGGGTGTTTTTCTGTATTACTTTCGTTTGTTTGCAGCATCGGGTCGATGCTTTTTAAGAGGGGGGTATTGACTCGTGTACTTGCCTATCTTTATGAGACGACCACGTTTCACCGCCTAACAAATGTTATCGCACAGCGCAGGACGCGCCTGCATGTATCGGAAGTTTCTGGAATATTATCGAAGCTTCTATCCGCTGTCTGTTGTCGCCGAACCTTGCGTAATCTGATTGCACGTATGCGCGACGCGAATGGTGTAGAACTTTGTGGAAGGCACGCGGGTCCCAGTGATTACTCTGGAACATTCGACGACTGATGTATGAAAGCCGACGCGCTTGACCCGCTGATCAGATTTTCGACTATCGCCGACCGTGTTCGCCGCTATCGTTGTGCTATAAGTGTAGCCTGTTTTGTGGGCACAGGTTCGCCCAATAAAAGTGTGTTTTGTCTTTCGCAGTATTGCTACTGTGTTCTTTAACGTCACCACCACGTGACAATATGCATGATATACCTGATTAATTCAAGCAGGCTAGCTGACTGTTTTTCACTTTCCCGTTTCAAAGGGAATGTCATTAAATCACCATCATCATCATTACCATGGTAATATACCATTTGACATACGCGCTGCGTAGCGTCGATATTGTTGCAGAAAGAAAGCAGGCCCACGAGAGTAAAATAACGTATATTTACAACTGGCGTATATGGCGTTCAGGCAACTGCCAGACTTCGTCTTCGTCTAGTCCAATTCAACTTCTTCGTTCCCTTCACCGTAACATCACCCTCCCGGTGGAGTAGCTCCTTCCCGGTGCAAGTTATAGCCTCACTTAATGGGGGGACATAGGGCTTAAGCCTGGCGACGTGAACAACATCGCTGGTGACGTTGCGATACACTGAAGGCTGACCAACTGGGGCGATCTCGTATGTCACGTCGGACAGTTGGCGTAAGATCTGGTACGGACCAGAATACCGGGAAAGTAGTTTTTCCGACAAGCCGACGCGACGTGAAGGCGTCCAGAGAAGGACAAGGGAACCTGGTGAAAAATGGTGGTCTCGGTGCCGATGGAAGGTCGTAGCGTCGCTTTTGAGAAGCTTGCCAGACTGTGAGGCGATGACGGGCGACATCTCGGGCCTGGGCGGCTAAGTCAATAGCATCGCGAGCGTAACCAGTGCTGGGTGATTGTACTGCGGAAGGTAGCAACGTGTCAAAGGGCAATGTGGGGTCGCGGCCATAAAAAACGTAAAATGGTGAAAATCCGGCAGTGTCGTGACGGGACGAGTTGTATGGAAAAGTGATGTATGGTAAAGCGGCGTCCCAGTCGCGGTGATCGTCGGAAACGTACATGGCCAGCATTTCAGTTAGCGTGCGGTTGAGTCGCTCGGTGAGGCCGTTCGTTTGAGGGTGGTACGCGGTAGCAATCTGTTGTTCTGTAGAGCAGGAGCGCAGCAGGTCATCCACGACCTTCGATAAAAAGTAGCGGCCGCGATCCGTCAGCAACTGGCGAGGGGCGCCGTGGTGCAGGATGACGTCGTATAATAAGAAGTCGGTGACATCTGTGGCGCAGCTGGTTGGTAGCGCTCGTGCGATGGCATGTCTCGTGGCATAATCGGTTGCTACAGCAATCCATTTGTTGCCTTTGATAGAAATTGGAAAGGGGCCAGGGAGGTCTAGGCCCACACGAAAGAAAGGCTGTAACAGGTCGCAAGAAGCGACATAACGGCGCACAGAGCGATAAATGCCACGCCAGAAGAAGCGGCCCTGACTTAATAGAAAATGTATATTCCTGTAGACGCCATGCCCAACGTGCAAGTCGTCCAGTTGGGTCCTTAAAGAGGAGAGCCAGCAGAGGGCGTGATGATTGGTTACGACGCAGAAGCTCCGACCGAAAAGGTACGGCCGGAATTTCGCGACCGCCCATACGAGCGCGAGACATTCTCTCTCAGTAATGGAGTAATTTCGCTCGGGCGTGGAAAGAAGGCGGCTAGCGTAAGCGATGACACGGTCTTGGCCCTGTTGACGCTGAGCGAGGACAGCGCCGATGCCATGACCACTCGCGTCAATTCGTACTTCAGTGGGCGCAGAAGGGTCAAAGTGTGACAGAATTGGGGAAGTTGTAAGCCGCTCAATCAGGGTAGAAAAGGCTTTCCCCTGCAGTGGTCCCCAAGGGAAAGAGACGCGCCTTTCTTAAGAAGGTCAGTGAGAGGGTGAGCGATGTCGGCAAAATTTTTCACAAATCGCCGGAAATAAGAGCATAAGCCCAGAAAACTACGGACATCGTTTGTGGAACAAGGTAGAGCAAAATTTAGCACGGCGTGAACTTTCTGTGGATCAGGTTGGATTCCGGCGGCGTTTACGAGATGGCCGAGCATGTTAATTTCACGGCGGCCGAAATGGCACTTGGAGGAG
The DNA here is from genome assembly GCF_023375885.2 of Dermacentor andersoni. Classification (NCBI taxonomy): domain Eukaryota; kingdom Metazoa; phylum Arthropoda; class Arachnida; order Ixodida; family Ixodidae; genus Dermacentor; species Dermacentor andersoni. The sequence goes on from NC_092823.1 coordinate 6,946,850, forward strand.
TATAGCTGAAGGCCAGCCCTGCGAAACACGGAGAGTATGGTTGTGAGGCGCCGCAGGTGGCTCTCAAAGTTCGGCGAAAACACAATCACATCGTCGAGATAACAGAGGCATGTAGACCACTTCAAGCCGCGCGAGAGAGAGTCCATCATGCGCTCGAATGTAGCTGGCGCATTGCATAATCCAAACGGCATGACTTTAAATTGGTACAGACCGTCCGGTGTGACGAAGGCGGTTTTGTCGCGGTCCATCTCATCGACGCTAATCTGTCAATAGCCGGAGCGGAGGTCAATTGATGAAAAGTATTGGGATCCGTGAAGGCAGTCAAGAGCATCATCAATGCGCGGCAGGGGATAAACATCCTTCTTTGTTATCCTGTTGAGGTGACGGTAACCAATGCAGAAGCGCCACGAGTTGTCTTTTTTCTTTACTAAGACAACCAGTGATGCCCACGGGCTACTGGAAGGTTCAATGATGTCCTTGTCCATAATCCTGTCTACTTCTTTCTGTATGATGGTCCTTTCTATTGCGGAGACACGATATGGCCGCCTATGAATGGGGCTGGCGTCACCGGTGTTGATGCGATGCATGACAACAGATGTCTGGCCAAGTGGACGGTCGTCCAAATCAAAGATGTCCCGAAAAGATGACAGGAGGTGACGAAGAGCTGTTGTTTCCTCGGAAGGAAGGTCAGGGTCGATCATCTTAGAAACATCGTCCGCAGGCGTCGAGTACGGAGGAGTGGGCGACAAAGGTCCGTTGGTGCTGACGAAGGATTCAGAGGTGAAAGAAGAAATTTCAAATTCTTCCAAAGGAGTGATATGCGCTATGGCGAACCGTGTGGCAGCACATGCGACGAAAATCCAAAATTGAGGATGGGCACGCGAGCGCAGTTTTCGCAGATCCGGATTAAGATGCTCGGTAGGGCAATATTGCGCGACAAAACCACGTCAGTAAGCGGCGACACGACGTACTCGCTATCAGGTACGGGAGGACAGGGCGTCAGTAGGACATTTGTAGCCGCCTGTGGAGACAGCCTTGCAAACTCAGCAGAACATAAGCGGTGTGAAGCACAAGTTGCTGCGTCGGCAGGAAGCGGCAGATCCGACTGTACAACACCTGCGGAGCAGTCAATTTGGACAGAGTGTTTCGAAAGGAAGTCGAGGCCGAGAACTAGGTCGTGTGGACAGTGTTCAAGGACGATCAATATAACAACAGTATAATGGCCCCCAATGGTCACACGTGCTGTGCAAATTCCAAGGACAGGTGAAGTGCTCCCATCGGCGACTCGCACAGTGCACGGTACGGCGGGTGTCAGAACCTTTTTGAGCCTTCGGCGGAGAGCAGCGCTCATAACTGAAAGCTGCGCTCCTGTGTCAACGAGAGATCTAACAGGAACGCCATCAACTTCAATGTCCAGTAGGTTTCCACATGTAGGCAGGGTCAACAGAGGATTTTTGGGCCGGGTCGGAGTTGCAGCTTCACCTCCGGGAGCTGCGCCGCCTAGTTTCCTGAAGCGAAGCGACCGGTTGCAGAAGGGGACGAAGAGCGGTGAACGAGAGGCGAACGGGACCTACGACCTTGCGGAGACGGGGAGCGGCTGAATCTTGGTGGAGCACTGTCGGCGTTTATGTTCCTAGTCGGCGTATAGGGCGAGAAAGTACGATTGTCTGGTACTTGGCGGTAGGACAATAAATTTGACTGGACTCGGAGACGACCACCGAGGAGGCGACGACCAATGGTTGCGGCAATGACGGGCGATGTGTCCAATACTGGAACAATTAAAACAGATAGGTTTATCATCCGCTGTGCGCCAGTCAGCTGGGTTGCGACGAGGGGGCGGGAAGCTTTGCGTCTGGGAACGAGCGGCCGGAGAAATCTGGTAGGTGTTTGTATGGCGGACCGAGCAGAGAGATGGAATGCCCAAACTTGCTATTTCCTCCCGAACGACCGCTTGTATAAGGGAGATAGCGGGCACGCTTTCCCGACAGTCAGAACGAACTGGAGCCGGAGCCATGGCCTCAAGCTCACGGCGAACGATGCGCGTGATTTCTTCCGGTCCTGTGGGCTGAACGAAGCGCGGCGGGTCTTCGCAAGACGATGTCGCGGCGGTATTGGGCAATCGGTCGAAAGTTTGAGTACCCGCCGTGGTTGCTCAGTGGCTATGGTGTTGGGCTGCTGAGCACGAGGTCGCGGGATCGAATCCCGGCCATGGCGGCCGCATTTCGATGGGGGCGAAATGCGAAAACACCCGTGTACTTAGATTTAGGTGCACGTTAAAGAACCCCAGGTGGTCGAAATTTCCGGAGTCCCCCACTACGGCGTGCCTCATAATCAAAAAGTGGTTTTGGCACGTAAAACCCCATAATTGAATTGAATTGAAAGTTTGAGCGACGCGGCGGCCCTTCGCTTGTTCGAAGCGCCGGCACTCCTGTATAATTGCATCCACAGTGGCACAATCCTTGCACATCAGGAGATTGAATGCATCGTCTGCAATGCCTTTCAATATGTGACCAATCTTGTCTGCCTCGGTCATGTTGTTATCAGCCTTGCGACAGAGGGCCAGCACATCCTGTATGTAGAAGACATAGGATTCTGTGGACGTTTGAGCGCGACACGCAAGTTCTTTTTTTGCCGCCAGCTGACGACCGACAGGTCTGCCAAACAGGTCTCGCATTTTTCTTTGCAGACATCCCAGCTCGTTAGGTCAGCTTCGTGTGTGTCGTTCCATTGCCTCGCAGTTCCTCTTAGGTAAAATGTCACGTTTGCTAGCATCATTGTTGGATCCCACCTGTTGTTGTCGCACACTCGTTCGTACATCGTAAGCCAGTCCTCGACGTCGGCGTTGTCCGTGCTACAATATGTCCCTGGGTCCCGCGGATGAGTGAGGATGACCGTTGGCACGGGCTGCTGAGGCGTTGTCGATTGATTTGCCATTGTGGCGGCAGGTAGATGACGTCCGCTGCGAAGTTCCGTGATTGTACCCCGCACCTTCCACCAAAATGTTGCAGGAAGAAAGCAGGCCCCCGAGTGTAAAATAACGCATATTTACAACTGGCCTATATGGCGTTCAGGCAACTGCCAGACTTCGTCTTCGTCTAGTCCAATTCAACTTCTTCGTTCCCTTCACCGTAACAATATGTACAAACTTTGCATTGCAGTTTCGTTATATTCCACAAGGTGTTCCGACATCTAGCAGTTTATTTATTTATTTATTTACAATACCCCTAAAGGCCCTCGAAGGAGGGTATTACATAGGGGGGGGGGGGTCTACAAGAAAAAACACAAGTGTACATTCAGGTACAGCATACAAAAAAAAGAAAAACATTTACAAGACATTTTTTTCCACTCAACAAGGCAGTGTAGTTATATTGAACCAAGAAACCAAAAAACAAAAAAGAAAACATAACAAAGACAAACAAAAATCAACGTACATAAAAACATCAGGAGCGAGCAACAATTCACAAAGCATCAAAAATATCAGGGAAACACGCTTAATATGAAAACAATATTTTTTAACAGCGCGTCACAGTAGTGCAAATTGTTTCCTTAAATTTGGCTATGTCAGTTTCCATGGCTATGTATGAGGGTAAATCGTTCCAATCGATGATAGTGCGTGGTACGAAGGATTAAGCGAAGGTTGATGACTGACACAAAATGCATTTCACTTTGTTATGGTGATCGCGGCGAGAAAAGATAATCCGCGGTGACTGAAAAAAATCGTCACGAAGTGAGGTATGGTGGAAAATTTTATGAAATAGTGATTAGCGAGAATGTTTTCGACGTAGGCTCAAGGATTGCAAACCGGCACGTTTCTTTAAAGATGTAACGCTGGTGAATGTTGAATAATCTGAAAAAATAAATCGAGCAGCACGGTTCTGCAGGGCTTCAAGGTTAGAGGCTAGATATACCTGATGGGGATCCCAAATTGCGGCAGCATATTCAATTTTCGGACGAATGATTGTGATATATGCCTGTTTTCGTACGAGTGGGGGCGCTTGCTTGAGGGTTCGTTTAAGTATTCCAAGACTACGGTTAGCAGCTGCCAGGGTTAAATTTATGTGGTGATGCCACGTTAGATCAGACTGGAAATGAAGGCCAAGATATTTGTAGGAAGTGGAAGATTCAATCGTGCTGTTATTAATGAAGTAAGTGTTTTCAATTCGAGACTGTCATTATTAAATGTCATTAACTTGGTTTTGGAGATATTAAGCGACATTAGCCACTTGGAACACCATAAGGTAATTGCATTAAGGTCGGATTGCAAGCATTGACGATCGATATCAGAGGAAATTGGGCGGTAAATTACGACATCATCGGCAAAGAGACGAACTCGGGACGTTACGCAAGAAGGAAGATCGTTAATATATATTAAGAAAAGTAAAGGACCTAGCACGCTGCCCTGGGGGACACCGGAAGTAACGTGGGCAAACGAAGAATTGTAGTTGTTTGCGGAAGTAAACTGGAGCCTGGCGGAAAGAAAAGCTTTAACCCATGCGAGGACGTTAGGATGAATGTTTAGGCATGCAAGTTTGAGAAGTAATCTGCGGTGCGGAACGCGATCAAAAGCTTTGGACAAATCAAGGAAAACTGCATTTACTTGTAAACCAGTGTCAACGGATGAGTGTAAGTCATGAACAAACCCTGCAAGTTGTGTTTCACAAGAGTAGCCCTTGCGGAAACCGTGCTGATATTGGTATATTATGTTGTGGCTTTCTAAGTATTTGGCAATTTGGGAGTGAATGACGTGTTCCATGACCTTGCATATGGTACTTGTTAGCGAAATAGGTCTGTAGTTGCATGGTGAAGAACGGTCCCCTGACTTGAAAAAGGATGCTACCTTGGCTATTCGCCAATCATCGGGGATAGTGCCTGTCGCGAAGGATTGTGAAGAAAGGGCCGTCAGGATACCCCAGATGCCATGGCGTGTATTCTTCAGTATAGTGTTATTGATACCATTATGATCACCTGTCGAAGAAATTTTCAGTTTACTTAAAAGGGAAAATATGCGCGCTTCGGTTATATCAATTTCTGGCATGTCGACGTCAGATATACAATCCTTCATAGGTGCGGTAGTAATATCCTCGCAGGTAAAGACAGCCGTGAATGTCTCATTTAGAAGTTCTGCGCATTGAGATTCTGGTAGTGAAGTGTTGTTGCTATCATGAAGAGTGATATCAGGATGTTGTTTGGGATTCACGATGAGCCAGAATCTTCGAGGGTTATTTTTAAGCATAGATGTTAGGTTATGGCAAAAGAAATGACGGCGTGTGGTTTTAAGTAATGTTTGGTATTTTTTATCGCAGGCTTTGTAACGCAGCCAAGAAACCGACATAACGTTTTTATCGGCCCGTCTGTAGAGTCTCTTCTTTTTATTGTTTAAACGCCGAAGCTGCTGCGTGAACCAGGGAGCAGTACGGTTGCTTTTTATTGTAATAGTAGGTATGAATTTTTCTATTAGTTCTTTGAGGAATTTTTTAAACAGAAGCCAATTTTCTTCTACCGTGAATGATAGGTGCCTGTCAATAAAGTGCTCTGAAAAACACAATAATTCGGAATTCATACTAGCAAAGTTGGCTCTGTTGTAGCATCTGATTTTTTTGTTGGTGGCCTGTCGTGTGTTAAACGGGCGTGTGAGGTTGCCGGTGATAATGGCGTGGTCAGAAAGGCCATCTAAGTGGGTGATATCAGTGCAAAGGTCAGGATTGTTTGTAAGGATCAGGCCGAGAATATTTGCAGAGGTTGCTGAGTGCCGTGTAGGTTGATCTATTACTTGTGTTAGCGAGTGGTCTAGGCAAGTGTTAAGAAATTCGTTCGCTTCGGTATCTTTGCACACAACTGTGAGCGTTGACCAGTCTATTGAAGGAAAGTTGAAGTCGCCGACAATAATTAATACCGAGTTGGGAAATCGGATTATCACGTCATCCAAAACTCTGCGAAATTCGCTCGCAAACGTGCACGTCATATCAGGAGGGCGATAAAACACACCGATAACAAAAGACGTCGGGCCACCCTTGTGGGAAACTAACACACATTCAAGAAAGGAATTAACGGCAACGGGAACTGCCACTACATCACGTTTTATGGCAAGAAGAACACCGCCTCCCTTTCGCTGAAGCCTGTCAGTACGAAAAATATTAAATTCTGTACCGCTGACCAAAATACAGTTGTCAGGAACAGTATCATTCAACCAGGTGTTGGTAAGAGCCACTATGGAAGCTGAACAGGAATCTACCAACGAAGATAGTGGGATAGTTTTTGGGAAAACACTTCGTATATTTGTGTACAAAAAGCCAACATCACTTGAGGCCAATTGCGCTTTGTGTAAAGAAGGTACTAATGTTGTGGCGGGAAAGCTTGTATTATTGCGTCATTCGGTCTGGTCATTTATAGTGTCACGTGGCGGTGACGTTAAGAACACAGTAGCAATACTGTGAAAGGCAAAACTCGATTTTATTGGGCGAACCTGTGCCCACAAAACAGGCTACACTTATAGCACAACGAAAGCGGCGAACACAGTCGGCGATCGTCGAGAATCTGATCAGCGGGTCAAGCGCGTCGGCTTTTATACAGCAGTCATCGAATGTTCCAGACTAATCGTTGGGACCCGCATGCCTTCTACAAAGTTCTACACCATTCGTGTCAAGCGATGAAATCAGATAACACAAGGTTCGGCGACAACAGACAGTGGATAGAAGCATCGATAACTTTCCAGAAACTTCGGATACAGGCAGGCGCGTCCCGCGCTGTGCGATAACATTTGTTAGGCGGCCAAACGTGGTCGCCCGATAAAGATAAGTACACGTGTCATTAGCAGTTACATTTTCTGTGCCCCGTTCGTTGGTGTTAAGACGTACTGCGCAGTTGTTGTCCGAGTCCCATACGTACAGATCTTTATTGATAAAGAGCTTAGTGAAAACGAGCTTAGTGCGATCACCTTCTTTCTTAATACTTTTAGCGAACTGTAAGAGTTTTCGGCGTTTTTCACGAACAGGGGCTGAGTAATCTCGGGAGATACTGAGTGTTGTATTTTTTAACTTTATGCCCATGTTTAATACAGATTCAACCTATTTCTCATTAAAGAACTTTGCTATAATTGGTCGTTTCTTATCTGCCAAAAAAGCGCCTAGTCTGTTCGCTCTCGCAATGGCGTTCACACTTAGTCCGAGCTTATCGGAGCAAAATTCACGCACAAGTTTTTCAGACTGCTGCCACGTTTCCGCTTCTTCCGTATCATCAATACCAAAGAACAGAACATTGGCACCGCGGGAGCGGTTCTCTAAATCATCAATTTTGTCTTGCATTGCCGAAAATGTTTTTTCGTAAGACTTGGGAACCTGCGCACAAGCTCCCACGCCAGCCTGTGACTGAAGTGCAAGAACTCGCTTTTTAAGTATGTCCACTTCATTTTGCACGGTAATCTGCATGGTCAAAACATTGTTGACAGAATCCAAAAGTTGTGTGTGGCTTGATTCAATGCGGGTAACTGCGTCAAAAACCGAGTTCCATTTCTCTTCTTGCGCTTTAGTCATTGGCCCCGGGTTTACCTCAATATCCCCGCTAAGCAATAACATGCTCCAGATACACAGCACTGCTTCACGAACACGTTTCAAATAACCAGTTGCATGCTGCATGTAGCTGACCCTGGATGTAGCAGGCAGGGTGACTATTTGTCACCATGTCGTTTCGAAAGGGATGCCATCATTCTCATCACCATCGTCAACAACAACGTACCGTGCCACGGGTCAAGCGATAAGACATGCGCGCCACGTACTCTGGTTACCTGTGTTTACTCTTCGGTACACGTTATGGTACTTCCTAGCAAGGTTTGAACCTGAAGAAGCGATTCGTAGAGCTACGCGCGCGGCTGGAATCAGGCAACATCGGGCTCAGCAGGCCGCTGTGCAGAGAGCAAGACACGCCGCAGCTCGCTGTCGACGCCGGGCGGACAGTTCAGATGGTTCTCGTGAAAACGACGCGAAGAAACTTCGCCGCGAAGGCCTGCAGCGCGTGGTGCCAAAAATAGAGCCCCCATGTAGCCGTTCCTCCAGCTTACGCTGTGACTGTGCTGCGCGTGCTATGCAGGCCTGTGGCATGCTTTTTTTTTTTCCTGGCGAGTGGGCGAGGTATTTGGTTTTCGTATGCCAAGCCACCCTATATACCGTGGCCTATGTCGCCGTTTTCGTGAGGCGATCCCAGTGATTGTCTAGTCTAAAATTTTGTGCCACATGAGCGACTGCGTATGTGCACTGAGGCCACTGGTATGTGCCGCTGTTTTGTGCACTCTTTGTGTGGACTGGGTGTGTGCCACTGGTTGTGTGTCACTGGGTTTTATTTTGCTTTGAATTATATACTTTCTAATTAAAACAATTCACGCAGAAACTGTTCTGGGAGTTGTCTAAGTACGAGTAAGCATTGCGCCGCTCGCTCATCTCCGCGCAGCCCGGTGTCATTATCAATGTTATGAAATTTGATCCGTGCAGTACAAGTGATAGCGCTTCGGCGACAAGAACTGGTGAGGACGGTGGTGCAAGGTGCATTGTTGACGCAAGCAAAGTACTGCAGCTTGCGACGCCAAGTGCGCTGATGACGTTTCGATTATTATATGCCATTATCGCTCCTTAGCGCCTTATCTATCCGCGTCGAACTATTACAACCGTGACAAAACGTACTGCGGCAGCTGCGTATCGCATGGCAGCCCCAAATCGTATCTTGAAAGCGATCTGCGATACGAACAGAGTGCCGACGGCTGATAGCTTCGCGCGCTGTGTTCTCACCGCTTAGCGTTGAAGAGAGACGCGGGGGCCCGTATCTTAAAAGTGGTCTGCGAAAGGGGCAGAGTGCGGCGTGTGCTGAATGCCGAGGCATGTGCTGAGCGCCGTGTTCTCGCCGCTTCGTTGGCGCTGAAGCGAGAGGCAGCACGGGGGGTCAATCCGCTCGCTGCTGTGGGCGCTCTTCTTACGAGAAGGACGTGTTTTCTCGTTGGGTAAGCATAGAAATGCTTATGCATTTATTGAATGAGATTCAATTGTGGGGTTTTAGGTGCCAAAACCACGATTTGATTATGAGGTACGCCGTATGTGGGACTCCAGATTAATTTTGCCCAACAGCGGGCCTTTAACGTACCCCCAGTGCACGGGACACGCGCGTTTTTGCATTTTCCTTACGCACTGAAAAATCAGAGGACACCTAAGCACTTCTCATGAGTTGTGAATGCAAGAGCATTAACGTCCAATTCAAAGGCGCTGAACGGTCCTTCGAGCTATGAACTCCTCGCGGGCAAGCGAGCACGTTCAGACGTTTGTCCAACGCCTCCTAGATAGCACAAGGCCAGTGCACTTCAATGAGTGACGTCATGTGACCTTGCTCGACTGCCGTAGGACCTATTGAGGACTCCCCCGAGTATGCTGCATTGACAGTGACGTCACCACTTTCATCAAACCGGGCTTGGAAATTGAAATTACGGTCCAAGTAGCATGATGTCATAAAGCAGATACACAGGCTTGATATCTAGGAGACGCTGGTTTAGCCAATTGAGTAAGGCACTCGGGTTCTGAGCGTGGGGTTGTACGTTAGAAACTCACTACCGCCAACGCTTCTCCTTTCGAATTGATTCTGTCATTTTGTACATTAATTTCTTTATAGCGATTACCGAGGCGAAGTTAGAGCGCAGGTGAAAGCCTGCGCGGACTAGGAACGCGCGCATAACACACACACCTCTGAAAGCGAGGGTGGTGACGTGACGTCACGGCGTTGCCTTCTCCCCCTTCTGGTGCGGCAGCAGGTGTTACCTTTCGCCCGCTCTGCACCCTCGTGGCGCGCGCGTGACATGGCTTCGCAGCCAATAGGAATTCAGGTGGCGTTTCTCTGCTAAATATGCCGGATTTTTCGCTGAATAGGCGATCTCATCCTTTCTCATCAAGATATTCTGTCTTAGTTATAAATATAAACGCCTACAGCGTATAATATTTGCATAACCGTTCGCTGCACAGCAGTTATATTTTTCGTACAACCATTCTCTACTAATCATGAAGGCTTCGTTTTACGCGTAGGCCAACAGCAATAAAGTGCGCCACATTTGTTTAACTTTTTAGCGCGCCTTCCACATTTTGGATATATAAGCTTTAAGCTATACATTAGCGTAAGGTCGGGACAGAGAAACAGGGCGAGTGGATGCTGACAGTCAACCATGGTTTTGTGCGCAGAAAGCAGTACAGTAACTTACAGCAACAACTGGCCTTGTTCGTGACTGCTCCTTTAAAGCACATTCAGTGGCCTGCTATATGCTTTATGCGCTGTGTTTCTTTTCGCAGATTGCTGGAGCATCGATAACATACACTGTCATCTTGGTACAGACAAGCGGGTAGCCTCAACGGACTCCCTGGCTGGCTGCACACCAACGCAACTGCTTCAACTCGTCTGTGAATCACCTGGTGTTAATTGGGACCATGTTTAATTAGGAGGCACTAAATCATTAAACTAGATTTTACTCACCAAGTGTTCTTGAAAACTCCAATTTTCGTTAATTTCGCGTTAGGAGCCTGATTATTAGAAGACCAAATGATAGCCAGAGTTTCCTTTCTTAAAATTTTGCGACAAAATCCTAGGTATGGTAAATCATTGTGACGTCAGGTACTTGAAAGTATATTTTCGTGTTTGGGCCTGTCCTTGGCTTAGTGAAAGCCCCAAACACTCCCCTTTGGCTCGTTTAGAAGTAATGCATTACTGTGGCAGCTGCGTATCGCACGGCAGCCCCAAACCGTATCTTGAAAGCGATGCGGAGAGAGCAGCCTAAGCAGCCTTCTTTATATGCGCTGCTCTAATCACGGACCCGATCCGCTCCTTCCATCGAAGGCGATCCTGCAGCCTTTGCGCAGAAACGCACCGGCTTTCGACTCATCGCCTTGTCACCTACGCGTGGATCTAGGCCTGCATTGCCTGCTTTTTCGGAAGAAAGGCCTCCAGCGCATGCTCGCAAGCAAATCAACAGCGCCAAATAACCTACAAAAGACTGTCGATGACGATCGGTGGCCATTTGGCAGCGCAACAGCGGATAGAGCACAACCTAAACAGTCTTCTTCATTTGCGCAGCTGTACTCGTGGATGTAAGCCCGAACCGTTCCTCCAATCGAAAGCAATCCGACAGCCTCTTTGCAGAAACCCATTGGCTGTGGCATCTCATCGCCTTGGCATCTACGCGTGGACTGACTTGCTTGCTTGCTTTGTGGGGAGAAAGCCCTGCACCGCACGCGCGGGAACATATCAACAACGCCAAATAACCTATAAAAGACTATCGATGACGATCAGTGGCCATTTGGCAGCGCAACAGCGGAGAGAGCACACCCTGAACTGTCTTCATATTCGCAGCTCTACTTGTGGACGTGTTGTGCGGGACGCGAGCGCGGCTGGAAATCAGCAGAAAGAAGCGAGTAATGCGTCCCTGGTGAACAAGCAACAACTGACTTTATTTTTGTGTTCGTCCAGCCTCTACGGCTCAGTTACCCGCCGTGGTTGCTCAGTGGCTATGGTGTTGGGCTGCTGAGCACGAGGTCGCGGGATCGAATCCCGGCCACGGCGGCCGCATTTTGATGGGGCCGAAATGCGAAAACACCCGTGTACTTAGATTTAGGTGCACGTTAAAGAACCCCAGGTAGTCGAAATTTCCGCCGTCCTCCACTACGGCGTGCCTCATAATCAGAAAGTGGTTTTGGCACGTAAAACCCCATAAAAATAAAAAAAAGACAGCTCAGTTGCACACCCTCGCACCAGTTCCCATTCCCGCACACTCCGTGATAAGGTGTTACCGAGTCAAAGAGGGGAAAGGGTGTCTGGCTGCTGCTGTGCGACCGTAAGGCCGCCACATCAATTCCCATCCTAGTGAGTTTGCGAACGTTCATAGGTCGATTTAAATTGTTCACAAGTCCATACGACGGGGCGCCCTGGAGCCTTGTCCACTGCGTGTCCTTGTGACTTGGCGTGTTTGGACGAGGAGAGCCTTGGAGGGTGGTGTCAGAGATGACGGTGCATGTGAAACGGTGTCCGCTCCTTCAATGTGCGCGGGCTTTAGCCGATTGAATGATACCACTTCGTGACGACCGCAGACGTCGATAGTGAACTGCTTCTCACCTCGATGCAGCACTCGAAATGGCGCGTTATACTGTGGTTGGAGTGGCCGATGAACTGCGTCATGGCGCACAAACACGTGTGTGCACGAAGCGAGTTCTCATTGTACGTACACCGCGCGTGGCGCCGCCCGTCGCGGTGGCGTAGTGCGAAGGTTTTCCCTTATGTCTCGTAGCCTAAGCGCGAAGGCTGCGGTGGCTGTACAGCCGTCTTGCGGGCTGCCCGTGAAGAATTCTCCTGGAAGGCGTAAAGTCGTTCCGTAGACCAGTTCGGCCGCGCTGCAGCCGATGTCTGTCTTGACAGCTGTCCGGATTCCCAAGAGGATGAGTGGTAGTGCCTCCATCCAGCTGCGCTCTTCTGTTGCTGCGAGCGCAGACTTGAGCTGGCGGTAGAAACGCTCCACTATGCCGTTGCTAATGGGGTGGTATGCGGTTGTTGTGGTGCGAGAAGCACCAATGAAACGTGTAATGCTGGCGGAAACAGATGATTCGACCTGCCTTCCGGGGTCCGTTGTTACTATAGATGGTGCACCGAAACGAGCAACCCAAGAAGGCGCGGGCAACCATGTCCGCAGTGATATCCGCTATAGGTATGGCCTCCGCCCAGCGCGTGAATCTGTCAATGCACTTCAGTAAATAGGCAAGCTCTTGGCAAGGCCGCAGAGGTCCGACAATGTCGAGGTGTACGTGGTCGAAACGCGCTCCTGGAGGTGCGAACGTTGCCAACGGGGTCACAGTATGTCGACGAATTTCGGCATGCTGACACGGTATGCACCTTCTTGTCGAGTAACGCACGTCTCGGTTGATACCTGGCTAGATGAACCTTGCTGTGAGCAATTTTTGCGTAGCTTTGATTCCAGGATGCGATAGCTTGTGAGCAGAAAGGAAAATGCGGCGACGTAGATTGGCAGGCATGAAGGGGCATGGGTTGCCCGTGGAGGTGTCGCAGCAAATCGGGTCGCCTGATCCCAGAATCAGCATTCACTGTAGCTTGAGGGCCGTTTTTGTTGTTAGGAGGCTTTTTAGCTCTTCGTCTTCTCTTTGGGCTGCCGCCAGCGCGTCGAAGTTAACTCCTTCTGGCAGGGCGTCAGGGCGTCGGCAACGACGTTGTCGCTCCCTTGTATACGTGGCGGATGACTGTTGTGAACTCGGAGATGTATGCCAGTTGCCGAAGTTCACGGGAGGTGTGCGTGCCACCGTCCGAACACATAGAGCGGAGAGCATAGGTCAGCGGCCTATGGTCGGTTAAAATGAACTCGACGCCTTCCAAGAAATGCCGGAAGTTGCGTATACTCGAGTAGACGGCCAGCAGTTCACACCCGAAGGTGCCGTAGCTGCGCTCAGTGGGTGTCAGCTTCTTCGAGAAGAATGCAGTTGGGTGCCATGTGCCGTCGCTCAGCTGTTGCAACACGGCGCCGATGGCTATGTCTGAGGCATCAACCATTAAACACTGGGGAATTCCTGGCCGTGGGTATGCCAGGAGAGCCGCATTTGCCATGGCCTGCTTGCTTTGGTTGAATGCCCTTTTCACTTCTTTGCACCAAGGCAGGCCATTCGAAGATCCTTGCGTTGCCTTGAGCAGTCCGTGAAGCGGTTGTATGATATGGGCGCATTTAGGCACAAAACGGTGGTAGAAGTTTAGCAATCCGAGAAATCCACGTAGTTGGCACTTCGTGGTTGGCAGCAGAAAATTTTGTATGGCCTGCACTTTAGAGGTGTGGCCGCACTCCCGAGCTCGAAATGATGTGGGCCAGAAATTATAACTCAGGCACGCCGAGTTCACTCTTGGCCGCGTTGACGATAACGCTGTGCTCAGAGAGACTCCGAAAAACGATCCGCAGGTGCTCTTCATTTTCTTCTAGGGTGGTGCTCGCGATAAGCAAGTCGTCCATGTAGGCGTTACGAAAATTGAGGCCCCGTAGAACAACGTCGATAAACCTTTGGAACGCTTGACCCGCGTTGCGAAGGCCGAATGGCATGCGCAGGAATTCGAATAGACCAAATGGTGTAGTGATAGCAGTCTTGGGGACGTCTTCCGTTGACACAGGTATCTGGTGGTAAGCCCGCACGAGATCAATCTTTGAAAAAAGTTCGGCCCCATGCAGACCTGCCAGTATGTCGTGAATATGTGGCACGGGGTACCTGTCAGGAGTTGTGACACTGTTCAGCGCTCGATAGTCCCCGCAAGGACGCCTGTCACCCGATGAACGCTTAGGAACCATGTGAAGGGGAGATGCGCAAGGACTGGAAGAAGGTTGGATGATACCCAAGGTCGAATTCCTGTCATGCCACCACCAGTTTCTCAGGCGACAATAGACGTGGCCGAGCGTGAACCAGTGGTCCAGTAGTAGTGATGTGGTGAAACACGTCGTTCTTTAATGGGGATCCCACTTGGCGCTGGTGTGTCAGGTCAGAAAATTCGCTCAGTATGGAAGTGAAACGAAGAGGGCCTGCTGGCCTGATCATCGTAGGGCGGAGCGGCGTATGCCTTGAAGACTTGCCTTTCACAGCGCTTTGCGACACAGAGTCCTGCAACCTCCGATTACGCACATGGACTAACAGTCCGAAGTGTCGCAGAAAATCCGACCCAAGGATGGCGAATTTCACGTCGGCTACTATGAAAATCCATCGTAGCGTTAAACGTTGCCTGCTGGTGGGGAAAACAACAGGTCTCGAATTTCGCTAGCGGTTGATGAGGGCAGACTGCTCACCACATCATGCTATTTCGTGGAATCTGCTGTGATGCGCCGTGCAGCGAATTGTGATTCTACCCGAATGAACCACAATACAGGATCCGCAGTCCAAAACGGAGGCAGTTTGACGTCGACACCGGAAAATGTCGGAATTTCGGTGCCTTGAGGTGTGTCCATATCACTTGCTGCTCGTCCGAGTCACCAATGTTGTGCGGGACGCGAGCGCGGCTGGAAATCAGCAGAAAGAAGCGAGTAATGCGTCCCTGATGAACCAGCAACAAGTGACTTTATTGTTGTGTTCCTCCAGCCTCTGCGGCTCGGTTGCGCACCCTCGCACCACTTTCCTTTCCCGCACACTCCGCGATAATATTTTATCGAGTCAAAAAGGGGAAAGGGTGTCTGACTACTGCTGTGCGACCCTAAGGCCGCCACAGGCACAACCCCGACTCGCTCCTTCCTTCGAAGGTAATCCTGCAGGCTTTGCGCAGAAACGCACTGGCTTCGGCATCTCATCGCCTTACCTACGCGTGGATCTATATACCTGACTTGCTTGCTTTGTCGAGAGAAAGCCCAGCAGCGCATACGCATAAACAAATCAACAGCGCCCGATAACCCATCAAAGATTATCATTGACGATCGGTGGCCATTGGCAGCGAAACAGCGGTGAGAACACAGCCTAAACCGTCTTCATATGCGCGGCTCTACTCGTGCACGTAAGCGCGGCCAGCTCATCCCGTCGAAAAGCAATCCTGCAGCCTCTGTGCAGAAACGCACTGGCTTTGGCATATCATCGTCTTGTCATCAACCCATGGATCTAGGCCTGACTTGCCTGCTTCGACGGGAGAATGCTCTGCAGCGCATGCGCTGGAACAGACTAATGACGCAACTCTACGTCAACGACATGCTCGAGGGTCCCGTGAACGTCGTCTGTTGCAGCGTTCAACTTGCACACCTTCTGAAAAATTTAGAGGACGCTTAAGCTTCGCCTTTAAGATTAGAAGGCGACAGCATTCGAATACCCCTGACTGCTTTTCATGCTTCCCGACAACGGCAGCTTAAGTAACCGTTACGTTTACCAGGAAACGATGGCGGCGAAGGCTACGCACGAAGGCAAGCTTTCTGCTAGATACGCGGCCTCTTGCGTGGGTCGCTCTCCTGTTAACGCGAAAGCGTTAAAGGCACCATGTCACCGAAAATCTGGCGTCGGCGTCCCGCGTTTAGAAAAAGTTTATTCAACAAGAGACGATCACGGCAGTCACAATCACGGCACAATCAACAAGTCACAATCACGGCACAATTCCACCAGGACGATAACTTACACAAAGTACGAAGCATTGTATCCACCGCACGTTTTCAAAGAAGTGTCCGAGTCCACACCCACTAATGTACAACTACATAGACCAACGGAAGCACACAGTTACACCTAAACTAATTGTAACATATATAAAATAATCTTCAATATATAGTGTACACAATGCTTATGTACGATGATGATGTGAAAGAGACACTTTGCGTAATTTTGTAGTGATGTTATGAGATGCGCATATGCAAAAATGATCATGTATACGAGAGCACGCACACGCAGAAATCTTAAGCACCTACATTTTATGCAAATTCAGTTATAGTTTCTGATGGCATGGCTGCAAGAATCAGGCTGGTCGAAAATTAAACCAATCCGCCGTGGTTGCTCAGTGGCTATGGTGTTAGGCTGCTGAGCACGAGGTCGCGGGATCAAATCCCGGCCACGGCCGCCGCATTTCAATGGGGGCGAAATGCGTAAATACCTGTGTACTTAGATTTAGGTGCACGTTACACAACCCCAGGTGGTCGAAGTTACCGGAGTCTTCCACAACGGCGTGCCTCATAATCAGAAAGTGGTTTTGGCGCGTAAAACCCCATCATTTAATATTTTCTTTAATTAAACCATACGCGTCTATCAGCCACCGACAGGAAACGGCATGACCACTGTCGAAGGAAGGCTTCTTAACGTTCTTCCCCAAGGAAGAACAACTCCTCTGACAAAAACGGCAGTAGGTCAGAGTAGAGCTTCTCCAGAAGTGGAAACAGAGCGCGGCGATTATGTCCCGCGGCAACTGCCTCGCACCGGTTACTCTATTAGCCCTGAGAACGAACTACAGGGGAGCTGCGAGCGCCGCTCGCGTGAAGTCAGGGCACGGACTCGCGCCTGTCGTCTGCTACAGTTCGGGCGTTGTCCGGGCGCTTTCTGCGGTGTTTTCGTTTGTTCGCCCTCGTTCTCTCTGCTTGTATACTTATGGTGGTCGTCTCAAATATAGTTTTACGACGTCTTCCTTAGCGAGCATTTATTCAAAGAGCTAATTTCTTAGACAACAATGCAGCTCTCAAAGGCAACGCTACAGAGCCAGCCGAAGGAGCGCAGACCAGCCCATTGCGGGTTTTATTGCGAAGCAATACTAATACTACTTGAGGTCGCACTTCAGCCCCTTCCGTGGCGAGACGGTGGTAGGCACCATTGACCTTTAGCGTGACCTCGCTGCGTGACGTCACACCACGTGACCTAGAGTGACGTCACATAAATAACGTCATTTCATAAATAAAAAACATCTTGTAAGCTGGGCTGGTGGGAATCAAACCAGGGTCTCCGGAGTGTGAAACGGAGACGCTACCACTCAGCCACGAGTTTCTTCTTTTTCTTTATTACCTTGATTTCAACACCACTCAAACGCGTACAAAGTAGGTCACTTGGTGCAGAAAAATAATATTACATCACTTCGATAGACTGCACTTATTTAAAAGGCACTCAAAGAGGATATCACAGACACCAATGTGTCAAGCTCCAGAAACCACTCTGGCGGTTCAATCATGTACTTGAGGACATCACGCGTGTACCTAATACTTTCATTTAGGTGTTCCCTCGCAGACCTTTCATCTACGTGGGCATTCCTGACATCCATACGCGTTTTCCACACGCTGCTCATACACAAAAGCATTATCAAGTCAGCCGGCACTCCCCCTGTGTCTGCACACGGTAAGAAACGAATACCGAAAGGACTTAACGGCAGGTCTTTCTTCAGAGTTCGTTTGAGAACATCCCACAAGAAAACTGAGTCATGGCAATCCAAGAAGATGTGCTCAATAGTTTCAGGTTTCTTACATATGATGCAGTTAACAGACCATGGAACAAAGAAGCTCTTGCTTTGCAGCCATGGCTTCACAAGGAGAGTGCCCGAATGCAATTGAAAAAAGAAGGTTTTCGCTGAAGATCTAACCGGCATTTTTCTAACGCGTTTCAGCACATTGCGTTCAGGTCCAAAGTTATACATCATACGGTAAACAGGATGCGGCAAGAAAACATCAACCAGATCACTATAAAGTTTCTTACGCGTCACTGAAGTCAAAACTTCATTCGAAAAATTCGCTTTCAATAAAGAAAAGGACATAACAACTTCCCTCAGAAAGCCAGTTGGTGTTCGAGTACGTTCATTTGTTGATGAGACAACCCACTCAGGCAAAGAAGAACTCAATCTCACTTGAATAACAGTACGCAGAAATATATCACTTTGGTCCCTTAAGAAAAAGAACCTACTAACAATCTGTTTCAAAAACAAATGTGTTAATCCTAGTCCTCCATTCTTCAACGAATGAAACAAGTTACACCGACTAGTTCTCTCCCAAGTGGATCCCCATATATATACCGCAAACACTCTGTGAAGTTTCTGCACCGAAATCCTTGCCATGCATAACACTTGTAGTACATAATACACCTTTGTAACTAAAAACAAATTGCAAACACTAGCTCTTGAAAACATCGAAAAATTATGCCCGCCCCACTTTTCTGTCTGATCTTTAACCCTTTTTACTTCTTCGATCCAATACGCGGCACTGTCACGATAATGTTGTAATGGCACCCCAAGATATTTTACAGGGGTAACGCTCCAGTTCATATTGCAAAAATACTCGGGTACCTGTGTCCAGCTGCCGTGCCATAAACCTAGGCACTTAGTCCAGCTGACAACACTTCCAGTTGCGGCGCAAAAAGAAACAACCTCTTTCATAGCGTTATTCACGCTTTCTGTATCACGGCAAAAAAAAAAATGCCACGTCATCTGCATAAGCCAGAACTCTAGTCTCAATTCCTGCGTAGATAAACCCACGAATAGATTGGCTTTTAATTATTTTCAAACAGAAAGGCTCCAAATACAAGGCAAATAAAAGAGGTGACAAACAGCATCCTTGTTTTACTGATGACTCCACTTTTATACTGGCGCCTAATTTCCTATTAATTACTAACTTTGCAGTGTAATCTTTGTACACCATTCTTACTCCATCTGTTATCACTGCACCGGCTTTAACATGTTCTAAGAGCAAAAATATGACATCATGGACGACTCTGTCAAAAGCCTTTTCAAGGTCAATTTGTATCATAGCGACTCCGTCCTCTCTTTCATCGCAGCATTCCAGTATGGTCCTTGCAGTATGTATATTCGAAAAGATCGATCTGCCTTTGATACCGCATGTCTGATGGGGGCCCACAAGTTCTTTTATAACGGTCTGCAATCGTCGCACCAGTACCTTAGTGTAAACTTACTAGTCCGTATTCGTCAAGCTTATTGGTCTGTAGGCTTCAACCGCCATAAGTCGCGCAGGATCTTTTGCTTTAGGAATTAAAATAACGTGCAATATCCGAAAAGAAGGAGGTGCTTCCTTATTCTCATACATCTTCCTTATCACGCGATGTAATGCTACAGCTATTTCACTTTTAAAGCACTTATAGAAAGCCCCTCCCAGACCATCAGGCCCCGGTGACTTGCCGGGACTAAGTTCGTCAATCGCATCCTCAACTTCTGAAAGGCTTATTGGTCTGTCCAGCGCTTCACAGACCTCGTCTGATAATGTTGGCATTAATGGCAAGAAGTCAGTTCTATACCTTTCGATATCACATGTCTTTTTCCCCATCAAACTTTCATAATAAGACTCAAAAGCGTGCTCAATCATTCCAACATCACTAGTGACTTCCCCTTGATAAGTTATTTCTGTTATTTCTTTGGAAACCGCGTGTTTCTTGTCGTCACTTATTGCTCGCTTGGCAGGCGTTTCTCCCTTCCATAAATTCTCCGCCCTTGCCCTTAATACCGCACCCCTGTACTTTTCTTCACCCATGACTTCAAGTTCAGACTTCACTTCTTTGATTTCTTTCGAAAATAAGCCAGGCGAAGAGCTTTCTGCGCTGAGCATGTATTTTAGCCTAAGGTGTAATTCCTTCTCACGCTCTTTTTTTTTGTGATAGAGTACGCATGTTCTTTCAATCGCGGTTAATTTAACGCCTCTTTTGAAGAGTTCCCATTCTGCAATGAACACTGACGTAGTTATGCTGAGCGAATTTTCGAGCTTTTCTTGAACTGCCTTTTGAAAAACGTCGTCTTGCAAAAGCTTATCATTTAGCTTCCATAAGTCCCAGCTGAATTTCTATGGTTTTTGTTTCTTTCCTATGGTTGACATAACGAGGCAATGATCGCTAAAACTAACATGTAGCACTTGACAACTTGAAAATAACGGTACAAAGGTTAACGGAGCATAAATTCTGTCTAGCCTGCCATGACACTGACCTTGATAGTGCGTATACATGGTATGATTTCCGCTTGACAACACATAACCAATGTCTTCAAGCTCTTGTTGCCTTACAATCGAACTTAAAAGCAACGCACTTTTATCACAAACACTAGTCAACTTAGATTTATCTTCTGGAAAGCAAACACAATTAAAATCACCCAATAATATGACATGTCTTTCACAATTCAAGTACTGCTGAATACCACCAAAAAATACCTCTCGCTCCCGTGCTACGTTCGGAGCATAAACACATAAAGCCCTCCAAGGCATCTCTGAAAAAGTAAAATCGCAGAGGACCATTCTACCATCCTCGGATGACGTGACGGCTTCAACTACAGCAATACTGCTACGCAAAAGAATAAGGCAGCCCCCAGACCTACCCGCCGCATGACATACACTTACGGTATATCTAGGGCGGAAAACGTTAACCATTTGCTCCGTGCATTCATCAGTTGCAATTTTTGTTTCTTGAATGGCCAATAAGTCAATATTATTTTCAATAAGAATACGATTAACTTGGCATTGCCTTCTACGCCTGCTAAGTCCACGCACGTTGAACGTCGCGACACAAAGACCACTCGAAAAATTAGCTACCATTTACCGGGAGGAGAAACTAAACCAATTACCACACATCGTCCGTCTCACATCTGCTACGACGACTCGACGGTCTAGGGAGGCGGACCATGGTTTTCTGGACTTCATAGCCGAATGACGACGGCCGACGCACATCCTGCCCACAAACCCCAGTCCCCAGACACCAACAACAATTTTTCTAACCCAGGAACGCCTCCGCGTCAGGGTTGTAGAACGGCGTTTGGCTGGAACGCCGGGCTTGGGCTTGAACGCCGGTCGGCGTCCCGGGGTAGCTTTCGGAGGAGGCTCGTGACTCCCAGTCTCTTGATCCTTTTCCTCTTGCTCATCCGCCTCTTCGTGAAGCCTCTTAGCAGGTGCACTACTTGACGTTGCCATCACGGTGTCGCCAGTGTCATGCTGTTCGCCGGTCGTCACTTCTGTTGATGTGCACGTTTCTTTGGCCTCTTTTACCTCGACCTCTGTTGAGTTAGTTGGTTCCAACGTGTCATACCATGGGTCTTTCCAGCCGTCCGATGACTCGTCTTCATTAACAGTCGTTGCCTTCTTCAGGGGCGTTAACACCGAGGGCTGGGTCTCTTTCCCTTCGCCTGCGGCTTCCACTGCGTCGACCACGTCCATCAAGTGATCTGTGACATCTTCCTTCAATGCCGGGCCTGTCACTGTGGCATAGGTTCGGACGCACTGGGTCTCGTCGTGGCCGAAACGACGACAAAGCCCACAGCGTGGTACACGGCACTCGCGTCGGATGTGCCCGATGCCGCGGCATCGGAGGCAGAGGGGAGCTCTGCCAGGGACGTGCACGAGCGCAACATCTTCCGCCACTCGCAGCTGGTGGGGCAAGTGTTTAGCGGTGACGCCTGCTTTCAGCTTAATAGTGACAGTACGGGTGGTTGACCCTTTGTCGACGCATCCTTGTACCCGCCACCTGTCCCTGGTGATCTCAGTCACCTTTCCAAAAGGCGACGAGGCAGTGCGAACGTCGTCGTCAGGTACGCCGTGAAGGAGCCAGTAGAGCTTGATACGGACGCCTCTGTCACACGGGTCGACGACCACACAGCGCTGGTCCTTGACATCAAACGCGTCTGCAGCGATAATCCTCTTTTTCCCTTCTTCGTCCTTGAAAGTCATCGCCCACAGATGGTTCATTTGATATGCGCCCAGCGCAACCACTTCCGGCATGAGAGACAGCCGTGTAAGAGCGTCTCGAAAATGTTCCACTCTGTAAGGCCTCGCCTTAACGTCACTATGTAAAAAAAAAACCGTATGCAGAACGGACGCACCTGTTGGCAGCGTTGGTAAAATCATTTGGTAGTCCTGACCTGGTTTTTCAGTTGACCTGATACCGCGGCCCAAAAGGGTCGCTGAAGCCGCTCGCGAAGAGCCCGACATTCCGCGTCCGCTCACCTCGGTGGCTGAAGAGGAAGTCCACTCAGCCACGAGTTCGCTACTTCAAAACGGGACAAAACCGCCTCTAGTGAATGCGGTCTTGCCTTAGAAACGTGCCGCAGAAAGTTATACTGCGGTATATATCGATAATTATGACCACGTAACTTACAGAAGTCGCAGTTTCACGAGTAGCGAAGTACCTTTCCACTACATTTCTTGTGCGCTCTGCGCACACGCAGAGCCATCTTGGGGCAAACACAGAAGACACCCTCCTCGCAATGTGCGGAGCTGCCCCGACACGTGGCGCACCACTCGCCCCATGATCGCGTCCGCCTTCATGGCGCGTCGGGGCCCGGCTATCTTTGCCGATCGCGACGTTTGGCTGGCGTAGCGCGTTTGAGTAGGCGGTGCGAACGGGGTGCGATAACGCTATCGCGTTCCACTCTTGAAGGCGGCCTAACTCCCGTACAAGGCAGCTCGGCAGAATGCAAAGAGGAAGCATCAGCGAGCTACGGAGACGGAAGAACGAGAAGAACGACTTTCTAAGCGGCATGCCCGGTATGCAGCTCGGCGACACACTATTGCTTCGCAATCACCAGGCTTAACCAAGCTACGCCACGGCCGTATTTTTTTTTCATGTGCGGATGGACAATCGCAAGAACATAGCATACAGGAAGCCAGTTATGATACCATACCTGCCGCGGTGCAACAAGTATGTCACAAACGCTGGCTATATATGACTTCTACAACAGTTACGCTGATTTTAATCCGCTAAAACAGGTTTGCTCACGACGCGTAGTTCATGGTATAGTATCGAACTTTTGCATTTCTTCACAGAAACGCTCGGCAGTAACACGGGAACTGAACTAATACTGGAGTTTCGATTCTACAAGCACCACTTGCTTCTTTAACTGTTTGTCATCATTAGGCGGTTCTTCACGTGTTTATCTTAAGCGGCGGAAATTTGAAGTAAGGTTAATGAAGGCTTAATGCTATTTACAGAATACAAATAGGTATGTACCAATATATATTCCCTTTTCCGTGCTACACGTTCAACTCACTTGAGAAATTTACTGGTGCTTGTTGCTTGAGGAATACACATGACGAATCTGTTTGGCGAAGTGACACAGGCTGCTCCGCCCAATTTTTTTACTGAAGTATGCTTGTTGGACCGCGTGGCTGCAGCCAGAAAGAAGTCGAAGCGTCATTGATTAGTAGTATTGGACATATTGAAGATATCGAAATCCCCCCCCCCCCCACCCGGTGGAGGGTCAGAAATCAAGTGGAAGTATATTCAAGGCTTGTGGTGCTTTTTTATGAATGTTTGCGATTGGATTGGAGCAAGCTTTATTTAGCCTACAGTTGGACAAGGTTCTCTTTTATGTACCGACGAAGCGAATAGTTATCCGTTCGTATAATTAAAGAACGCTGGATCGAGACATGGTGAGACAGAAGGTGCTTGAATTTTCCTTTTCTTGGCAATCTAAGCTGCGCTGTAGTAGCTCGAGAATACTTTAGCCATTCCAGTTGGCGCTGTAAAAAAATGCTTTATGATTTCGATTCGAAGTTGTAGTGAACTGATGGGTTTCGCGAATATAGCGTGCCTCCCCATACCGACAGTCGATTGCTACTGTTACGTGATCAGGGGTGTGCCATATTGTCGATAAAATCTACTGAGGGCCACTATGAAACATTTCATCACTTTCAATTGATTGGCTCTCGATCTTAACAACGAAACTTTTCTCTCAGGTGATTGCTACTATGGTGTTTGTGAATTAACTATGTAAATACTCTACATGACGCGCCGTCGTGTTAGCAGCCATGAGCAATTGGTTTTTTGTAGGCCTGTTTCAGAGGGGGATGAAAGTAGCAGCAAACTTTTTCATAAGAAATGCGCGCCTAACTTTTTTTTACGCATGAATGAATGGCCATATTTGGATAGAACAACACACCAGAGTAATAAGAATCATGATGACAGCTTCGCTGGGCAGTGTCTTTCTAACATAGGATAACATGCTGACGCCAACTACTATGATTTATCTTCCATGTAAAATGCAATGTCTCTCATAGCTAAATACTAAGGGAATGTTAAGTGTTTAGCGAGGCATCTTACACAACTTCGAGTGTTGCATTTGCAGACATTCTTTTTACGCAAAATTTACCGATAGACACGGCGCATATATGCATTGCGAAACCCGTAGAGCCCTTTAATGCAACATAGCTTGCGATATCCAAGCCGGAATGTTTCTCGACTCACGAGTTTTTGAAGAAGAAACTGTGGTTAAGGCATGGCAGCTGAAAGAAGCCGACGTATCCTTCAATACGTACGGCTCGAGCCACCTATACCCCAATCATACACGAAGGGAACGAGCGCGCGCGGCAGCCGGGCGAGCTGGAGCGAGCGGCGTCCTGGCCGTGACGTCACTCGCGAGAGGGCGCCACTCCTAATTCTCGCCGCTAATAGACAAAAGGTCCCCGCAGCAATTAAAGGTCGCGTGAAGCGGCCACGTGAGCAGCGACGAGTTGTAACAAAGCGGTGAACTTCAAGGCCACGGAAACCAGCATGCACGGCCCTCCAAAATGCCCTGGCAACGACGCATTGCAGCAGCATATGTTTATTGCATTCTTGAAGGGGGCAATTGGGACACCGTGAAGATGGGACTATGCCCCACCGCTCT
This sequence comes from Dermacentor andersoni, assembly GCF_023375885.2. Classification (NCBI taxonomy): domain Eukaryota; kingdom Metazoa; phylum Arthropoda; class Arachnida; order Ixodida; family Ixodidae; genus Dermacentor; species Dermacentor andersoni. The sequence continues at coordinate 6,971,909 of NC_092823.1, forward strand.
AGCCTGTCACGCGTTGGGATCACTTGACACCCTAGACGCCACATGAAGTCGCGTAGGTAACCAAGGCAGAAATGATGCCTTTATAGCACCCCCGAAACGCTATTGGAACGTGCTCGGCGCGCTGGGGAAAATTGAGGAAGCAGTAAAGCTGACATTGTATCCACAACACGGTTTTAGAGAACGTCTACATCAGGACATACCTATTATGTGTGGCGGTAAAATGCCACGGCCCCAGAGTAAAATGCAGGTGCGTTCAGCACTTGTGGTCCACGACCCAAGTGCACGCCATGGTAACATGCAACGAATATTTGTGCCAAGGAAATCGCAGGCGAGTTCGCACGCAGGATCGCGCTGTAGCAGGCGGAGCAGAAATCGCCGAGCGAGCAGCGGACAGACACGGATGGGAACGCGAACCCACCGCGAGAGCGTGGTTGCCCAAGCGCCGCGCGGCGACCCGACCAGAAGGAACCAAGAAGGGACTGCAAGGACCTAGTAACCCGTAATGGTGGCTGTACAACGCGACAAACGTACCACACTCGGCTGCAAAATACAGACTGTGCTAAGTACATCCTTTCTAATAAGGGCAAATCATACCCTTGAACATTCTGAGCATCTTGCTTTAGATCTTCAAGAATTGAGAGCCACACAGAGTCTGATCTGCCATCATAGGTGTAATCAAGGCCTAAAATACGACGAGAATCACTCTTTTCAAGAAGGAAAAGGGGACTTAGGCGTGTCTGTGGTGAACCAATGAAGAAATAACGACATCTTGAAAAGTTTAGCGCAGCACCTGAAATATTTTCGTACTCAGTGAAAATTCGCAGGCCACGGGATACCTGTTTCTCGTCAAATTTCAGGGGCTATCGTGTCTCTGAAAGAGATAATAACAGGGGCGGCAGAAAACGGTGCGCGGAAAAAATAATAATTACTGAAATGGAATATATAAATGAAAGGGAAAAAAAGGAAATAAAGGGGAAAACCCACTTAGCAACCAAACTAAGTGTTGTTACCTATATAGCTTGAAATTTAGCACAGCGAATAGATTTTAAAGCTACTTAATTAAAACTTCTTTCTGGGCGAGTTGGCGCATACTTGACATAAAAATTGTAACAGCGCATACACATGCAACTACAAAATAACAAGGACGAGACACAAGCGCTGACTGTCAACTAAATTTTATTGACGGAAGACGGATACCTTATATAAGGCGAAAGGCAGAAGTGAAGAGGGAGGATCAAGCTTTTCCATGTTCATGTTATATCGACGTTGCTCGTCTCTGTAAGCTGGGCACTCAAGCAAGATGTGTTCTAGAGATTTCATGGAGTTGCAGTTGTCACATGGATTTGTGGTCTGGCCAAAGCGAAAAAGAGGATTGTTCATGTGTGCAACGTTCAGTCAAAGCTAGTGATAGAGAGTCTCCAAATGTCGTGGTAGACATTTTGGTAGCCTTGATTGTAGTACTGGGTCAATGTTGGACAAAAAGTTTCAATTGCCTGGAGGTGACGACCATCTTCTACACCGTTCATTGAGCACATAGCGCTTCGTCATAGCTGAAGCCTCACTTTTAGTGAAAAACCACTTTTATATTTTATGTGATGATGTCCTTTGCGGGCTGCCTCATCTACTTTTTCATTACCTATTATACCGCAATGTCCTGAAGGTCACTGAAATGTTATCACATGTCCAGCGTTAGGTTCCAAGTGGTGTAGGTATGTTATGTCCTGGACAAAAATGTGACTGCATGATTTAGTGCTTTTCGAGCAAAGGCATTGCAATGCTGCTTTCAAGTCTAAGATTGTCCATTGTTAAAAAAAATTAAATTATGGGGTTTTACGTGCCAAAACCACTTTCTGATTATGAGGCACGCCGTAGTGGAGGACTCCGGAAATTTCGACCACCTGGGGTTCTTTAACGTGCACCTAAATCTAAGTACGCGGGTGTTTTCGCATTTCGCCCCCATCGAAATGCGGCCGCCGTGGCCGGGATTCGATCCCGCGACCTCGTGCTCAGCAGCCTAACACCATAGCCACTGAGCAACCACGGCGGGTATTGTCTATTGTTGTTGAAGCTGCCGTAGTATGTATTTTAGCGCCTGTTTCATTGCGTACGGCTCAGAGCTCAAACAATGTTGATGACGTTACTCGCTCTAAACACCATGAAAATATCTGGCCAGTGGAAGGAACGAAAATACCACAGGAAGAGCTACGTTGTGTAGAGGAGCCGTCAGTAAATATGTGCTTTGTAGTGGAGTACTTGACGCTCAAGGTGTAAGACACTTTCGTTCAATATGGAACAATGGACGTCAGACTCTGGAGTTTTGCAAGACGCGTAGCGCCACCTGCCGGTGCGAAGAGGCAGTAATTGAGTAGTGCGAAGCCCGACTCCCTTGCTAAGTTGCCTATGCAGCTAGCGACTGCGAAACGGCGATTTAACTAGATTTTGGTCCATATGGCGAGTGTTCTGCACATTTAACACCCAGACAGAGAGCTATGAATTTCTACGCTAGTCGGACGCGCCGCCGAACTGCCATAAAGTGCTTGCTGGCTCTCTCTTCAGACTGATGGCGGGAACGACGGCAACCGCGATAGCTCCGCGCGCTACGAAGAAACGCCGCAATAGACGCTACTGGTGCGTTGTAAATTGCCATGAACGTGAAGGACGGAATAACAAGGTTCAGTTTTACCGATTTCCATCGCGATCGTATGAAGGGGAAAGGCGAGAGCGCCGGATACGGGCCGTTCAACCTGTTGGGTAATCGGATTACTTGCATTCCCCACAACACAGCGGCTCGCATGAGAAAGTGCGACAATTTTGTTCTTCTGTAATTGCGTTGCGTAGCCCTGAATGAGGACCGTGGTAACCAAGCGAAAACTCAAGAATCTGCAGCTGCCACTTCGTTGGTAACAGAAAAAACAACGTTGCGAACAATCCTGCTTATGTGCCATCGATATCTCCGCCTTTTAACAGACGTCCACCTCCGCTTAACTCAACAAGTGGAACGGAGAGATTTGGCAGGTCAGTTTAACCAAACATTTTGGTTCGTTTATGAATTCAAAATCATGTTCTAGAGCATCGTTGTATCGTGAGCTCATTTCTACTTTTGGTATTTTGTATGTCCTGCGCCGATACAACAAGCACGCTTCGCAATGTGCTGAGCCTGCTCGACTGCGTTTTTCAAATGTGAGCAATAAAGTTCCTGTAGAAGCACTGGATGAGTAATTGCGAAATAACGCATGTGTGTAAAGAAAAAAATGACGCATTTATTTACATTCATTTGTGCGCGCTTGTTGCTCGAAGCGTCTGCAAAAAGTTCGAATTAGGTACTGAGCGATGCTGTAGCTCCTGCGAGAAAGAAAGATGCAGCGCGTAGGCACTGTAGGAAGCTTACTTTCGTTATGATCGCACGCTATTTGCTGCCTTCGAAAACGTTTTCTGTTTGTTGCCCTGGAAAAGGCTATGAAAGGATTTACTTCCTGTAAATAATTGCGAGACAAGACATTACGATAAAATACATAACAATATAAGAGATACTTAATAAGCCTTGTGTTCAGGGCATATTCAATATGAACCAATTTGAAATGCTTAGATTTTTATGCTGATATGCCTATAGACAAAGTTTTCGCATGGATCGTAGCATTTCTCAACAAACGCTCCCAGTTTGTTTCAATTAAAAGTAGCCGTTCCAGCTTCCTCCCTGTAACATCCGGCGTCCCCCAAGGATCTGTACTCGCACCCCTCTTATTCCCCATATATATTAACGACCTGCCTGCACATGTATCCTCCCATATCCGTTTATTTGCCGACGACTGTGTCATCTATCGCACAATTACAAAGATTTCTGATCAAACTGCATTCCAACATGACCTTAACCTTGTACAAGAGTGGTGTGATCTTTGGTTAAGGAAGCTTAATCCTACTAATTGCAAGTTCGTTTCCTTTCATCGCAAACTTAATCCTTTATCATTCTCATACCTAATCTCCCACTCCACTGTCGAACAAGTTCAATCATACAAATATCTAGGCGTCACCTTATCCTCTGACCTTTCATGGAACGCACACATCAGCAATATCATATCATCCGCGAACAGATCCCTCGGTATTTTAAAGCCTCATTTGCGTCACGCACCATCAGACATAAAACTTCTCGCGTACAAATCACTCATCAGATCGAAACTAGAATATGCAGCGCCCATCTGGAGCCCGCACCAGGCATACTTAAGAAATGAACTAGAATCTGTACGAAATCGTGCCACTAGGTTCATCCATTCTTCATATTCATACGACATAAGCATATCATCCCTAAAACGTAAAACTGATCTTGCTAATCTTTCTGTGCGTCGCCGCATCGCCAGTCTTTGTTTGTTTCACAAATTATTTCACAGTCCGCTCAATCAAGCACCGTATATCATCCCACCGGCGCGCATATCCCCTCGTACGTCCCATCCTTACTCAATCGCACGCGCACGTGCTCGCACCACTACTTTTGCAGCCTCATTTTTTCTTCGCACAGCCGTGGACTGGAATGGCCTTCCCCGTGACATTGCAGCCATCACGTGTTCATCAACTTTTGCGGACAACCTAACTACATTTGTTTCTCATGAAGATCACTCTCTGTAACCTTGATTTGTAAAGCCACCCCTTATGTAATACCCCCTAACCGGGGTCTTTAAGGTAATAAAGTGACGAAGTGATGTGATGCTCTCTGTACTTGCGAGTTGCAGCACGCCGAAATAACACTTGAGACTTTATTTTATATTGTACACGCATTTCGCCCTGCTGAGCTTCTTTCCGAAGCGTGGATGGGCGGAAGAAGCTTTCCAGGTCCTTGATTTTTAGGGAAACCGTGCCTCAACATTAACGAAAGAGAAGGGTCCATTGTTGCCTATGCACCTTCGCTTGCGGACAGCTCTCCTTGCACTACTCAGTTAGCGCCAAGGCTGCGATGGAGGCGCTGGTGACGGGTTGTTCCGCAGCGCCGCCTGGGCAGAGTCTGAGGTCAATAACTCGAATACTTGATTTTTTTTAGAAAGGCCACAGTGAGGTCTATGGCACAAAGAACAAATCAAGCTAATTTGTCTACTCAGTAAAGTACTGTAAAATGTGGGGCTATGTAAGATGGAAAAAGATTGTCACAGTGATCACAAAGAAATTGCAGGAGACTATACGAGGTGTCTTCATAAAGAAACTGAACTTTCGAAATAGCGTGCCCTCCGCCAGAGGGAGCGTGCTGCGGCTACTGGGCGCACGTAGCGGCAGGTTTAGGCAACAAGCTGCCATTTACCATGCATCGCTCTGACTGTTAGTTGGTGAGCTACAGCCGCTGAAGTGAGCACGTGCGCAAGCTGTTCGTCGGTTTAGTGCCAAAGTGACAACGAAAGAGCTTGAAGAACAACATTTGTGTGCAAAATTTTGCTACAAAACTTTGAAAACCTTTCAGAGAGAGATTTCAATTGCTTAGCCAAGCAAATGACGAGGACTGTACGGGTCGCACTTAGTGCAACGAGTGGTTTAAGTGTTTTGAACACGGCAAAATGTCGATCGGTGACGATTCCAAGCCTGTACGACCTTCCACATCTACAGATTATGACCATGTCAAGAAAGTTTGTGCTATGATTCGTGGAAACCGTTGTTTAACTGCTCGAGAAGTTTCTGACGAAGTGGGCATCAGCGGACAATTTTACCATCAAATTTTTAGTGACAAACTTGAGATACGGTGTGTCAGTGTAAAATTCATGCTGAGCTTGCTGACTGCCGATCAGAAACAGACCCGTGTTGAAATCAGCCAGGAACTGCTTGCCACTGTCAATTACAAAAAACTTCCTTAACAAATTCATAATAGGTGATAAGACATGGGTTTATGGCTATGATATTGAAACGAAGGTGCAGTCGTTGCAGTGGGTGGCAAAGGGTGTCCTCCTCCAAAAAAGCATAGTCATTGATCAAGGTGATATTGGTTGTTTTTTTTTTCCTGCAATGGCATCGTCCATCAGGGACTTGTACCACACAGTCAGATGGTAAACAAAGAAGTCTACCAGGAAATTCTAGCGCGTTTGAGGGATCCTACGTGCAGTAAGGGGCCTGGATTGTGGGAAAACCAGACTTGGATGGTGCATCATGACAATGCACCGGCTCACGCGTCACTCCTTGTTCGCAGCTATGCAGCAAAACATTACACTTTTGTTATGCCCCATCCACCGTATTCTCCAGACATAGCCCTAGCAGACGTTTTCCTGTTTCCCAAACTTAAAACCGCATTGAAAGGACATCGTTTCCAAACCATAGAGGAGATTCAGGACAATGCGACAACAGACCTGCGCGCCCTCCCAGGAAGTGCATGCCAGGAGGCTTTCGAAAAATGGAAGAAACGATGGGAATAGTGTATTGCCAGTAGAGGGGACTACCTTAAGGGGGACAGTTTTTAAAATGTTGTACGATAAGCGATAAAGATGTTATAGGAAAAGTTGGGTTTCTTTTTGAACGCACACCGTACACTCAGTGACAACCTAATAATTACACAGAAGCTCCACCCGCAAAACCAGAGCGCATTTGCCCTCTGCGCCTCGGCTCTCTGAGGCATAGAGCTCTAGAGATATGAAGCAGGACTTTGATTTGGGCGAGTTGATTCACAATTAGTTGGGGAACGCAACGCGAAGAACACAGGGACAAAGAAAACACGCAACACTAGACGAGCACTGTCTAGTGTTCCGTGTACAAAATATGTCTATAATAATTCGTGTTCATGCCAATAAATAAGTTTGAAGTCAGTGCCCTGTGAATCCAATTTCTGCAGTTATTCCTTGTCCCATGCGCTGTGATTCACCTGCTAAACAATAACTGCTACTTCAGTTCACCTGTTCAGCAAAGCTTTTTCGAGTACATCCACTGAGAAAATGCTGCAAGGTTGGCTTGTATTTCTTTTTTATTGCTAACATGGTCAAAAATAATTAAGACTGTAATCAATGAATGTGTGCAAAACAAATTATGGGGTTTAATGTGCCAAAACCACTATCTGATTTATGAGGCAAGCCGTAGTGAGTCACTCCGGATTAATTTTGACCACCTGGGATTATTTAACGTGCATCTAAATCTAAGTACACCGGTGTCTTTTCACTTCGCCTTCATCGAAATGCAGCCGCCGTGGCCAGATGTGTGAAAACCAATGAAAAACAAATTTTTGAAGATATTATCATGAGGTCCCTAAATCATATATAAACCAAATAGTACAAGCTACATTATAACACATAATCCTGAATGCTGGTGCATCTCTGAATACCAACTACGGTGTGCATGCTACTCACCTTGTACACAATTTGATTTCTTGTATTTCTTTTTTTAATTGTGCACATTACTTCACACAAAGTCCACTCAGCTACTTCTGAAACCTGTTAAGCTCTAAAAATAAATTATAGAGCTAATCATTTCAAATTAACACAGGGATAATGAGGGGCACTGTAGTCACAAAGTTTCCTACAGAAATGTCTAGAGAGAACTCTGACACTATTGTCACTGGAAGCTGCAAGTATGGCAGTTCAGCCAGAATGGGAATGACAGTGTAACGAGTGGTAGTACATAAATTTGCATAAACTTTGTCCTTCTGACTTCAAATGGATTTGTGACTTGATGAGTCTATCATACTCAACAAAACATTGCTTTATAAATACAATTCACAATGGTTATGCACTTGAACAAAGACGTATTAGCTTGCGGTGCTTAGAAACCTAGTTAACTAGTATGATTGCGTGGACATTTAGAAAGTGCAATAAGCAATACCAGAAGGCTATTTAAAGACCACAAGCACAAACATTAGACAAAGGCGTGTAGTGCCCAATGTTCTCATGGCAGCTGAATGATCGCCGCACTACAGTTCGCTCTAGCAATTCTTGTCGGAAAATATGGCTGTGGTTCGGAGGGCATCTGAATAATTTTCAACACCTGGGCTTCTTTAATGCGGACACAAAAAATGAAACATAAGTAATTTAACACTCAGCCCTTCAGCAGTGCAACTGCTGCGGCCAGCATCAGACCTGTAATCTCATGCTGACCTTAAATTCAAGAAGTTACGTTTTTTTAGAACGGAAGTACCACATCTCCCCAAAAAAGGACATAAATACATGTTTATCAAGCACATAAAACATGTTAGCCGTGTTCGTCCTTTCTCCATCTTGTGTTCCATCAATCTTGCGCTGTTCCCCTACTTTCGCCCCATCAACCAAGTAGTCCAAGCCACAAGCCTAATATAAACCATACTACCATGAAATAGTACATCATTTTTCTTATGATGATGGGGCCAACTGTAATTTTCCTGTTTGAACACATGAAACATGAAAAAATAGATATGGCTTGTAGGCAACCATCTCTAAATTGATTTCAATAAAGTTATTTTAAAAAAGTTATTCATCTAATCAACCTATTATTTTAAAATAGACACTCAAATATATTTAATACTTCTGAAAGCAGACTTTTTTGTCAAGCGTACAGGGTCTTGTTTAACACATTCACAGTTATGTGGGTTACTCTCCCTATACAGAACTGAACATGCTGGTAATTGTTACAGTGCAGAAGCAACAGCACTGTGAAATATAAATGCAGACAAAAATATTCCTGTTACATTTTATTACAAATGGCTTGAAGAAGCTGTAGCTGAGCAGAAATTATGCGGACATTTGTTTACTCAATAGAGACTGTGTGAATATGTCTGCAAAATGCTTGACGGGTTATGCATGGCCCATATTTGTACCAACCATTGGAACTGTGATATCTACACTATTCCATGTAACCCAACAGCAAAAATTTAACTGTTTTTGACTGGAACACAACAACAAAACAGCAGCAAACAAATGGTATCCTAGTACACCTGCCAGCAGAGTAGTACATCTGCCAGCAGAGTGTGGTACAGCAACGTAGCAGTAGAGATGTTCTCCCAACATGCTTGCACGAATACACCACTAATATGTGGCATAGTCAAAGGAGGAAGTGGCGTGCCTACAGCTTTGAGACAATTTGACATGATGGCTCTTCAGTATTTTTACCATGGGAATGAAGAGACATGCAGGAAGAAGTACTTCCACATGCTGTATAAAGCTGATGAAACAGAATGCCAAATTTTAAAAAAAGGTGCACCAAGTTTAGTGTCCATTATTGCCAGCAGCCACACACGGGAGGTCAAGGTTATAAAGCAAATACAGCAGACACTTTCTGCAACAAATGTCAGCCAAACCATTAAATGTGATATGTCATTCATAAACATTGGTCAGAAGTTAAGTTTATTGACTCCCAAGCATCCTGTGACAATGATAGCCGGAATTTCCTATAAAAATTCACAACATATCTGAAGTATTGGGCTCAATGAAATGTTTCTTTTAATTCAATAAATGCTTGCACCTCTCCATAAAGCATCGTATATAATTTGGTGATGGTCTATATAGAGCAATGTGGGTTACCAGTTAATTAAGCAGCGTGGGCACAAAACGCCTCAATGTAATTCGAATTAGACATACAAAACACTAACCACAAGCACAGTAGTATGAGCGTGTGATAAACATAGCGTGTAATAAAACTGCGGTGTTCAGAGACATTATGTAAAAAAAATGATCAAGCTCGATCGTGTTCGAAATTGGCCGCGTGAAGCCGGTATAATTCATGTGATAACGTGTGAAAAGCTGGAGCATATGTGTTCACATGCGTAGCTGTGATTATCTTACGTATACATATTTCACTGGGAGTCACGCGCGCTTGACGAGACCGCATTTCAATGCTGCTCTGAGAACACCGATAAACATCACAACCGTGGTCGCATTGTGTTAACGAACACGAAGACGCGCGACATCGTCTGTCGCCAATCTACATGACATACAAAGAGTGCACATGGAAAATGTGCATGAAGACCACCCAGAAATCGAAAGCAAACAAAGCTAAGAGAGGGAATAAATAGAAGGCATACGAAGGCGCTCACCAACGCGTGTAATTCCACACACACATGAAGGCAATTTAGACTGCTCGTTGCACAACACCTGCCCGTTTTGTAAAGAACTCGTCGCCACCAAACGTGCGTTGAAGACATTTCGAAACGAAAAATCCTTGCGCCGTTTTTGCTAGTGCACCACCGCACAAATATGCACAATTTGTGAACTTGTACACCGCCGTGATCTGGTTCATAGTGGTGCCATAGAATAAAGAACCAACGTGCTGGCGAATCGAACGGAACCGTTGTCAGATGGGAAGAGGACTTGGCACCTTTGAAGGTACCGCGTCTATGAGCTTTCGTGTACTCATCAACCCAGCATCATTCGATACATTGACCCCGGTTCCCCCCCTCAACCCGGGTTGACTGGGCGGGGGGCTTTGGTTCGGGCCAACGGTCCTTCCCGGAAAATAAGGGAGCTGTTGCGGTGCAGCAACACATCCAGTTACTGCACTCAACACACGAACAGCCATGTCGGTCTTACAGGACACAAGCCTGACTGACCCTCGGACTGCCTTGACGCAAAAGAGGCCAGGGCATACAACCATGGAGAGCACAAAAGCCGTCCGCGGAGCAGCGCGACCACCCGAGAGTGCGCCACCACCGGTTCCAGCTCTGGGTTCCACTGAGCCAAACAAAACCCCGTAGATCGACTGGCACACACGGCCGAGTCGAGCGACCTTAGGAGCATGCATCATAACTTAATAGATAGCTTTCCACTTGACTCATCAAAAATCACGGCAGGACGGGCCCACACTTCGAGAAACTTCTCGCCCAAGCGGTGCCGCTCCCGGGTGAGATGGAACCAGACCTCCTTCCGTGCTTTCGCAAGCACTTCGTGAAGGCCCGGTGCCCGACCCCCGAAAACTGCATCGCGGCGTGCCAACCAAACTTGGTAGGAGCACTCGGCCAGAAGCACGAACTGGTTGACCGCCTGATTAGGCAAAGGGTGCAAAAATCGAACTGTCTGATGAAGAACGCCAGGGAGATTAAAAAGACTAGCAATCCTTCGGAGAAGAGCTGCGGGAAGGAAACATTGCGTAAAGGCATGAACCGAGTCCTCACGAGCGCCACAGAACGGGAACACCCCACGAGCCGGGACGGCCGTGAAAGGCCTGTAGCCCAACGGCAGGCACCCTCAGGCCAGGCGGTACATGAACGTAGCTCGCCTAGCGTCGAGGAACCTGGCCGTGATGAGCTTCCAGTTTGGCCTGTGAATGGACAGGTCATACATTCGGCAATGCGGGGGGAGGCGTGGGGTGAGGATATCTACTAATTCTTGGAGTGGAGTTGAAACTACGTCGATGTCGGGGCGAACCATGCGGAGGCTTACCAAAGAGTTGGCAGCCGCCGCATAAATGGTGGATGGGGAACCTGAGCGAGGAACACAGTGGGAAAAAGTGCTCTGCGAAAACAAGCGGACTCGGGTGCTGAGGAAAAACGAGGTAAAGCTTCGAGTCAGGAGCATATCCGAGTTAAGAGCGACCTGGGTCCATCTGACGTGTAGTGTAGTAGCCACGATGCACAGGTCGGAAATTCCTAGTCCTCCAACTTGAGCACCCGCCTAGCTACACAACCATTTGTACCCTTCCAGAGGAAGCGAAAGAGGACCCTCTCCAAGATAAGCTTGGTTCGGGTTGGAACAGGAGACACAAACGCCACATACGTCAGGAACGAAAACAGAAGTGAGCGCAGGATTGTCGCTCTAGTAGTCAATGGGCATGACAACGCGTTGAATTCCTGAATCCTGGTTTCAAGCTTCTCCTTAGCCTGTTGCCAGTTTTCAGGAGAGAGACCATCTGGTTCGAATTGGAAGCCTAGAATGCGCAGCCGCGTTTTCACGGGGAGACCATGAACGGGCTGTGGACTGGACGGAGTGGAGTTAAAGTACATAGCTACACTTTTCGACCTATTCAACCTTGCACCGCTCGCCCTGCAGTAACTGTCCATGACCTCCAAGACGCCGCAAGCAGATGCTTCGTCCGGGACAACAATGGACAAGTCATCCGAATAGGCAAAAAGTGCAACCGGAGGGGAACCTGGTGAGATGAGGAACCTGCCAATTCTGCTGTCACAGGACAACCTCTGCAGAAGTGGTTCAAAAGCGAGTACGTAGAGTGCGGGTGAGAGAGGGTCCCCCTGCCGCACACCACGCCACACAATGAACGCCTCCGAGACGCGCTCCCGTATGACAACAGCAGAAGTCGGACGAGAATACAAAGCTTGGACCATCTGCCGAAAACCCACACTAAAACCAGCCTCTTGCAGAACACGGGAAAGGTACCTATGGCTAATGATGTCGAAAGCCTTCTCCTGATCAAATGAGCAAAGAATACCTGGAAGCTTCCTGGTGTTTGCCCACAGTAGAAGAGCCCTCACTGCTAAACTGTGAAGCTGAGTAGAGCGCCCCTGGACACTACATGCTTGGTATGGACCTAAAACAGTGCTGAGCGCTGGTGTGAGTCGCATACACAGGCACTTTGCTGTGAGCTTATAATCGCAGATCAGAAGCGTGATTGGACGCCACGCTCTCATATCGGAGCTCCTCGACTCGTCCTTGCAAAGGAGAGTGATTAGCCCCTCTCGTTGAGACGATGGCAAAGTCCCTTCACTGAGTAGCCTGTCGAACGGAACATTCGTGTCGGAAAACTTGCCACGCTCCTCGCGTCATACTTGCGCTGCGCTGCGCCGTTTGCGCATGTTGCAAAGAGCACAAGCAGAAGCTTGATGTGGGCTTGTTGGTTTTGCATACTTGAAGAAAAGAGCGCTACGAAGACGCGGACTAAAAGAACAGAAGAAGCGCCTTATCCGTAGTACATGTTCTTCTTTTAGTCCGTGTCTTCGTAGCGCTCTTTTATGCGAAGCATATTACTAGAGCTCAACCCAGCTCCTCAGGCGCGGCGGTGTCGCCTTCAATACCACGTGACACCGTGACGTCACGACAGAGGAGAAACGGGGCTCCAACTCGCGCCGTCGCTCGCGGCGTCGCGGTGGTATATAAGCAGCTGCGCTTGTTTCTAGGTGGCTTTGGCTCAACTCTTGCAAGATGGGCTGGGTGGAAATCGAACCAGGGTCTCCGCAGTGTGAAACGGAGACGCTACCACTGAGCCACGAGTACGATGCTTCGAAGCGGTACAAAAGCGCCTCTAGTGAATGCGGTGTTGCCTTAGAAACGAGCTGTTTCTAAGGCTCAGGCGTGCGTCGCTTGCTTAGGCGCACATTTCGTTGCCGCGCCGAACGCTGCGTTGCTCGACGCTCACCGCGTCCAATGCGGGGCGCGTAGTCGCTGCGCCGTAGCCCATTGTCTTACACCCCTTGGCGGGTCGACGGGAACGCTGTCGCGTTCCACTCTTGAAGCCGAAGCAGAGTAACGCAACGCATGAGTTGTTTCTTCTACTAGCCGAACCAAATATAGCCAAGCAACAGCAGTTCACCAGGCTAAACAGTGGTTCAACAACTAAAATAAAGGCTAGTATGCTTCGCATCCTGGGCTTAACCTTAGCTAAGCCACAGCCATTTTTCTTCAAGTATGCAAAGAGCAGAAGCCAAAGCCAGGCTCGTATCCAGGCAAGACCGCGACTTTAGGGACGTTTTCAAATATTTAAGGGCACCAGTTGTACCTAGGCGTTCCCTATATTTTGTGCAGAGAAATACCCAAGTGCCTAGACCATTTGGTCACGTGACTTTTGCAATCAAATGACCTGAGGATCGGTCTCCTCTACCGCGACGCGCCGTCTGCTGCTGATGGCGGCACGCCCCTTGCAGCGTTGTCTGCTAGCGAACCCGCTGTAAACGGGAGCGCTGCCAAGCGATGGTGCTCTAGGACGAGACACCCACGGTTCCGAGACGCGTATTTAGAATTGCTCGTAGATACAGCGGGGCGTGCCACTTTTGACGGAGCTCGACGTTTCTGCGAAGGCGCGAGTAAGAGCGGGCGCGAGAGAGAAAATCTGGGGGCTTTTGCTCCTCGAATATATGACTCAGCCTAGGCACTACGGAGGAGGTTTCTTAGAGCGCGTTGTATTCGTTTGTTTCCTAGACATGCCGCCATTGCGGAGTTCGGTCGAGTTGGTTTATACGCTCCGCCGCTGGCTGCCCGCGCGGTGAGGCAGTGGGCGCGGAAGACGCTTGGTGATCGCTGTGTCTGAAGGGACAATGTTCTGAGTGGTGTTTTATAAGTCGCGGGGCGCTTTTTTCGTCGCGACGATAGATCGGATTTTTTACAAGCACTGCTCCAGGAGGGCACATGTAACCGGCAAACGGACGCCTCAGGAGAGCACCTGAGGTTATATTAAAGCAGGCGGCGCAAGATCTCCGGGGTACCCAAGCGGTAGCGGGGGATCAAAGCTGGAAGCCGGGCGATCCCCAACCTACGGACCAGTCCGGCTTCTAGCTTTGATATCCCCGTTGCCGCTTTGGTGTCCTGGAGGCGCCGCCAATAATGCGAAATAATGACACGTTGTTTTCATTAGTAAAAACATGATCGATTAAATATGATTGCGTCGAGCCGCCAACTTGCGATGCTAAGTTCAGCACAACCGCGCCCCGCGACATCTACCGGCACGCCTAGGGACAAGCGCATACACCGCGCGCCAAGAAACTCCTCCGTAGTACCTAGGCAGAGTCGTATTTTTAAGGAGCAAAACTCTCCACATTTCCTCTCTCGCACCCGCTCTCACTCGCGCATGCGCACAAACGTCCGTCGTCTCCGCAAGTTCCACGCCCCGCTGTACATACGAGCAGTTGGAAATACGCTTCCGAGACAGCAGGGCCCCGAGCACCCCGCGTCGCGGTTCTTGAATGACCCACCACGCCAGCCTGTTTCGCGGCTGAAGCCAAAGGGCAAGAAGACGCAGCAGAAACAGAGAAGGGAGCCTGCCGATGTCTCGCGTTCTTCTCCAAGGGCCACGGACGACTCACGGCGCCTGCCCGCTACCTTAGTCACCCCCAGCGTGCTTGCAGCGGCAGTGCAGAGGGTGACACCACCTGCCTGCGAGCCAACTACAGACGGCTTCACCCTGGTGCAGTCAAAGGGGGATCGGCGGCGTGCACGGGCCCTGGAGACTGCGGTACTCCCGGTGGACCCTGCGGTTGTCGGTATGGTGCTCTTCCGTTCCTCGGTGCCCGGCGGAGCCTTCCGAGGAGCACCGCGCAGTGGTTGCAGTGTTGTTGCAGTGGTTCCCGTTAACCATAGACGCAACATCGTGGCCGCTGATACCACCACCCGGGAGTACCTGGAGGAGCTGCTGGCAGTTACTGAGCTTCACGGAATTTCTGTGACTGCCCGACTGCCGGCCGAGCGCGGCAAGAGCACCGGCTTCCTACACGGGGTGGTCGGGTTACCCGTGGACGCTAACCTGCCGGGAACCATGGAATCGAGCGTTCCTGTGCCGTCGGCAACGCGGGACGGAAGCACCGCCACCATCCTGTTCGCGGGACCGCTCCCCCCTGCACACGTGAGCCTATTCAAGCTCGGCTTCATGGTGAGGCCGGCCAGACCCTGTCCAGTGCAGTGCCGTCAGTGCGGCCGCTTCGGGCACTTGGCCGACCGAGTGTATCTCCTGCGCCAAGAGCCACGCGGAGGGCGCCTGCTGCCAGACGGTTCGCTGCAGGAACTGCGGGGGCTCCCATAGGGCCGACACTCCCGCCTGCCCCAAATGGCAAGAAGACCGCAAGGTGACCACCAACTTGATTTCCTCCACCTCAGCATTGTCGAGGCGAGTTGTCAGGGCAGCAGTCCGTGAGGAGAAGCAGCCGCAGCAGTCCTCCTCAACACCGCCGCGGTCATATGCCAGCGCGCTAAAGGGCCCCAGCCCCGCACTTAGGCCTCCAGTACCAGCCCCTCGTGCCTCCCACCGCAAGGAGACTGCTGCCCCACCTGCCCAGACTACCGTAGATCAGCTGGTAGCAAACCTGCTGCTCACCATGCAAGCAGTCAGCACCATGCTGCCAGCTGACCACCCGCTCCGGTCCATCTGCCTGCAGGCAGTGGCTTGCCATCAGCCAGCCAACCACCATGGCTGATCGGCCAACAGCAAGGGTCGCCGCCGCCCGACTCTCTGCGGCGGCGACACGCGGACCTTTCCCTGCAACCCCTGCAAAGCGAGTACGACGTGCTTGCTCTGCAGGAGGTGTACGCGATGGCCGAGGACCTGCGGCTCCCGGGAAACACCGGCTACTCAGGCGCCACCACCTGCACGACACGCGGCTGAACGGATGCACCGTGCCTGGTCGACGCCCACCAGGCCGGCAAGCCACGGACAGCTATCTACGTCCAGTGCAACCTGACGCACGCTGTGGTTCCAGTGGCCGACGTCGTAGGAGGCCCCCTGGAATGTTGTGCTGTCACGGTGCGTCTCGGCAGCCAAGACACGACCGTGGCGAGCATATACATCCGACCAGGAAAGCCATGGGACTCCTCTATCCTTGTCCAGCTGGCTCTACGCCTCGGGAGGCAGGCAGTCCTGTGTGGCGACTTCAACGCCCACCACCCAGACTGGGGAAGCCGCAGCTGCTCCCGCCGAGGCCGAAGCCTCAACGACGTCATCAGCAGAGCTGGACTGGTGACCCTGAACAGCGGAGGACCCGGCACCTACGTCCGCACACAGCCATCAAACTCTCCCTCACCACAGAACAGTGCTCCTACTCCTGGGACACAACTCCGGACACTTGGGGTTCGGACCAGAGCGCTGGACCGAATACAGACGAGTAGTCGCCTGCTGTAGAAGACAGGCCCGGCGCAGGAGGAATTAGAGCTGGGTGAGCCTGTGCTCCAGCATCAAGGACCGTTCAAGGGGCCCCTGGCCTGGCGACTTCTCAAGTCACTCACCGGCAAGAGGACGAGCCGTCAACCTGTCCTCGCTGTGGCCATCTCGCTAGGAATCAGCGAAGAGGCCCACGCGGAACTCCTGGCAGACCGGTTCGCCCCTCCCATGCCAGAGTGCAGCCATCCTGCCGGTTGGACAGCCCCTGCCCAGCTGCCTACACAGCCTCCACCCCGCTTGGACGTCGAGCCAGGTCGTTGCCCTCTGCCAGGAGCCACTTACTCTGCGCGAACTCCAGGCGGCTCTGAGGCAAGGGAAACGCCGCAGCGCATCAGGAGTAGACGGAGTAACGCCACAGATGCTCCGCAACCTGGCCGCTAGCGAACAGCAGCGCCTGCTCGAGCGCTTCAATGAGATCTGGCAGTCAGGGCAGGTGCCAGAGGCATGGCGCACAGCCATTGTGGTGCCCATCCTCAAGGCCAGAAAGCCGGCTAGGGAACTGTCATCCTATCGACTGGTCTCCCTCACCTTTGCTGCCTGCAAGGTGATGGAGGCAATGGCCCTGGCACGACTGGACTGGGTGACCCATGCTCGCGGCTTCCTGGCTGACCGACAGGCAACCGGCGGCGGCGGTGCACTGCGGACTCCATCGCTGACGTGGTGTCCCCCCTGGAGGACGCCAAGGCCGGCGGGGACCTCGTGATGCTCCTGCTGATCGACGTACAGGGTGCCTTTGACAGCCTTCCTCACACAGTCGTCCAGCAGGGCCTGAACTTCCTCGGCATCTGTAGCAACCTGCGGGAGTTCCTTTCGTTGTTCCTGCAGAACCGCACCCTCAGGGTACGTGTGGGTCGATCGAAGAGCACCCCCCCCCTGTCCAGTCGCTGCAGGCGTGCCACAGGGGTCAGCGGTGAGCCCCTTCCTCTTCAACCTGGCCTTGGCACGGTGCCTGCTGCCCTGCCGATCAACCCTCACTTTCCCGTGCAGTCCTCAATCTACGCGGACGACATCGCCCTATGAGTGCGAGAATCACCGCAGCACTTCGACAAGGCACGTGCAGCCCTACAGAGAGCCCTGGACACTGCGGCTACCTACTTGTGCAGCATTGGCCTTACCATCTCGGCCAGGAAGACCGGGGCCTTGATGCTGCATCTCAGAGCAGTAGCCCGCCGCTCAGCTGCCCGGCTGCGTCTGGAGGGCGTCCAGATCCCGTGGAGCATGGCAGTCACCTACCTGAGGATGCGTATTGACTATCAGCTGACCTGGCTGCCAAGGCCCTGTACGCCCAGACATTTCGAGTCCGCAAAGGCGATCTCGCAGCTCCTTGCCCGTGGACAGGGCTGTACCACCAAGTGGGTCCTGCAACTCTTTGAAGCTGTAGCCACCTCACGACTGTTGTATGCCCTCCTCTGTTGGCACTGCCTCCACACCGCCTGCGGAAGCTGGAACTGCAGCATCGGTCAGCAGTCTGGCTCTGTCTTGGCGTTCCCCGAACCTCACAAGTGGTCGCCACTCTTGCTGAGGCAGGTGCCTGACCCCTGTCATTACTCTTCTTGCAACATGGGCTACGATACAGTGATCGCCTGCACCATCCAGCAGATGGCCAAGCCCTCCTGACCCGCCTACGCTCCCGGCCAGCATCACACATGGGAGGGCTGCGTGGCCTCTATGAGGACGTCATAGGGGACACGCCTGCAAACGCCGTACAGCCTCGCCCAGCACAGCGACCACCAGTCCCTATCTCAACGGAGTTGCCAGCTGTCTCGAAGAACCGTTCCCCAACATGTGCCCTACAGCAGAGGGTAGCCTCTCCCCTCCAAGAGACTTCGGGACCACCTACACATCTTCATCGATGGATCTGTGATGCCGGAGACGGGCTCATCCACAGCAGCCTGCGTTGCACCGGCCCTACAAAAGAGCAAGCTGTGCAGTCTCCCGGGACATGCAAGCTCTACCGCAGCGGAGCTAGCAGGTCTCCACCTTGCCGTGGACCTACTGGCAGTGGAGCTACCAGCGACTCCGGCAGCCATTTTCTGCGACTCCAAGGCGGCGCTGCTATGCCTGCAGAGCCCTGCCAGGGCTAGCTTTGGGATTGCACTGCTGTCTTCAAGACTGACGGCCCTTGAGGACGCAGGATGCTCACTATCCCTGCACTGGCTACCGGCGCACGTGGGGATCCCGGGCAATGAAGAGGCCGACACTCTCGCAAGGAGTGCCCACCATTCAAGCGTCCCCCTCAGCCCTGCTGTAACGGCCACACACTTCTCGAGACACAGGCTGCGCCGGCACATGATCGCCTGCCACCCGGACAAACGGGTATCCCTGGGCCAGCCTCCACAGCCTGTTCCACAGCACGGCCTCTCACGAAGGGATACCACGTTGCTGCTCCGACTGCGAGTTGGCTGCTACTGGACGGCAGCCCGCCGGCACCGCCTTGGGAAAGTCACCTCGCCAGCCTGTGCCTTCTGCGGTGACCCAGAGACTGGAGCACCTCCTGCAGCTCCGTGGCTGGCTTCTGCAGGAGTTCCACCGCCTGGGGCTCCCATGTTCCCGACAGGAAGACATCCTTTTCCCCGGTCGTAATCAGCTACCAGCCTTCCGAAGTGTCGTCGAGTACCTCGACTCGTCGGGGCTCTCGGCGAGACTATAGGAAATTTCTACAAAGACGGATAGCCTAATGGCTATCCGCCCACCTCAGGCCTCCTGATCCGCCACAACTTCGCTTCTGCTGGGCCACCTATGGTCTGTCACCAGCTTACTAATCCGGTCGAACCCACTGGGCCCACCCTGCCGGGCTGCTTCGTTGCTGCCATGGCGACCCCTCTACCTCTCTCTCTCCTACCTATCTCCTTTACTCTCATATGCCCTCCCCTGCTGGCTCTGAGCCATGCTCCCGCAAGGGTTGCAGAAGATAGTGCTAGCCTTTCCTCCTTCCCCCACAAGAACCACTTCTGGCATTCTAGCCACCCTGCCCACTTTATTCTATGCCCTACCGCCGTCGCGCTGCGACGCCATCTTGAAAAACTGGATGCAACGACTGAGAAACGCAACAATACCAGGGTCAGCGAGTAAGTTTCATACGCTGAACAAATTCGGCAAAAAGCGGAAGAAATCGATGGTTGCTAATGTTAAAGGTCGTCGCACTTCCCCAAGATGCGGTGAGAGCGATGTAGAGGCTACATAGAGTGGACAAGGCATCGAACTTGGCGAAAGTGGCCGCGTCCGCCGTGACACGGCGATGCTGCAGCCTTCCGATGTGGAGCAAAACAGGATTCGAACCGAGGAAAAACTCCAGGAACTCGCGTCAATGGCAGCGACGAAGCGGAAATCGGATTGTTTTAACCGAGACAGCGGCGTGGTCGACAGTGCGCTTTACGACACGGCATTCACGATCGTCAATTTGGATCTGCAAAACCAGCTTTTGAGGTTTGCAAAATGCACAGCGTGTGATAGCGGCAACGTTGAGTTCAAAAAAGGTGAGCGAGAATACGGCCGCGATGTGAAACTTACGCTCTCATGTTCCAGCTGCGGAGACATAGCGCCCGCGCGGAACTCGCCGCACGTATGCGGAGATCAGACGGTGAACCCGTTCGTTGTAAATATTTTGGCAGCGCGTGCTATGCAGCGCACTGGGAACCAGCAGACAGCACTTAATATTTTTTCGGTGATGAACATTTCCAACCACGGTCTCCACAAGACGTGGCAGAACTACGTGAAAAAAAAAAAAGACCCGTGCAGCAATTCGTGCCGCCTAAGTGATGACCGAAAGTGCACACTTGGTTCAGCAAATATAGTGTGCTGAACTTGGGAAATGCTAACATCGCCGTATCTTTTGATGGTTCGTGGATAACACGTGGACACTCATCCCATATAGGGGTAGGTGCAGTTGTCGAACTTTTCTCGGGGAGCGGTAGCGACAGCCGTTAGGGCCCTGGACTGAGGGCCCCAAACACATAAATCCTTATAAGAAAGTTTCTTCTCACTATCTCGGGGCTCGTGCTGGACTACGTTGTTTTAAGCAATTTTTGTGCTGGCTACGAGCGGGGACCAAAGAAGGATGACCCAATGCACACAGCTTGGAGGGCTAGCCATTTATACCAAAAGAACACATGATGATGATGATGATATGTGGTGTTTAATGGCGCAAGGGCCAGGTTTGGCCAAAGAGCGCCATGACAAGTGGTGATGTTGACGATGTATTATGGAGATGTGACTTGGCTGTAAACTGGCCTAAAAATTGGCGCTGTAAAGTGCGTAAAATCTACGTGCTATAAAATTATGGCGATGACTAATGACGAATACTATGAACATTAAAATCCATCGTAAAAGAATGATGCAGAATAGAAGATATATGAGATAGTAAAATTACCTGGAGCACTGCTGCCTCACCGGAGCCCTTGAAACACAAGGGCCTAGAGGCATGTGCTATACCAAAGAGCTGTCACAGCGGCATCCTCTGAAGAGAGGACCCGCTATGAACATGTGGGGCTAACAACATGCAGGACAACATCTTTCAGGAAACTTAGGACTGCGTTGGTATCAAATAGCGGTTCTGGGCCGAGTAACATTGCGGGATGAAGGGGGATCTGCTGCCGGTATGCTAGGGGAAAATGCTTCTTTCTCTCAGATTCGGCTGCCCGACACTCTAGGAGGACGTGGAGGACGGTCAGCCTCTCCCCGCATCTACCGCAGGTTGGAGGATCGTTTTCAGTGAGTAAAAAGTTATGTGTGCCAAATGTGTGTCCTATTCTGAGGCGACAGAATAGGACATCTGTTCGCCGTGATTTTGTTACGGAGGGCCAAGAACCTAATTATGGCTTTATCACGTGCAGTTTGTTATGTACTTCTGCGTCCCACTTACGTTGCCAGTGGTTTCGCAGTTTCCTTCTTAAAAAAGGCTTCAGGTCTGTGACAGGGACCGAAGAAGTTGGATTAGCTGCATGCAACGAAATTGATGTGGCCATCTGGTCTGCTAGAACGTTACCCTCGATGCCCCTATGTCCGGGCACCCAGCATATAATGACATGCTGCTTAGACATGTACGCTCTACAGAGAATGGAATAGAGCTCAGTTATTACGGGGTTTCTGTGTTTACAGTGTGACTTCAAGGCTTTCACGACGCTTAAGGAGTCTGTAAATAAAATTGTTTTTTGAATATTTGATTTTCTGATATGTTTCACAGCCGACAATAGTGCATGGGCCTCAGCCGTAAATATACTTGTTTCAGGGTGCAGTACACCAGATTCCGAGAAGGATGGACCAATGGCTGCGTAGGACACCCCGGCATGCGACTTAGAAGCGTCTGTGTAAAACTCTGTGCAAGAGTACTTGTACTGGAGCTCCAAGAAATGCATTTTGATATGTGTCTCTGGCGCATGTTTAGTGACCTCTACAAAGGATGTGTCAAACTTTATCAGCTACCACTCCCAGGGCGGTACTAGCTTAGCTGGAGGCATTAGGCGTTGCTCGAGAACTGGGACGTCCATTTCCGTGCTAAGTTCTCTTGCACGCAGTGAGAAAGGAAGTCTCATAGAGGGTCTGTTATTAAAAAGTGTTTCACACGTGAAGTCGTTAGCGGTTGTGAAACACGGATGTTCCTTATTAGAGCGAACCTTGAGAAAGTACGTTACGCTGATGTTTGTTCTCTGAAGATGGAGTGGCCACTCATCCGACTCTACATATAGACTTTCAACAGGGCTTGTCCTAAATGCGCCAGTGGCCAGACGGATACCCAGATGGTGAACGGGGTCTAACATCTTAAGCGCGCTCGGTGCGGCAGAGTGGTATACTACGGCACCGTAATCTAACCGTGATCGAACTAGGCTCCTGTAAAGATTCAACAGGCACCTCCTCTCGCTACCCCATGTAGTGTGGGATAGAACTTTAAGTTCATGGTTTTTAGACATTTTGCTTTAAGACATTTTATGTGCGAAATGAAGGTAAGCCTGTAGTCAAGGATAACACCTAGAAATTTGTGTTTTGTTAACAGGAATTTGTTGTCCACCCAGTTCTACACAGGGATCAGGTACCAAGCCTCTCTTTCTTGTGAAGAGAACACAAGAACTTTTGTGCGGGTTGATTTTAAATCCATTTTGATCTGCCCACTTGGACACCTTGTTTAAGCCCTGCTGTACCTGTCTTTCACATACTGTAAGGTTGCATGATTTGAAAGCTATCTGTATATCGTCTACGTAGACGGAGTAGAAAATAGGTACCCCAGTTTCCTGTATGAATGTACGCGACAGTGCAGGACCTATTTTCACTCGAAATGTACGCTTCTCTAGGTAGCTCTATAATATTTAACATATTGCCGCGGATACCTAGCGCGGAAAGATCGCGCAGGATTCCGTACCGCAAGGTTGTGTCGTAAGCTTTTTCCATATCCAGAAATACCGATAAGAAAGATTGCTTGTGCACGAAGGCATCGCGAATGCTCGCTTCGATGCGCACAAGATGGTCGGTTGTAGATCGCCCTTCCCGAAAACCACACTGAAATGGGTCAAACATTTTACTGGACTCTAGGAGATGCACGGGACGGCGATTGATCATTTTTTCAAGTACCTTACAAAGGCAACTTGTCAGGGCTATCGGGCGGTAACTTGCCACTGGGGAAGGATCTTTGCCTTGTTTCAAAACCGGGATCACAATGGCTTCTTTCCATGCAGTCGGGAGCTATCCCGCTGACCAAATGGTGTTGTAAATTGTGACTAGTGTGACTTGGGTGTCTTTATGTAAGTTTTTGATCATTTCATACATGATCCTGTCAGATCCCGGTGCAGAGCTCTTGCATGCGCTCAAGGCAGATCTCAACTCGGCAATGCTAAAAGGGCAGTTGTATGGTTCATTCTGTTGACATTTTCTCATGAGTGGCTTACATTATTCTATTTGTTTATATTTCAGAAAGGATTGCGAGTAATGGTTGGCACTTGACACGCTCTCAAAGTGCTCCCCAAGTGAGTCCGCCTGATCTTGTAGGGTATCGCCTTCTGTGTTTACCAAAGGGAGTGCATATGCTTGTCGCCCTCTTATCCTACTGACCCTGTTCCAGGCTTTGGCCTCATCTCTGAACGAGTTAATACTCGATAGGAACTTCTGCCAACTTTCTCGTCTGGCCTGTCGGCGGGTTCGCCTGCCTTGGGATTTTACTTTTTTAAAATTGCTAAGGTTCTCCGCAGTGGGAGAAGCGCGTAGCAACCCCCACGCCCTGTTCTGATTTTTACCAGCGATCCTACAATCGTCGTTCCACCACGGGACACGCCGTTTGCACGCCAAGCCACTTCACGTATGCATTTAGATGCGGCATCTATAATGAAGGCTGTAAAGTAATCCACAGCAGCATCAATTTCTAACGAGGACATGTCATCGCATGTTATGCTAGTTAAAGTTCAGAATTTCTCCCAGTCTGCTGTGTCAATCTTCCACCTAGGAGCCTGTGGTGGGTATTGGTTTTGTTTAAGTGTTCTTAATAGTATGGGGAAGTGGTCGCTTCCGTAAGGATTGCTAGTAACTTCCCATTCGAGTTCAGGCAGTATGGACGGGGAAAGTATGCTCAGATCAATTGAAGAAAAGGTGTTGTTCGCAAGACAGTAATATGTGGGTTTCTTCTTATTCAGAAGGCACGCACCAGAAGAAAAAAGGAACTGTTCAACAAGACGACCTCGCGCATCTATACGAGAGTCGCCCCACAGGGCGCTGTGCGCATTAAAATCGCCAAGAACAACATAAGGTTCTGGCAATTGATCTATAAAGGATTCGAATTCATGTTTCGTTAATTTGTAATGTGGAGGTATGTAAAGAGAGCTAATAGTGATGAGTTTGTCTAGGAGGACAGCTCGAACTGCCACTGCTTCAAGGGGCGTTTGTAGCTGTAAAGGTTGACAGGCTATACTTTTATGAGTGACAATCGCAACACCACCAGATGATGCGACGGCATCATCGCGATCTTTGCGAAACGTAACATAAGTTCGGAAAAAGTTTGTGTGTTTAGATTTTAAGTGTGTTTCCTGTAAACACAGCACTTTTGGATTATGTTTGTGAATGATTTCTTGTACATCATCAAGGTTTCTAAGAAGACCTCTGACGTTCAACTGAATTATTTGTGTATCCATTTTTAAAGTAAATTGGTGCTGTGCCTACAGAAAAGGAAGTGATACTTTATGTTACAGAGCTTTTTCGAGGCCCTGTAATCGGGGTCTTGCCCTTTCTGGAGCGTTCGAGGGAGCCTCGCCGCTCCTTAGGCGCTTGGCGCGCCGTGAGGACAGGTGTAGTGTCCATTGCCTCTTGTGAGGCGCCGGACACATGCTCTTGCGAGCGAGAAGTTTTCTGTGAGGGTCCTGCCTCGGAAGGCAAGATCCCTGCGCCCACCAGCCCGGAGGTCGATGGGGCTCCCTGAGGGATCTGGCTGCGCCGGTTGTTGCCAGCGCTGGATGGGGCCGGGGAGGTTGGGGTAGCCTCGGCTGCACCCACCTTCGGAGTCGATGGCCCCGTCTGCTGTGTTGGCGTAGCAGCGTTAGCTGCAGCCGCCGAGGGGCCGGATGGCGTCACTGCCGCCTCACTGTGTGTGGGTCGGACAGCCGCCGGAGGCCGTTGTGGCGCTGCCCCCTGACGCGCCACTTCGGCAAATGTGTTCTTAGGTAGGTATGCCACCCGCCTACGTGCCTCCTTGAATGATATATTTTCTTTCACTTTGATCGTGACAATTTCTTTTTCTTTTTTCCAAGATGGGCACGACCGCGAGTACGCGGCGTGCTCTCCATCACAATTTACACAATGCAAAGAGTTCGCGCAAGCTTCAGACGTGTGTTCATGGGCACTGCATTTTGCACATGTTTGGCGGCCTCGGCAGCTCTGCGAGCTGTGGCCGAAACGCTGGCATTTGAAACATCTTAGGGGATTCGGAACATATGGTCTGACACGGAGCTTGATGTAACCGGCCTCTACAGACTCGGGCAGAATACTTGAAGCAAATGTGAGTATTAGGTGCTTCGTTTGAATTTCTTTTCCATCCCTTCTCATCTTAATTCTTCTCACATTGACAACATTCTGATCGCTGAAGCCCTCCAGGAGCTCAGCCTTTGTCAGCTGGAGCAAATCGTCATCCGAGACAACGCCGCGGGTGGTGTTGAGAGTGCGGTGTGGAGTTACTGTCAAAGGAACATCTCCAAATGATACTAGACTGGTCAGCTTCTCGCACTGTTTCTGATCATGGAGCTCTAACAGGACATCACCACTTGCCAGCCTTGATACCTTGTAGCCTGGACCAAGGACATCAGTTAAGGACTTGGAAACTAGAAAGGGGGAAATGTTTCGTACTTGTTTATCTGATTTTTCTGAGTGGATCACATGGTAACGTGGGAAGTTTGGTCTTTGATGTCCAAGGAACTGGAAAACTTCATCGGTGCGCCCTCTTTTGTGAGGGCGATCAGGAAGCGGAGGGAAGGAGCTAGCCATAAAGGAATTGAATTTTCGGCAATAACGCCAGCCACCCACCATGGAGCCCTACAAGGGGACGTTATAGGGACTGTAAAAACAGGTCCTGCAAACGCCAGCTGTACGTTATCACTATAACCAAATATGAGATAACCTAGGTTGGTTATTCACACAAGGTTAACCCTTGCTGCCTGGAAAAATTGGAAGTAAACGGAAGCTAGGAGAAGACAGGAAAGATGAAAAAGTAAGAGAAAGACGAAGGCTGGAGGGAGAGAGAAACAGGAAAAGGCAACTACCGATTTCCCCCGGGTGGGTCAGTCCGGGGGTGCCGTCTACGTGAAGCAGAGGCCAAAGAGGTGTGTTGCCTCCGCCGGGGGGCCTTAAAGGTCCAAACACCCGGCATCGGCTCAACCTCCAGGATCCCCTTTTCCCCGGACACGGCTAAGCCGCGCACGGCTACACGCGGGAGGGTCCAACCCTCGTGTGCTCGGGTCCGTGGTGTAAAAAAGAACACAGACAAGAAGGCTGGACAAGTGGAGATGCAAGCTGGCCTTCTATTTATATACGGTTACGTAAAAATTGAAGAAGATTGTGTTAACCACATGTAAAAACGTATGGGAACAGCCCTGCGCAACTTGATCACGAAACACAAGGGGACAGAGAACCTTGGTGGCAGAGGAAGGCTCACGGGTGACCTCACAACAAAGTTGAGCTGTTACTAGGTTGGGGGCTGAAATCGCACAAAGATGTAGAGGCAACTCACAAGGCTGTGATGGCGACATATTACCACATTACTTCTAATTATAAAGCCGCTAATCACAGTCTCTGCCCAACAGGCCCAGATTCTTGGTGCCGGCAGAATGCAGCAGCAGCCCGTGGCGAGCCTACTCGCAAACACCGGTATGGCTTGCCACCTCATGTGTGCAAAGCATTGCTTTCAATTTATGAGCGCCTCTCAGAAAGGAAGCTTCTTGAGCGGTTCCAGAGAGGTAAAACTGCGAACAATAATGAGTTTACATTCCACAATCTGGTCACTTGCACCAAAGCAATGCCATGCATCAATATTCACTGTAGAAGCTGCTGTGGCAGAGGCAGTGATGCGATTCAACGCAGGCAACAGGAGGACATCGGCAGCAATCCTGAACGAGCTGAGCTTGAATATCAGCCCAATGAGCAACAAACGGATGGCTGAGAAGGCTAAACGCAGAGAAAAACAATGTGCTTGGAGTCGTTCCTTGGCCAACAGTATTCAAGGAGCACTGAAGAGACGACATTTAAACAGCAGCAGGCAATTTTCCTGGTGGTTATTATGAATGTACATTTGTAAATATGTGCAAAACATCTGTTAATTTTCATTAAATTTTGTGCTGTTTGTTTTTTGCATTTTTGTCAAAACAAACTTTTGGCTCTACGCAATATTGAGGCCTCGATATCTCAACACCTAGAAGAGTTAAAACTGAAATTGCTTTTGCAGAATGAAGTCTAATGTGTACTCTATAAAAGGTAGCAAGCGGATATCTTACCTTTCATTTCAGAAATTAATTATTTTGCTACATTTTGTGCCACATGCTTGCCACATTTCGTGGGCTTACATTCAATGGGCTGTAAACTATCTATTAATGGTCACATCAAAAAAGTGTTTGCTATACTTGAATCCTTACTCCTTATGCTATCTAACCATGCCTCAAAATAATTTATTGTGCCATTTATTTTTAATTGAGGCCGGAAACAAATGGAATTATATGTTAATTACCTTAAGAACTAATTTAGCTACACCAGAAGTAAGCACATATTTGAAATCAGTGCATAAATATCAAGAAGACTGACGAGGTTGATTAGTATGGATGGGAAAATAAAGATTATTTATATAGCAGTGTCCCCCCTTAACAAGGCACCCTTCCTGCGCCGAAAGCTCCGTCTCCAGTTTCCGGCACAACGAAAACTGTTCTTTTGGCAGTTTATGAACTTCGCCGTTTGAGACAGCCTCCATCACTTGGGACAAAACTGAGTCCTCTCGAGTCATTCTTACTAGTTGACGCGGTGAAAGCTCGAAGTTCGGCGTGATAGCCAACATGAGCACATCTCCCAGGGGATACGGCTCTTTAACTTGTGCCGGTAGTGGAAGTCCGCTTAGAGCGTCCGCATTTTTGTGCAGTAGGCCAGGGCTGTACACCAACTTGTAATCGTACGTTGCTAGTTTAAGGCACCATCGCGTCATCCTTGATGAAAGGACTCGGGGTACTTGCTTTGCTTCGCTCACGATTCCAATTGGCGGCTGGTGATCTGCTATTATGGTCACATGCTGGCCAGCTATGTACTTATGAAAATGACCGATGCCGTAGATTACTGCTACACTTTCTTTGTTGAGCTGGGAGTAGTTCTTTTCGGTACTTCCCAGTGTTCATGAACTGAATGCAATGGGCGCCTCTCGGCAAATAGCGTCTTCCTGAGTTAGGCAGCACCGATGCCGTACGGCGATGCGTACACGGACAAAAGAAGAGGCTTTAAGGTTTCTTGGACATGTAATCTCTCCAGACAAAAGTGAACCTGACCCAGACAAGGTGCGCGTGGTTGCAAGTTCCCATGCCCTAAAACAGTCAAGGAGCTCCAAATGTTTTTAAGCCTTGTGGGATACAACAGAAATTTTATCCCCTTGTTTTCTGAAAAAGCCAAACCCCTGACAGCTCTCCTCAAAAAAGGAGCCCATTCGGTTTAGGGTGCCGAGCAACACACAGCATTCAGACTCTGAGGCTAATGCTGGAAGAAGAGTTGGCTGTGGTATTGCCTGACCTGAACGTGTTCGATTTGTGATTGAAACAGATGCCAGTGGCACTGGCATATCGGCAGTGTTGTTGCAGGAAGTTGAAGGTGAACTCAGGCCTGTCATATATAAGCAGGACCCTCAGCGCTGCTGAAAAGAACTATATGTCCAAGAATGGGAATGCCTCGCTGTGGTGTGGGCTGTCGATAGATTCCGACCGTATGTAGAATTCACATCATTTGAGGTGCATTGTGACCATGCATCATTGGCTTGGATGTTTACAACTGAGCAGACATCGTGCAGAGTGCGACATTGGGTGTTGAGATTACAAGGGTTCAAATGTACCATAAGGCATCGTAAAGAACGGGCCAACATCGCAGCGGATGCACTAAGCGGGTGCCCCCTTCCTGCTGCCGAATCTGCTCAGCCTTGTTTGGCAGAGGACTGGTTTCCAATCAAAGTGCAAGTCACAAAAACCATTCGTTTTGAACTAGCAGCCCCTGTTGATGTGTCCCCGCTCACCGACACTGCAAAGTTCCAGTCGGAACAATGCAACAATCCACTGCTGCTGCAATCCTTAGTCTGGCCTGCTACCTGGTGACGCTAAATAGTCCAAGAGCGTGAAGGACCTAGCTGATGACAGCGAACTTTATGTTTATGTGACAGCGAAACTTTATGTTTACGTACACGGTCGGTGAACGTAACCTGGCTTCCCCAACACTTACGAGACATGGCAGTGAAAATGGAGCATGACCACCTCCTAAGTGGGCATTTAGGCTTTTTTGAAACTTGGGAACATGTGAAGAGCCGGTTCACATGGCTCATTATCTGCTCCGATATCTCTTGTTACAGCCGCATCTGCGAGCAGTGCCAGGCTTTCAAACCTCAACGGCAAAAACCAAAAGGACCGATGGTCAGTTCATGGGCCACCCACCCAATGCAGCAGCTAAGTGTGGACCTTATTGGGCCACTGCCCGCAACCCCTCGGCGCCGCAAATACATGCTGGTGCTGCTGGACAAGTTAATGTAGTTTTTGGAGCTTTTCCCATTACGTGCGCCTACCTCCTTAATTGATCAATACAACGATCGTTTTTTGCCAGCATGATGTGCATAGCTCCATCTCTAGCGACAATGGCAAACCATTCATAAGCTAATTGTGGAAAGGCGTTCTCCAGCACTGGGGAATCAAGGAGAGCCACGCAGTCCCAACATACCAGCAGGACAAACGTTGGAACGCCATAACGCCACGGTTAAACACGGTTAAACAATGCCTGGTGGGCTACTGCACTTCCCACAGGGACTGGGACAAAAGGCTGCCCGAAGTGGCGTTTACAATGCACACGTCTGAAAGTTAGTTACTGGCTTTACGCCTGCCTTCTTGTGCTATGGGCAGGAACTATGGAACCCATAGAGCCATCACAATCAGGCAGCTGGCACCAAGGTACCTGCTTCTGTGCCTCATGCCCAAGCTTCTGAACTGGATGTGTACCTTCGAGATGCCTGGGCCTTTATACAAGACCACCAAACTTTGGCAAAAGCCAGCCAGGCAAAGTATTACAACAAAAAGCGCACTCCAGCTACATTCTAGGTTGAAGACTTGGTTCTCCGGGACACGCACCCCCTAAGGCAGCCATTGGATTCACAGCCAAGTTTGCCCTCAACGCACAGGGCCATTTAGAGTCACTGCACATATTGGACGCAATACCTACAGACTTAGAGACTCGGCTACAGGGAAACAGAAAGGCCTCGCTAATGCATACCAGCTGAGCCGTTATCATGAGCCTTGGAAGCACTCTTCCCAGGATAAAAGGGGGGCGGGGGTGATTTGTGAGGGTACTGGACCGACGCCAGGTGGCCTAGAGTCGCAGGCACGAGACGGTAGGCAACTCCACAGAGTAACATGCACGGGACGGTAGGCAACGGTGTGTGGCGGGGAGGTAGAACATGGAAGGCGTGTGTGTGCAGTCGGCATGCGGGGAGCGCACGACAACGAACTTAGTAGAGTGTTTTAGTTGAGCGTGTTTACACTCCGCTCAGCAGCTGAGCGAAGCACAAGCGCGAATGCACATGCGCCATCCGCTTAGCTGTGCGGGCTAGCGGAGCGAGGAACACGGTCCGCTTAGAAGCTGCCTGAGCGGAGCGTGCTGCGCAGCACTTTAGCTAGCGTTGGCGTCAGAAAGGATTGGATTGAATGCAGAAAGCAAATCGCTGGCTATCACGTAGCGTTCCCCAAGACGGCACTTTATTTTCCATTGGATAAAAGACTGATAACGAATTACAAGCTCGTGTCTACATACTTCATGGACAAATAAGTCATATATATATTGTAACGCACAGTTGATTGACGCTGTTTTAATAACTTTACGTTGGGCGAACTTGTGCCCGACAAACAGCTAAGCGAGAGCCTCACTAGAACGTCCAGTCTTTTTGGCCTGAGTCCCGCACCTCTTCTTCCCTCGTGTCCCATGCTGATGACAGGATGCTACGATTGTGGTCGTTGTGGTCAAGCCGCGTTGTGGTCAAGCCGTAGCCTCTGAAGCTCTTCTCGCATTACAGATCGCACGAGCTCCCGTATGACCTCCATGCTATTTCCGATGATGGCTGGAACTGCGTCTACAGAGGTGATGTTCATTTCCCGGTTGTACATCCTTGATCGCTGTTCCAACGTGCTTTCCACTGTTGTCGCCTCAGAACGAAACTCAGCGACGGTGGAGGATTGGTGGAAGAAAAGTAGGGAAACGACAAAAGACGGAGACGTACAAAAGCACAATTCGCAATAGGGGATCAGAAAGTTTGGACGTGGTAGTCCATAGTGTTTTTTTTTCTTATTTCATTGGTTAACCTAGGTAGGATATTAGGCAGCATAGTAGCAAGAGCTTGGTGGCGCAACCCACCGCCCCGTTCCAAAGGGGACACCCATAACATCCATCCATCCATCCATCCATATGCTCCGCTACACTAAACATATAACTAAAACGTGAAAATTGCCCGCCACTCCGCTCGGAGCGGAGCGTACCGTAAAGATGCTCAACTAAGCCACTCCAGTGAGTGAAGTAATCGGCTGAGTAAGCCGTGTGCGGTGCGGTGGGACGGAACGCAGACTGCGTGCGCGTGCGCCAAGGATCTCCCGAAATAAAGAACGTACTTGACAACGCAAAATGGTGGCAAGTATGCAGAACACAAAAAGTAGTTAAAACAAGGGTGTTTCCTATATCGAAGCATGGGAAGAGCACCTGCTGCTGTGCCTTTGGTCGATGAACCACCTGGTGGCCGGAGACTTAATCTGCAAGCATCAAACAAGCATGAAACTCACCTGAAAATAGCATTTTACACCATGGTCGGCATACTCACTCACGAGTAAACTCACTCAGACTCATTTCAACGGCATGGGTGTGAGTGTGACTGTAAGTGAGCGATGAAGAGTGTGAGTGGATGCAAGTATGAATGTGAATGATTACCGACTGGTGCGAGTAGACGTGAGTGTGATAGTGAATGAGTACCAGTAGCTAGGCTGATGAAGAAGGCATTGAAGATTATTCTGAAAATGATGCTTAGTACTTTACAAGCAGTTTGCACTGCACAAGCAAACAAGAATTAGAGCTCTTTTACAAGTACACAAGTTTATTGGCCGCTGGCAGAGGAAGGTGCGTCCCCGCTTTCGGGTGCGGGTCCGACCGAGTGCTGTACAACGCGACCATCCCATGCCGCCGACAGGAGCACATGCTCACCAGTCCAGCAGAGGCCTCGCACGAAGTTGCTGTGTTCCTCGCTGCGGTAGCTGCAAACACAACATGGGGGGACTCTGCAATCACTTCACTTCAATACCTAATGACACCTTGATAGAGGTATTACGTAAGGGGTGGCAATACATCAGCACATAAATTGCATATGAAATAATTAGCCACACGAACATGGAAATACATTACCCAAGTGTTAATTCCTCGCTGCGGTAGCTGCAAACACAACATGGGGGGACTCTGCAATCACTTCACTTGAATACCTAATGACACCTTGATAGAGGTATTACGTAAGGGATGGCAATACATCAGCACATAAATTGCATATGAAATAATTAGCCACACGAACATGGAAATACATTACCCAAGTGTTAAATACACAAAAAATAATACAAACTAAAGATACAGGAACAGGTAAGCACATTATACAAAACATGGTTACGTAGACCCAAGTCATTCAAACTTAAAGTACATGAGCAGATAGGTATGTTACACATAGGCTACAGTTTAATGTGAGAAGCGCACAGTACCACTCTCGAGAAACATAGCACTCTCAATCACTAATTGAAGAAGGATACGATCCTCCCCAACATGTTAGTTAAGTACCAGCATATATGGAGGAAGGAGAAAACTAGGAAGAAGCACACATTATACGATAAAATTGAAGGCAGAATGGGTTGGCCCAACATGTGACCATATCACGGTAACTTTTAATGTCTTCCACCACCGCACTCAGTGACGCTCCTTAAAAAAACCAACGGGAATGACGATAAATGTATATACGTTGCAATCAATGACATAAGTCACACAAGCACATTGGGATAAATGTGCACATAGTAGTTGGCAAATTACATCCAAAGAACCGCACTCCGACTAAATCTATTAGGAGCCAAACACAGTGAGCCAAGTTTGTTGAGTGCAGGCTCACGTATTGGGCTGAGTCTCTGAGGGAAATAAGGTGAAGGGAGTGGCTTTACAGAAAATTTTTTGTGAAGGCTGGCTGCCTGACATCATGCTCCCTCTTACAATAATTGATTTCCTTCTTCCATTCTAGCATACTGTATATTCATGTGCAAGGGGTGTACTTTATTTCTTAAATTTGGGGATCAATATCGTCGGTGTGTCTAAGACAAAGTAAACGCACGTTCAGAAAAAACAGACGCACTGGTGACTGCATATGCAGATACAGAAAGATTTTGTTTCAGATTTCAGAGCAACCCCAGTCGCTAGCACCATCCTTGGAACTCGAGCGCTGACATTGTCCTGTTGGATGACCATGTTAACGAGAGAGGTAGTTGTCAGCGCCATTCAGATCATTGAAAACTCCTGCCATGATAATTGACGCTTCTTTGCAATGATTTCCGGTGACAGTGAGTTTCATGCACTCAGCATGCCCACACAGCAGAGGTGAAGACTGTAGCAGTGGCTGCTACAGGAGGCCTCCTCAGGCAGTCGGCGTCTTTTTATGGAGTACTGACATGATATTGATACGTGGACTTGTTTATCTTTTACGGGTGACCACTTTTCACTGCCTAAGAAATGTTATCGTTCAATGCGAGAGGCGCTCGCATGTATCGGAAGTTTCTCGAATGTTATAGATGGTTCTGTTGTCACTGAAGCTTGTATAATCTGATTGCATGTGTGACGCAAATTGTGTATAACTTTCCGGAAGACACGCGGGTACCGCTGATTGCTCTGGAACCTTCGATGACCCGTGTATAAAAGCCGACGCGCTTGACCGGCAGTTGAGATTTTGGACGATCACCGACTGTGTTCGCCGCTATCGTTGTGCTTTGAGTGTAGCCTCTTTTTGAGGGCACAGGTTCGCCCAACAAAACACTAGTCTCGCCATTCACAGTGTTGCTGCTTTCTTCACTGTCACTACCACGTGACTATGTTATCTACTGTTTGTTTATTTTCGTTAAATTTATAAGGCCGC
Organism: Dermacentor andersoni; assembly: GCF_023375885.2. Taxonomy (NCBI): domain Eukaryota; kingdom Metazoa; phylum Arthropoda; class Arachnida; order Ixodida; family Ixodidae; genus Dermacentor; species Dermacentor andersoni. The sequence continues at coordinate 7,006,500 of NC_092823.1, forward strand.
GACCCCTAAAGTGTAGCAAAAATTCTGGCAAGCCTAAATATACTCCAAATAATTTAATATAATAGCTTTACAGTAGCCAGTTTTGGTTTCATTTCCACTCTGTTGTGATGCCATGAGGCATAAGCTATAGTCACGTGAAAGCATGGCATTGCGATGTTTTGACACTTGGTTCGGCTCGCTCGATCGTCTGCCATGCTGCTTGCTACATCAGCCCTCACAACAGCTAGCAGCCTAGGAGGCGACCGACTTCTGCCTGATACGGCCAGGAAGATTGTGGTCAAGTCAACAGCCACAATGGCAGCCCCAGCGTCCCCCATCATGTTTCAACAACCCGGAGAGCCATCACCTTCCGTGGACGAAGCTCAACCTTCCGTGGAGCTTCGTCAGAGGATCCGGTAATCTGGCTTGAGACTTTCAAAAGCACCTCAGCCTTCAACAATTTGACTTATGAGGATAAGCTACGCCGCGAGGACTTGGCTCGAGAACCGTGAGTCCACCCTCACAACATCATATCTGTTCCACAGTAACTTCCTGAGGACCTTCACAAGCGTCTTCCAAAAAAATTACCGACGATTACGTTACTTCCTAATGCGAAATTTGAGCGCAGCAAATAAGCTGTTTCACCTTTTCGATAGATTGAGGCAAAGAAATCGAGCAACACATGTATGCGCTATCACAGAATTTTTTTTTTATTTTTCACACGTATTCCTTTAACAAAGACTCCACTAACAGTTCTTGACAGTCATGAAGGAAGCTTTGTGGTCGGAGAAATAGACTGATATATGTTCGACTTGGTACACCAATGCTTGATTCTCAAAGACGAGATCTATACAAGTGCCTCGCGAGGTTGTCACAGCCGTGGGACGCGTTACGAGCGAGAGGAACGGGATGTTCTCCCGCATAAGTGTTAGGAAATTGCTGTTTGTCTTTATGTCAACATTAAAGTCCCATCGGTCGTCTCGCTCATGGCTCAGAAAGAACTGGCAGATAATTTCGCAGTGGCGAACGGCAGCGGCAATTTCGGCTCGGGCGGTGCACATATACAGATCCGCCGCCACCGATCTGGCTCTCTGATTGCCACCGCACAGGGCGAACGGCAGCGGCAATTTCGGCTCGGGCGGTGCACATATACAGATCCGCCGCCACCGATCTGGCTCTCTGATTGCCACCGCACAGGGGTTGCATTGGAGGAGGAGCGAAGAAAGGAATTAAGTTCGAGCCGGCGCTTTGACAACCGGAGACTCGCAGGAAGAGGGGGGAGGGGGGCGGCGTGTACACCCAGCGGCAAACGATGGGGGCAGAAGCGCGCGCAGCAAGCGGACAACACGATAAAGGGAGGAGGGAAGAGAGAGCAGCGACTGACTGATGCCGCTGACGCCGATAGTGAGTCAACCCCAGCTGCGGAGTTGGTTTCAGGGACAACGCCGCCGATGCCGACACAAACAATAAGATACCCTCGCTTCCGCAGCGCTAAGAACCAGGTCTAGCCGTGGGAAGGTGGTCACGTATTCGTCGACGTGCCGGGGCCTACGTGAAATAACCGGCGCGTCGGCAACTGAAGAGCACCCTATCCGCCACACAATAACAGGGGGGGGGGGGACCCTTTCCTCCTCTTTCTGCATGGCGGCGACGGTGTTCTATGCAGTCACGTTATCTTGACTCTCTAGCGGCGTCAGCGGCATCCAGCGGTATCAGTCGGTCGCTGCTAGCGCTGGGGGGATGAAAGGGGGGCGGAGCTGGTTACGAGGCCGACGACAACGCCGACGACGACGCGAAACCCAGGAACGGACGCCAAAGAGCTGCGCTCTAAAAGAAAAGGCCGAAGTTCTACTGGAAGCCCAAGCGCAGCTACCTAACGAGAACATTGCCATCTTTATGGAAGAACTGGCCAGTATATTCCGCCATGCTGACCTGGAAATGTCTGAGAAGAATATTCGCCTGCTCATGCATGATGCCAGAACGATACGAAACCCACCGAAGACCATCGAAAAGTTTCTTCATGAGGCCACGACAACGATCGCCGACGCTCAAGACCACGTGCTCACCTACGGAAGACGGACTTTCATGACGAGGCCAGACCAGCCAGACTAGGGTGCCTCGATGCGCACGCTCCCTTCCGCCGCCGTGCAGGGTGAAGACAATCGCGTCGTCTGCTACGGCGTCCGCCATTATGATGCCCGCTCCGTAGGCAGTCAACGGGCGTCGCGCAGCTGCATGTACAGTTCGCTTTGATAGCGTGTGGTGCTTTAATGATATGTCGAGAGCACGAAATTTTCGCATCAGCAGTGTGAAGGTATCAATCTAATATTCTGTCATTTTTATTTTCAAAACGGAATTTCCAACTGGACTTGCTGGCAGCAGAGAGAGAGTAAAACATCTTTATTAATAATATTTGAATGGCGAGAGCAGTGTGGGAGGAACCCTCAGTCCAGGGTCCGTAGGATGATTCCGGCGATGTTTCGAGCCCGTTGTATCACAGCTCGGAGGACCTCGGGAGGTCCGTCGCGGAGGGCATCGTCCCACAACTCTTTGTTGCGTAGGGGGTAAAGGAGAGTTGGCAAGGGAGGAAAGAGGTTTGCAGTGCACTCAATCGTGACGTACGTGGAAGATTGTGGGCGAGCTGCCACAGCCAGGGCAACGATCTGCATAAGAGTGTGGGTAGAATTTATTGAGAGGGTCAAGATTTGGAAAAGTTGCGGTTTGTAACTGGCGTAATGCCACTGCTTCCTCCCGCGAGAACGACGACGGTGGTGCGGCGTGGGTGCGACGAATGCGTGTATAATGACGGAGTATGTCTTTGTAACGGAGCAAGGGATCCCCCAACTCTGAACTAGTCGTCTCACCACGCCGAATCGCCCGGAGGGAAATTTCTCGGGCAACCGCATGTGCGCCGGCAGCAAAAAACCGCCGTCCACGCCAGCCGCGCAGACCTTAAAATAACGTCTTGTTGGGCTAGCTGGTGACTGTTCACCTTGGTTAAAGGCACGAAACATACGCAGGCACGAGTCCCGCCGTCTTTCGCTGTGTCTGTGTGTGAGTTTCGTGCCTTTAACCAAAGCGTAAAGGCCGTTTGGCTGCCAGCTGAAACCCGAATTTGTTTAACAAACCGCGTGCCGCCCCGGGACAAAACAATAATTGTCATCGCACACCCTACTTTCAAATCTTGTTTTCGAATCAGTAATCAGTTAGCCCATTCACGGGCTGAAAGCTGCAGCGCTGAGTAGAAATCAATGATCGTAACAGTCAAATAACCACTCTGCGGTTGAAACGAGGCCGCGTGTAAGTGATGTTCTACCAATGTTGAATGGTTGTTTCGGGGTCACGGAAACTGCAGTGAATGTGGAAGCCTTTCATTTTAGTCTGTGTTCCCTGTCTGTCTGACCTGTTTGTGTCTGTGTTACCTGTGCTGACATCTGCGAATTTTTTAACGTCGCATATTTCAACCAATATCACATCCACAGCCTTTCTTTGTGGTTTCGTAGCATTGGGTGTGATGAATCCATGGTAGAGGGCATCGGAAATTTTGACCACCTGAGGTTTTATTAACATGCACCGATACCGAACTAGTACACAACACCATGCGTTTAACCTCTATAGAAACTCGGCCACCGCGACCACCCAGCCGCGGTGGCCGAGTTTTAATTAAAATATAATGCTTCTTTAATGCCTATACTGACAAGTGGAACAAGGGTAGTGAGCTAACAAATCATTTTAAATATAAGAAAGTGGCACCCTGTTATATGTATGCTCAAAAAGGCAGTGTTGTAGGTCAACACTGGTGTCATGTTGTCCACAAAGTTCGCAGAGCACGAACACAACAGCTCTCTTTTTCGTCTACTTATGCCACCGTCCAAAATAAATTTCTGTCGTTAAACGGACACGTAGCCTTGACATCCTCATCAATCATCTCTTATCCGATATTCAAATAATTCGCCGATCATCGGGTGGGGAAAAAAATAGCGAACGTACAGACAATGCATGATCAAATCACTCATGCCCAATGCACAACTACGTGGCTTCTATACATAGCAGTAACCGCCAATTAATTGTCACTAAATCAGTCATGATGAGTCGTCACATGACATGCTTGTCATGACCATACATGCGTCATGCGTGGTCATAGGTATCATCCCCCCGACACACAAACACATGCATGAACACACACACACACGCACGGACACCAAGTACCGCCCGAGTTGGACAGCGGCACAAGAATAACGCCGGGAAAACACGTCAACACGATCCGTATGTCATTACATGAAAGGCAAGCTTAAAGCTCACTTTACCTTCTACTGCGCCATGTGTATGCTCTTCCAGCTAAGTACAAAATCAAATTGTACGAGGCGCCGGTCACAAAGAGCGCACGACGTGCGCGTACTGTACATCTTGACGCTCTTGCAGCCGGTGTGCAACAAGCTATTAAAAACAAAGCATTTTGTGTTACGCAGAAATAAAAGACTTACACACGCATGCACATGTGCCAAATATCAAGAATACAAGACGAACACGCTATGCGAAAAAGCACACAAATGAACGAATAACCACAAATGCAGAAATGGCATAAATTACGCTGCACACACACGACCGGTACGTGGGTTGCCACTCGTCGCGCTTGACATTAACCAGCCAGAGGGGTCGTCTTTTCGATTCTTTAGGAAATCGGAACATCTTGCAGTCATTTCGTGAGTGGTTCGTGCACTGGGGCACGCAACACCCGGGCATTTCGGACCAGAAAACACCGTGCACGTGTCTTTCTCGACCGACCATAACAAAATGTGGGGAGCGCAATGGCGGTCGGCGCTCAGAAGGCGGCACTGACCCCTTCACAGAATGACTCCACCCTCCGAGAGGGCGCGTGCATCGAGGCACCCTAAGCCAGACATGACATCAGCGCCGCCACTGGGATATATAAGCCACGCCGACGGGGACCACATCAGAGAGCACGGCGGGACCTTCGTGAGCACAATGATGAATCCGTTGATCCTTTTTGTACAGGTCACGCTGTGGACTGCGTCCATACCAGTTCGCGATTCATCGGATATCACAACAACGATCGCCGACGCTCAAGACCACGTGCTCACCTACGGAAGACGGGCTTTCATGACGAGGCCGGACCAGCCAGATATGACATCAGCGCCGCCACTGGGATATATAAGCCACGCCGACGGAGACCACATCAGAGGGCACGGCGGGACCTTCGTGAGCACAACGATGAATCCATTGCTCCTTTTTGTACAGGTTAGTGTGCAATACTCATCTATATGTCTTCGTAGCGATAATAGGTTCATTGTCCTGCCGTGCCCGGCTGTATGTTTGTCACTGATTGATGAAGCGTGGAGTGTACTTTTTCTACTGCTGGCTGGGGATATAGAAGTGAATCCCGTACCTTTTGATATTGAGCTAATGTTAAAAACATGCAAGAAACCTTGCAGGCCTCGATAAACAGCGTTTCTGTTTCACAATCGTCTCTTGAAAAAACAATGAGCGATAGGTTCGATAAACTAAACGACGCACTCACAGAAGAAGCTAAATGACTTGGAAGACCGAAGTCGATGAAGGAACCTTATAATTTTTGGCCTTGAAGAACCAACAAATGAGAGCCCTGGTGACTTGAGAAAGCGGGTTCTTGATGACATATTTTGTGCAAAACTAGGTGTCACCACCAACACAGTCGAACGGATACACAGAATAGGTAGAATCAGCGATAAACCTAGGCTTGTCTTGCTGAATTTCTTTGACTACAATGAAAAAGTGTCTGTATTGAAGAATTGCTTTAAGCTGAAGAACACAGGTATATCGATCTGTCACGATTACTGTAAGGCTACGCTGACTAAGCGGTCTCATCTTTGGCGGTATGGTAAGCAATTTAAAAATGAGGCGTGAAAAATTTCAGTGGGCTATGACCGGCTACGTGTAGACGACAAGATATATGAATGGGACGAAGTAAGCTTGCAGGTTGTCGCGCTTCATAAATCCCGACCTACACGGACATCCAATTGACCCGAAACGAAAGAACTCTGAATTGTTTTGCTTAATGCAAGAAGTCTTGCGAATAAGTCTAATCAGCTTGAAAACATTCTTTTTCTTCACAACCCTCATATACTTGCCGTAACTCAAACGTGGCTTACACCTAATATTAATGATTACAAAATTATTCCGCCTTCTCACAAAATAAGACGCGATTGTGAAGGATGAGGAGGGGGCGTGGCTATAATAACAAAAAATGAAGTACAATGTGTCGAGCTTGAGGGCATTCGAAACCATGAAAGTGCCTGGTGTAAAATCAATTACAAAAATATTTCTACCTTATTTCTACCTTGTTTGGTGTGGTTTACCGGCCACCAAAAAGCAATGTGTCATACCTGGAAGCACTGGCCGCTTACCGAGAGCGCATGCTCAAACCAAATCACAAGCTGGTGCTCACTGGCGATTTCAACTTGCCAGGCATAGACTGGAATGTACTCGCTATCTCGGGGCCCGATGATGCTGACAATGCACGCCTACTTCTCGATTCTTCATTTTTTCATGACTTGAAACAAATAGTCACTATTCTGACTCGCACCACTGCAACTGTGCAATCGATTGTTGACCTTGTTTTTCTGAAAAATTTTCCTGGAGATTACTCAGTTATTACTTCCGATGGTATCTCGGACCACAAGACTGTTCAAGGTACTCTAAAAATCAATAGCACAAAAACACCTCCCTCGGTAGCAACTTTTCATGACTTTTCTGCTGCAGATGATGAATCTGTCCTAGATGCAATGCATCTCTCACTTTTTGATTTTGAGCATGGTGGCGATGTTTCTCATCTTTGGAACGAGTTCAAGAAATTAGTGTCATCATGCATTGACAGGTTTGTTCCTTTGCGTAGAAAGATTACAAAGCGTCGGAACCCATGGATTAGTCGGGACATAATCTATCTAAAGCGGCGTATTAAACGAAAAAGGAAGGGTAAAACTACGTCGGCATTAACTGCCCTTCAAGAACAGCTGGTTATTAAATTGAAGCTTGCGCATAGTAAACTTTATGGCCAAACTCTTACAGCTTTCTTGAAGGAATCTCCTGAGAAATTCTGGCGCTACTTGTCAGGTTCCCAACCGTGCGTGAATTATCTAAAGATTAATGGTAACATGTGTAGAAACCTTACTTTTGTTGTAAATGAATTTAACACTATTTTTCACCAAGCGTTTACAAGACCAAATGTTCAATATTTATGAACGCAATACTCTGACCCACCGCCCATTGCAAACTCATGCTGACCTAGTTCTTGGTCGTGCAGGAATACTTTCTCTTCTTTTAAATATAAAAATGAAAAAGTCAAGTGGCGCTGACGGCATACTGAATGCCTTCCTTGTACAGTACTCGGAGATTGTGTCCCATTACCTTTATGTTCTGTTTAACGCATCACTCAACCAGTGCTTCTTACCCGCAGATTGGCTCACGGCAAGAGTAGTTCCCATATTTAAATCCGGAAACAGGCTACAAGCTCGTAACTACAGACCAATTTCTCTAATAAGCACATGCTGTAAATTGCTGGAACATCTAATAGCTCACCATATATCTCAGCACCTTGAATCAAAAAAATTCTTCGTTGAGTATCAGCATGCTTTTCGGAGGACTGTCTCAACAACTACACAATTAATTTTGGTTATACACAATTTTGCTTCAGCTCTAGATATTTGTAGGCAGATAGATGTGGTTTTTCTTGACATGTCAAAAGCTTTTGATCGTGTTGCACACACTTTACTCATTGACAGATTAAGGGATGCCGGGCTTCCTGAGAGATTGACATTGTGGTTGCGGGCTTATCTGAGTAATCGGTCACAGTTTGTGGAGTGTGCAGGTGTTAGGTCTACTGATCTGCCGGTATTGTCTGGGTTCCACAAGGTTCAGTGCTTGGTCCTCTGTTTTTAATTTATATAAACGGCATTGCTTCTAACATCGATAATTCTGTTACAATAAAATTGTTCGCTGATGACTGCGTGATGTATAGTGTTGTCAATAGCTCCGCTTGCCAAATACTACTGAACAATAGCCTCTGTAAACTTGCGGACTGGTGCGAACGAAACGGTATGCAAATCAATTTTGATAAAACAGTTGCCATGACAATAACCACAAAGAAAAAGCCACTGTCTCATACGTACGACATTGCTAATAAAACTATTCAATCGGGAACGTCTGTCAAATATCTAGAACTAACTATCACAAGCAACTTAAAATGGGACAAACATTTGAAGAACGTTTGTACAACAGCGTTCAATAAACTTTGCTTTTTGCGCAGGAAACTAAAAGACTCGCCGTCAAGTGCTAAACTCGAGGCATACCATACTTTGGTTCGACCAGCCCTTGAGTACGCTTCTGCAGTATGGGACCCATACTACGTTAAAGATATCGCACAAGTAGAACGAATTCAGCGCCTCACTGCCCGATTTATTGTATCTGACAATCGGTCTTCTTCATCTGTTACTGACATGTTGCAGCGACTGAATCTGGAACCCCTCCGTGTCCGTTGAAAGATTGCGAGACTAAAAATGCTTTATTAGATATATCGGAACAAAATCGGTCTCCCGCGCGAAACTTATCTTTCCCGCTCACAACACAGGTCTTCTAGAATTAATCACTCGAATGTTATCCGCCCGTACTTTGCGAGGACGAAAATGTTTCAGAAGTCTTTTTTTCCGCTCACAATTGAAGAGTGGAATTGTCTGCCAGCGTCTGTTGTTGATTGTGCAAATGTAGATTCCTTTGTGAAATCTTTGTCATTGCACTTGATGTAACCCTCTCCTGCTAGGGCAGCATTGCTGCCTGCAGTATTTTGAAATCAATAAATAAATCAAGGAAACACTCAAAATGCAAAACTGGCAATTCAGCCACCGCACGATCTGAACGAACTAAGCCGAAGGTTAATCACTGGGCACCGACTACCTGCACGAGACTACCAGAGTGGTCATACAGGAGGAACTTCAGAAGTTGTTCCCTTCATCGTAGACTCATATGACTTCGATTGCCGCCCTTGTATGCGAGGAGATCAAGCAGTCTCTATGAGGCGCTGAACAACTGAAGCCTCAGCCAGAAGCGCTTAGCTACGCCACTGCAGCCCACCGTCACATCCCCCTCCACACCCACATCAGGCCCTGTCATAATTTTGTTGCCAGACGACGCAGCTGAGGCCAGCCCACCTGCCCGTTGGCTATTGCAATGCCCCAATGAAAATGGATATTTGGCGCACCCCCGACCACTGCCTGCTGTGCCATCACTGCAGAGAAGCAGGCCACGTCTAGCACCATGCCCATACTGCAAGATGGGATTACGAGGCTTCGCTGTCAACATGCTGCGTCCACAGCTTGGCGAGCGACCACATGACATCGCCGACTACTTCGCAGCCACTTAATGGAGCTCTCGACGACCATCTTGTTCGCCATCACCAGGTTGCTACCTGTCACTGCAGTGCCCACCATACACTGAACCCGCCCAAGGTCAGTCTGTAAGCCCATATCCAAGAAACTAAAAGCACCAACCGATGGAGGTGCGGTTAATGTTCGTCGAAATGCCAAAGATCATCCACTACCTACGAAGATGCCGAAAAGACAACATTAATGATATAGTAGCAACACGCCGCTATCAAGACGAAGCCTGAAGCCAAGACTACACCACCTACAGAAGACCTGATAACGAGATGTAACAATGGCACAATATGACGCCACGACCTAACTGTAACACAAGATATAGAACCATCGGCCTCCATTTGCTTTTCGACAGTCACGCAGTCACCACTTTAGTGAATACAGGAGCTGACTACTCCATCATGAGTTGATCCTCTGCCACCAAGTTAAAGAAAGTCAAGACTGCATGGGAAGGCCCCCAAATTCATACCACTGGAGGACACCTGATGACGCCGAATGAAATCTGCATCGCAACAATTACTGTTCATGATCGGACCTACCCTGCCACATTCATTATCCTCCAACAGTGTTCACGAGACGTAATCGTCGGCATGGACTTCCTGAATGAACGTGGCGCCATCATCAATCTGAAGTCGATAACGCTATTTGAAGATCAAGCCAGCATCCCACCTCACTCAAACATTGTCGTTTCCGTTGGCGCCAAAACATTCACAGACGTAGAAGGCATCATTGAAGGTAACCAACGTCTACTGCTCGAGCATGAAATTTGTGTCTCAATAGGGATCACTTGATTGCACGGAGGAAAAGTGAACGTGATGCTGACAAACTTCAGTCAGGCATTCGAGCACATCAACAAGGGCACGAGTAGGCATTTATCGATGATAATGTGGAAAGCAGCAAACCATTTGTCCTCTAGGATTCATCTACCTCGGCGGTCAAAGTTCAGGAACCAGTCTTCGACATAAATCCAAGTCTCCCCATGAGTAAGCAGCAACAGCTTACGTCTTCCCCGATGATATGAAGACTGCTTTTCGACATCAAGTGTTGGACGCATAATAAATAGAGAATGTGCTCAACTATTACACCAGAGCCCTGACAGCGTTTCGATGCGAGAACGTAGAGCTATAAGGCAACAAGCTGATAAAATGCTGCGCGACACCATCTAGCGGTCAGAAAAGCCCTTGGGCATCTCCTGTAGTCTTGGTGAAGAAAAAGGACGGAGCTCTGCGCTTCTGCGCCAATTATTGTTGGTTGAACAAGACAACTAAAAAGGACGTATGCCCCCTCCCACGAATAGATGCCGCATTGGATCGACTTTGCAACGCTAAGTAGTTCTCATCGATGGATCTTAAGACTGGTCACTGGCAAACAGAAATCGACGAGAGGGATCGCGAGAAGACTGTCTTCATCATGCCGGATGGCCTCTACGATTTCACGTTATGCCATTCGAACTGTGCTTGACAACTGCAAAGTTCCAGAGCATGATGGACACGCTGTTAAGAGGGCTGAAGTGGCATTCCTGTCTCATCTACTTGGATGACGCCATTGACTTAACTGGAAATTTTGACTATCACAGTAGGCAAAGTGCTGGAAAAGTGTTGGAAAAGTGCTGCTTCACTTACGATGAGCGTGTCTTTCGGCCACATCATCCATAAATCTGGAATCCGCCCCAATCCACGGAAGACATCTGCCACAGCTAACTTCCCACAGCCTACCGACAAGAAGGGAGCGCGCAGATTCCTTGGCTTGTGTGCCCATTACAGGCACTTCGTCAAGAACTTATTGCACATCGCCGAGCCATTAATCTTTTTCACGAAATCAGATGTAAATTTCAAGTGGCAAGTGCCTCAAGCCGAAGCCTTCCAAGAGCTTAAACAGTGCCTGCAGTCACCACCAGTGCCCACCCATTTTGACGAAGATGCTGACACTGAAATTCACACAGATGCAAGTAACCTATGCCTTGGCACCGTTCTAGTCCAAAGGAAAGATGGATTGGAAAGGGTCATTACTTAAACTAGCTGGTTGCTGTCAAAAGCTGAAGCCAATTATTTTACAATGGAAGAAGAATGCCTTGCCATCATTTTAACTACCATGAAATTCCGCCTTTACCTTTACGACAGGCCCTTCAAAGTCGTAAGCAACGACCATGCTTCGTGTAGGCCGCCCAATTTAAAGCTTCACACGATGGAGTCGCAGACTCCAGGAATTCGACATCACTGTCGTTTACAAATCAGAATGGAAGCTCTGATGCCGACTGTCTATCACGTACCCCCATTGACCCGCCACAGACGACGAGAATGACATGTTTCTAGGAACAATAAGCGCAGAAGACTTCACTGAACAGTAACGAGCAGACCTGGAGTTTTTAAAAAGCCTCATTGAGTATTTGGTAGGCAACACCGAAGTTGTCTCCAGGCAATTTAGGCGAGGATTGTTTTCATTTTCCCTGGAAATCGACATCCTCGTAAAGAAGAACTTCTTCCCAGTCAGCGCAAACTACCTTCTCGTCATGCCTGTAGTACTGCAGCCAGAAATATTACATGCCCTGCATGATCATCAGACAGCTGGGCCCCGCGGATTTTCCTGTATGCTTGCAAGGATACAAGTACTATTGGCTGTGCCTCAGCACTGACGTTGCCTGTTACGTCAAGAGATGCTGAGACTGTCAGCAATGCAAGGCGCCCCAAAGGCCAGCAGGACTGCTACAGCCAATCGAGCCTGCTTGCCAATGCTTCCAACAAATCGGGATAGACTTATTGGGGCCGTTTCCGACATCAACATCTGGGAATAAGTGGAGCATTGTAACTACCAACTACCTTACCCACTATGGCGAAATGAAAGCCCTGCCTAAAAGTAGTGCGGCCGAAGTGGTGAAATTATTCATCAAGAATATCTTGCTATGACACAGTGCCCCAGAAGTGCTCATCACCGACTAGGAACAGCTTTTACAGCAGAGCCCACGCAAGCATGTCTGTAACACAGCCGCAAAAAAACTACAGGAGGACAGCTGCCTACCACCCGCAGATGAATTGTCTTACGGAGAGGCTAAAGAAGAGCCTCGCCGACATGCTGGCAATTCAGGTCGACATCGAACACAAGACGCAGGATGCCATCCTTCCATATGCAACCTTTGCTTACAACATGGCGGTGCAAGAAACAAAGCAAATCACGCCATTCATGCTGCCGCCAGTCAATGACAAAGAAAATATCCGTGTCGCCGCCTATCTCCAGCGCACCGAAGAAGCCCGACAGCTCACCCACCTGTGCATTAAAAACAAGCAGAGGAGCAACAGCCAGCACTACAATCTTCATCAAAGCTACGTAGAGTACCAGCCTAGCAACCGTGTTTGGGTTTGCACCCCAATATGCTGAGGAGGTCTCAGTGAGAAGCTTTTCCACCACTATTTTGGACCCTAAAAGATCATCCGACACATTGGCGCACTGGACTAAGGTTGTGCTAGATGGCATTTGGCGGCGCCATTTGAACCAGTCGATGTTCTGCACCTTCAGCTGTTCTAACAGTGCTAACAAACTTTGGGACTGTGTTTCTTTATTGCTTTGTTACTTTTTCTTTCCTATTATGTTCGTAGCACCAGGACCATGCTTTTTAAGATGGAGGCAATGACAAGTGTACTTGTTTATCTTTCTCGGATGACCGCTTTTCACCAGCTAACAAATGTTAAACGTTATTGCTCGGCGCTTGACATGCCTGCATGTGTCGGAAGTTTCTTGAATGTTATCGATGGTTCCATCCATTGTCTGTTGCCACCGAACATTGTGCAATCTGATTGTATGCATGACACGAATTGTGTAGTACTTTCTGGAAGACATGCGAACACCAGCGATTACTCTGGAACCTTCAATGACTCATGTATGAAAGCCAATGAGTTTGACCCGTAGCTCAGATTTCCCCGATCGCAGACTATGTTCGTCGCTATCGTTTTGCTTTGTGTAGCCTGTTTTTTATGGGCACAGGTTTGCCCAATAAAAACTTAGTTTCGTCATTCACAGTTTTGCTAATGCATCCTTGACCATCACTAGTACGTGACAAAATGGTCCGTCACAAAAAGCTAATGAACGTACGCATAATAATACAGTTAAACCTCAATAAAACAAAGTCGGTAAAATCGGCAATTTACTTCATTATATGAAAATTTATATGTATTGAAATTCGACCCTTTATGGAAATAAGCACAGTCACCGATCAATTTTACATGGAAAGGGGTCGCAGAGTTTTACAAATTATCGGACAATCTAAATAAAGTTGAATGAGAAAACAATTCATTTGGATAAATTTCAAAGTCGGTGACGAATGATACTGTTTTATGCCAAGGAAAACACGGGCAAGGCGGGATATGGAAATTCAAGACGATGAGCAAAACGGACTTCGACTATATCTTAACATCGGTGGTATAAATGAAGTGAAGCCGGCCACGCTTTTGCATGCACTCCGCCCCCGCGGCTGATAGCGTCACCCACACTGCGACGGCGCTATCAGGAAAAGCGCCTGATAAAAGTGAAAAGTGAATGCTTCGTTTGCCTCTCGCTCTAACGGGTCACCGAAACCCGAGATTACGCAACCTCAAATACTAAACATGCGGTAAGTAAGCTTACACATTGTCATGCCATCTCGGCACGTCCACTCTTTGCATACGCGGCAGATTACGTCCAACGCAATGTGTGCGGCTGTGTATGCGCTCAGCCATGCTTACAGCCATGAGCAGCCACGGCTGAGACATGTGCCAACTTAGCTCCCACTCCCGCCTCCTGCCCCCTCGCATGCGCTTGATCGCGTTACTACAAGCTCGCTCCCCTGCCCCTCTCTGCCTTTGTTTGTACGGAAGGTGGCACTTGTAAAGCCACTATCTTTCTTGTCTCACCCTTGCACACTTACACTCACACCTAAAGCACACAGTGCACAGGGCACGATAGGAACTTATCGCACTTGCACTTCATACCAAACATGATGCGGCTCCACTTCAGCGGTCGCTCTTGTTGCGCGGCATGCGATTTGAGAAGTGCCATTTGCAAGCAACCGCTTGTAATTCAATCATTTGACCATATGCATCTGCGGAAGTTCCCATTTATTGTCTCGGCAGTGAAATTTTGCTATATTTAAATCGCAAAGAAACACACTTCGTTATAGTGAGGTTCTAATTATGTGGTGTTCTACGGCCAAGAGGCAATGAAAAGTTAATACTTTGCTATATCGAGAATGTCGTTATATTGAATTTTATTATATCGAGGTTTAACTATGTTCATAATCCTAGCGCTTTTCATTATCAGTGATGCTACCGCCCCATGCCATTTCAGAGCAGCTTTTGGAGCAGCCAAAAATACATTTTGGAGCAGTGAAATGGATTTGCAGAGCAGGTTTATGAAAGCATTTGCGAACAATATTATATGATAGGTGTTGTGTCGACAGCAACAGACGGCGGGGGTCCAGCGTCTGTAAAGCACACGGCAAGCACCGGAAACGATGCCGACACAACTTTTGGCGACGAGGATGGGATTCCCACTCCAGTTCCGACTGAAGCTAAGTTCCGATTGAAGCTTCGGGGAACCAATGAACTTCGAGAGTGAAACGATTTTTTCGGAGACTGCACGGCATGCAACCTCCACCAATGCAATTGTGTTGCGAGGCCGAACCACCTAAGCCTTCTTCAGCCCATTGCTCTCGCCTTGTATGTTTCTGCTTCAAGTTCCGGCTTGTTCCTGCACCCATACTTGGCATGGCTTACTTTGCCCTAAACCTTCCTTTCTTTCTTGAGTTGCTTTGCCCACTGTCTATTCTGTGGTACCGATAGAAGAAAATTTTCCAGGCCCACCTTGAAGCGGCTGGTGGCGGCAAATGGGCGGACGCGCGGCGAGCGTCCACGCTCGTCAGTGTGCTGGGAGGACAGTGCAAGTACTTCGCCGAAGAGGAGCAGGAAGCGGCAAGACAGTTGACTCAAGTGGCCTCAGCGTCAACCGATTCTGTTCCGGCCGAGTTGGAGTTCCCAAAACTCATGCAACTTCTTGACCGGCTGCTCGCCACATCAACGAACGTATTGGCGGAGAGGAATGAGTTTACGAGCCCGAAGCAACTTGGGGGAGGAAGAATTTTCTTGACTTCGTTATGGTGTTGAAGAAAAAAGCAGTCCAGTCCAACTTCAGCACTACTTATAACAAGCACGTCCAAGATCAGATTATCCATGGTGTAGCGAAAGCAAGCGCTCGCGGGAAGCTGTTAGCATATGGTGAAAACCTGTCTCTGGACAAGGCGGAAGAAACTGGCCATTCGTTAGAAGCACTGCATCGAGTGAACTGCGCATTCGGCTCTAAAAATATACAAAGGGTTGAGACATCTCAACATGGCGTTCCGTCGACATGCCAAGGTGCAGCAATAATGTATTACATTGGCGACTGAGTTGAGGCTCTCCTCGCCAACGAGAAAGTTATAAACATTCTCGACAATCTCCTTTTACTGCCCAATTTTGCTTCCCTCTAACATGCGAAGATTCACCGTTCTGCAGAGCTTCAGTATGACTTTATATAAGTTGTGCATGTCTCACCTGGAACATGGGCCTTTTGAAGCAGCGCCCGCTCTGCCTGCTTCTTCGCAATAGAATTGCTGAAATGGTCTTTGATTTCATACACAAACCGATCCCATGTTGTAAGCGTATCCTCATGGTTATCGAACCACGTGAGTATCGTGTCCGTCTAGAAAAACAACGTCTGAGAGCTGGCTTACAGCGTACCCGTTAGCTGCTCACCCGTTTGTAGTGGGTGAACTACTCGCCTACGTCCTCGCCAGACTTGCCTGAGAGAAATCAAGGCTCAATGAAGTGCTGGCATTGCCAGGAATCAACGGCCGCTGAAACTGGTATCGAAGAGGCTGCTGGAGCTGGTACAGTCGAGATTCCGTCTTCATCGCTGGACATCTCGACCACCAGCGGTAATGGAGGTTGTCCAGCAAGGCAGAAGCTTTGGTGAAGATAAGACGTTTGGAGAACCGTGTTGGTGTGGCCAAGGTACCTCACAAGCTCTTCCAAGACTGTTACGGATGATTGTGTGTTTATTTACAGATGATGGCTGGCAGAGATTTCTGATCGGGAAGATAGCCATTGAGATGCTGCTGCTTGCCGCAGGGACTGTTGTCGTCCTTTCTTCCTTCAACCTCTTGTTCTAGTCGTATTACAATATTGTAATATTTGACATTCGATTCAATATCTAGCTTTTTTCTTGTTTTGATTCAATATTGGATTTGAAATCTGCTATTTGTTATTTGCCCACTTCTCGTTATAAATGGTCTGGAATGTATTCAAAACTTGAATGTTGTCGCCAATTCTACAGCGAAGGAATCTTTTTCTAATCAGATTCCATAGTCGAAGTGAATGGTGGGGTGCATCCTGGAACTGCATGAGCACCAGCAATTACGCTGGAATGTACAATAGTGTCATGTATGGACACTCGATTTATTGGACATGCCCGATAATTCGAATGGCTTAACAGCACCAATGAATAAGAACGTCTGAAATTTCGGAAGCAAGAACCCTTTGCCATCTGATTTTACCGACTTTTTGCCGTGACTGTATGTACAAAATGGCATTAATCAAGGCCACCACCACCACCATTTTCATTATCTCGCTACCTCGAGCACGGCGCGTTGCATAATGCCGGTCCCCAAAAGTCAGCTTTGTGTCAATACAGCAGTGTTAAGCGGTGAAGCATACGCTAAGTATTGCTGTGAAGCTTACCAAGACTGGAAAGGGACAACTGTCACAGAGCACAGTATGTATTCCTTAATCATACAAGTGTGCACCCGCCACCTCCTGTCACAGTATGAGCACCAATATGCCTAATAAGTGTACTGGCAGGCCTTCAAAAATTTTTTAGAAGTGCCTGCAAAGATTTGAGTGTAGAGATCGTCATGCATTAGGCTGCCACCAGTACGTGGCACCACCTGTGACTTTGTGCGTCTATATATATTCGTGCCCAATAAACGGTGTGTGCACTCTTTTTTTTTTTTTTTGTTGAGCTGAGAAGTACTGTCATGTCACTCGGTCCCTGCATGTACTCCTACAGCACAAGCCACAAAACAAGGGGCAGTAAAAAGCATGCATTCAGTTTTTTCGGACTGCCCAATTTTCAAATGTTTTCGCGACCTCTAGGAAGTCCGAAAAATCTGACATTGACTGTATACATAGTCAATGCGTTTGACGGTGAGATCAGCTTTCGACCACTAGTGACAGTGCTCGCTGCTATCATTGTGCTTTGAATGTGACATGTTTTTCTGGTAAAAGTTCGCCCAATAAAGAGTTAAATTTGTGACTGCCTATTTTGCTGCTACCTGGTTTTTCAGCGTCACTACAATGTGACAATATGCACCCTGCGTGCTCTGATAAGGAAAAGCACACTTAGGTAACACATATGTTCGCAGATGCATAGCCAGCTGTGAGGCAAGCAAAATTCCCTGGGAGACAACGAGCAAGGAAACACAAAAGGGTGTGATGTAGGGCTAGCTGGTTGATCTTAGAAAGCCTGGGACCAGTGCAAGACACGAGAACGGAGGCAAGGAAGCACTTGTGCGGTGTCTCCTTGTTTCCGTCCTTGTTTCTTGCGCTGTTCCCATGCTTTGTAAGAACAGTAAGTGCATGTCCAACTGTGACTTTGTGCGTCTATATATATTCGTGCCCAATAAACAATGTGTACGCTCTTTTTTTTTTTGTTGAGCTGAGAAGTACTGTCATGTCACTCGGTCCCTGCATGTACTCCTACAGCACAAGCCACAAAACAAGGGGCAGTAAAAAGCATGCATTCATTTTTTTCGGACAGTAAAACCTCGTTAAACCGTACCCGCTTAAACAGTAGTTTCGGTTTAAAAGTAGTAAAGTCAATTCCCCGACTCAGCGGCCATTGAACATAATGTATTTTGTATCCACATAAACCGTACCAGCTTATTGCGTACGCATCGGTTAAAACGTAGCGTTCCCACTTTTCGTCGCGCAAACACGGCGGTGCGTCGTCTCCACCGGGCGGTCCGGCAGAACAAGCCTCAGAGATCGGTACAACGGCCTCCAAGCGCCCTGTGCGTTTGCACGTGAAGCCGCATCAACATCAACATCGTTTCGACGCCGTGCCAGAGAGCGAGAGAGCGTTGTGGCGTCGTGCAAGCGAGTACTCGCGTCATGCCGAAGCTCGGATAAAAAAGACGCCGGGTGCTCAGCGTAGAAGAAAAATTAGACATCGTCCGTGCTATCGAACGTGACATGAAGAAGTCGGCGCTGGCCCGCGACATGGATGTGCTGTTGACTACAGTGTGTGGCATTTGAAATGCGAAGTTGCTCGGCAGCGCTGCGGTGACCACGAAGAGATGTCGGCTACAAGGTTCGACTTTTCGCCATCGTTGCCTCTGTTGTTGCCGAAGTGTCGACTAGCGACAGTGATGAGGACGACACGGAAAGCGACAGCACGGGTGATTCAGGCCCGACAGTGGCAGAAGCTGCGCGTTATGTCAGCCTCGTGAATGCAATCGTCGCAACGAGAACAGGGGCGCGATAACGTAACTATACCAAACGAAAAGTTTTCCAAACTCCGGCACCCGGCAATGAAAAAGGCGCCCTGGGACTTATGCAGCACTAGTGCACGCGTGCACGGAGAATACGCAACGCCAACAAGGAATCTGCCGTGCGAGTGTTTGCCGAGAGGAGGGGGGCTGGCTGAGAAGCTGGCACGCAGCTTGAGTAAGTTTGAGGCTGCTGTCTTCGTGCTAGGCCGCCGCGGCATCAAATGAAAATAACACTTATGTCGCGCGAAGTGAATAAATACTGCATGTTTTTTCCCCTTTCATCGCACTCTCTCCGAGTTCCATTTTCGACAGGTAAGTGGGCGATCTCATGCTATTTCGGTTAAACAGTACTACCGTTTAGTACGCACTTTTTCTGAGCTCCGGCAGACTACGGTTTAACGAGGTTTCACTATACCTGGTTTTTCAGCGTCACTACAATGTGACAATACGCACCCTGCGTGCTCTGATAAGGAAAAGCACACTTAGGTAACACATATGTTCGCAGATGCATAGCGAGCTGCAAGGCATGAAAAAATCCCTGGGACACAACGAGCAAGGAAACACAAAAGGGTGTGATGTAGGGCTAGCTGGTTCATCTTAGAAAGCCTGGGACCAGTGCAAGACACGAGAACGGAGGCAAGGAAGCGCTTGTGCGGTGTCTCCTTGTTTCCGTCCTTGTTTCTTGCGCTGTTCCCATGCTGTGTAAGAACAGTAAGTGCATGTCCAACTCACGTGATGTTGTCCTCCATCTTTGACACGTCAAGCACTTGCACAATTGGGTTGTCGGCACACACCGCCAACAAGCTTGGCCTGTATGAGAAGATAATTGCAGGGATAAGAGCTAAGCACACTTGTCAAGTCCTCTGTGTTTTTTACAAAGCATCTAATGCTGTGTGTTCATTTTGCAATGACATTCGTGATGTTCTAAACAATTTAGTTGTTCCGGACCCTAATTAGCCCCTTTTATCACTGGGAGATTTTAATTTCCTGGAAATCTTATGGAACGGTAATTCTGTCACTTACAAGCAAATGTCTTCCGAGTGCGTAGATTTTGTTAGTGTCAGTTTTTACAACCTATCACAAATTGTTCTTGAACCAACCCACATGACTGCACATTTGATTATTATAACCAAAAACATGGCATGGGGAGTATTATAGTGAGCAGTTTATTATAAAAAAGTTGATGTAACATCGGTTGCTCATTGATATATTCAATATATTGTTGAAACTGGCATTGTTACAGACCCTTTTCATGACAATCCCATGGGCACCGCCATGTTTGATCACGTTCAGCTGCCTGAGTTGCCTCCACAGTTATAATGATGTGCATGACGCCGGTGTGGCTCAGCACAACTGTTTTGGTGGATATTGAAAACTGTGACAAGGTGCATGACACGAAGCTTTGGCAACAACTTCAGAGGACATGTAAGCATGACACTGCATGACACTGCTCAACAACACAGGCCGACCCTCTGGAACGACCCATTGCAGGCCACGAGAGTCGGGAATAGTGTCTCCAGGGACATAAACCCGGACCTTACGTTCACAGCGAACGTCCACTGGGCCGAGTGGAGTCGACTCTCGGAGACACTCGGAAGCGACCACCGCATTATCCAACTTGACATTGCGCATAACCGGAAACCAACCAAGACTGGAGTTGCTCAACTAACAGACTGGAAGTCCTTCAGAGACAACCACAGCGGCAACACAACAATCGACGACATCGACCATTGGCGTGGACCTGATAGCGTCCATGCAACAATGGTTGCTAGTGTACTGTCATATGCTGCGGGCTAAAGCGCGTGGCACGGTGCGAAAACGCACTCACAGCGAAACCACACTGTGGGCGGACATGCATGCAGACGCGCAGTCGGTCGCTGCGAACCCATGCGATCGCTGCATTGAGGCTTCATTCTGTTATGCTCCATTTGGTTATACAGACAACCCTCTATAAGAACATATTTAACATAGTTTACTCTCAGCGTTTGCCTACCTTCCACGCAAGAAGCCGGTTCGGGAGACTCCATCGTGGCGACTGGGTGCAGTGGCGTTCCCCGTATGTATTCGGTAAAGGTAGTGTCTGTAAACGATTCTGTGTTTTCTGTTTGCCCAAGATTATTATACCTACAGTCAAAAACTTCCCTCGTTTTGAGAGTACTTACATAAATGTCCAGGAGGGCTGCTACATGGTGTTTTTATTGAGCGCCATAAGTGAAACCTATGAGGAGCGCGCCGCATGATCCTTCATACGCAAGGGAGGTGCTTCCGACAGATGGCGACTCCGTAAGTCCTCGCCCCCAATATGGAGCCATTGGCAGTGCCATGAAGCTGTCTTAATCAGTAAGCATGTCTGGATTATCGGTGTCTGACTTATCAGTCAGCGACTGTATAATGTTTCTTCGTGCGATCGCTATCTGATTGTTTATTTTCTGCCTAATTGGTTGTGGGTTTCTTCAGGTGCAATAGACTTGTTCTTGCTGCCCACAAGGGCTCGGAACTTACCATATAGACTCGCGTAAGGGCTGAACCTGTGTAAGGATGGCACCCCTAAGTTTACAGCCCAAAATTTAGAAAAAAATGTTTCCAACGGAGAAGCAATCACACTCGGTGCCTCGATGCCACGCACGTGCATCTTTCACCTTTCACCATTCATGCAATGGTACATCCGAGGTGTCCAAAAGTCGCAGGCTGCATTGCAACATTTTGACCAAGTAAGGGCCGTACCTTGCCAAATTGTAAAAAAAAAAAGTGTGGCCCCTACCCTAAGTTATATGGTAGATGTTCTGTACTTTGTAATAGCTTGCAGCAAAGGCGTATTATTGCTGATCACTCGCTTACTTTATGGACCGGCATGGAACACTCAGCTTCGAACATTTGTGTGCTGTCGCAGTTGCCATTACCGATGCTTTGGCGCATTAATTTAAGAGCCCATTCACTCATTCCTTATACGTTGGTGATAAAGTGGTCTTAAGTTTGGCGTATTAGTTGGGGGTGAATGTGTGTAGATAAGCTGCCAGAAACTTACTATGCCATGAAGCAGCGCTACTCCCTTTCTCACTGTGTAATGAGCAGCTCTCAAGACAGGCAATCCAGTCCTTATGTAGCAGCGGTTTGTGAATTTGACCACACATACTAATTTCATTCCTCAATATGCCCGTCACTATTTCTGCAGCTAACAAATGCACACACACAGCACTAACACAGCAGCAAGGCAGAAGCGCTAATGGTTTCTCATTTGCGCGCTTTCGCTGAGGCGGCAAGCCTCCAAAAGCATCACCTTGTTTCTATGGAGCAAACTGCTCTGCGAAAAGGGTCCAAAAGTGGGTTTAGCTGAACAAATAGTTTCCCTTATGCTTTCCTTGAGTTCACATGATCGCAACTAACAAAAATCTGGCTCCTGGGCTTTCCTGCTTCTCATCTAAACATACGAAGATACAGTGGACTCTCTTTATAGGGGAACATCAAAGGACTAGAGAAACTGGTTCTGTTTATCAAGAGTTCCATTTACTGAGAGACAAAGCTGAATACAATAGCATGAATACAAAACCAACCAACCATGAGGATGGTGTTCCGTTTAAGACGCAGTTTCGTTTAAGCGATTTCTGTTTATCGAGATGCCACTGTACTCCACTGTCAGTACACTGAAGTACTAAATGAGCAGCTCTGGGATGAAATCAAAAAAAAAAAAAAAAAACTTGGGCCTTCATTCTTTGCTAGTAACCAACCCTTTCCACCAGATGGGTTGACAGAGTACAGAAAAAATTCCTTAGCCTGAGCCAATGTAGCATTGCCCTTTAGTTTTTTTTTTTGTTACTTAAAATGTAGAAAATGGGAAGGTAGGCCCCTTAAGGGCTGGGCATTTTATGTCACAGGAGAGTGCTGCATGAATTTAACAGTGACTTTCTACACAGGGATTACCATATTTACCCGAATCTAACACACACTTTTTTCCCTGATAAAACGGGTCCAAATATTGCGTCCGCATTAGCATTGAGTACGACCCTAAATCTGTGTTGCCACATCGCCATTGGCATTTCAAAATGGCCTCCTCATATGTGCATCAAGCCTAGCTACCATAGCTTCCTCCTTGTGCTGTAGTAATTGTGTTTGGGTTAGTCCATCATCTGTCTTTCCGTTATCTGTGTTTGCTCTATCAGCATGGAAGTGCCGATTACAAGGACACGGCGGCTTCATCATGATGCAGCAATTAAAAAGAAAGTGATCACGTGTGCGGAGACGGATGGAAATCGGGCCACATCACAGGCGCTTGGAGTTCTGAAACTTGTGTGCGCGACTGGGACAAACAGGAGAGGCGTTCTACTCCGGCAGCGGCGATGTAAGGCATGGCCGCATGGCCCCTATTTTGAAAGTAATCTGCGATGAGGACAGAGTCTGCACGTCAAGGCACACCATGCTGTGTTCTCGTCGCTTAGTTTGTGTCGAAGTGAGATGCAGCACGAAGATCAATTCGCCCGCTCCTGCTACCGCACATCTTCCCTCTACCACTTGACAGCAAGTTTCCGCGGTCACTGAGTGAGACGTGTTCATGTTTGCTTGTGCCCGCGTGACACCATGCTTGTTTATTAGTTAGTAAACGAATATTTACAAGTTCATTTACTAAACTACTGTGGTTACTTTGTATAGCAGTCGACTAATTTGCAATCACAATCAATGCTTCGCCTTTCGGGCGAAACTGCTAATATTTTCATTAATCGCAACTTTAGAGCATAGGGAGTTGTCATGTCGCTAGCCCAGCGACATGGAGGCTACACCACTGCCGTTTCCATGCCGATAACAACCTTTATTCCGGTGAACGTAACTTATATACAAGAGCGCTATGGCGCCATCAGTCGCGTGTGACCTGCATCACGTTGGCAGTGCCATCTGTTGCGAAGGCACGACACTACATCTAGCCCTCCCTCAACAAGAGACGCAGGTTGTATGCACACAACCAAAAAACAGCCACTGCTTGTGGTGGCCAACTAAATAATTGCGCTAACAAATTGATAGTAGTCACTGGTGGCGATTGCCTAATCAAGTCGCTGCAATCAGTAAGTTCATGGCACATAATCCCTGAACTTTGCTGGCGGTCTTCGCTCCCGTGTAGAACGGTGCAGCCCTGACTCTACTGGCTGATGAGGGTTTCCTGGTTCACCACCACGATAAGTACACAGTCCAGAGGTCATGGTTCCAGCTACAGTCGAACTCGACTATATCGAACCCGTTTACATCGAATTGTTCTATATATCGAACAATTTCTGGACAAAGTATAGTTACAATGAGTATATATAGCAAAAATTATGCTTACATCGAACAAAAATAGCAGCGACTCCCGATATATTGAACGTTAAGCAGTGGAAAAATGCCCCCAGAAGCTGGCTTTCCCTCAAGGTGGCGGGGAAACCCGGCGGTGCGGCTCCATCCAACCGCTCTCCCTACCGTGACCACGCGGCGTAGAGCGAGCCGTCGACGCCCCCTGCAAAAAATGATCCTGGACCACCCACAGCGCTTGCTCAGACAGCCAATCAGAGGCGCTTGTGCCCTCGTCGTGCAAGATAGCGAAAGTGCGAGTTGTCTCGCTGCTTTTCAGGTTCAATGTGTGTGCGTCTTGTGGGCCTTCTCCCGCATTGTTGCCGTGATGAAGCAGCAGAATTCGCCTTCCGTCGTGAAGCTCGAAATCATAAATTGGGTCGAACGTGGTGACAAGTCGGATGTCCCCGCAGAGTGCAAGATTCCAAGGAGCACTCTCAGCATGATCTTGAAAAATAAAGGGGTGATTAGGGCTAAAGCGGCCAAACTCGCGACCCGGTGCCCGTGGCGCTTGACGCATACGCACGGCCGTGTGCGAGTGGTACATCGGAAATTGCTTCAGCTGTGCCAGCTTCTGCGTGCTTGGTGATGACTGTAAATTTTGATGAATGCAACGAAGCCGTTGCTGGTGTTGCCAAATTTTGGAGCGAACTGTCAGAATTAGCCGTTGCTGGTGTTGCCAAATTTTGGAGCAAACTGTCAGAATTAGCCGTTGCTGGTGTTGCCGAATTTTGGAGCGAACTGTCAGAATTTCCGGAAGCTGTTGGCGAATCAACGGTGGACGAGTTCGTGAGTGCAAATGATGGTGTCGCGACCACGGCAGAGCCCGAAAATGAAGACTACATTGCCGACGTCGTACTGAGCACAAGTGAAATTGGGCACAATCAGGAAAGCAATGACGGTCCTTTGCCCATGTCCTCCGAAGTGATTGGTGCGCTTGCACTAGTCCGGTGCTTCTGCGCGAATGCAGAAGGTGGCGGCCTCAGCTGCTCCGACCGACTCCTTAGACAATGTGGAGAAGTGTGTGCGTCCCAGGCAGCGAAATTGCCCAAGCAGAAGAAAATGCAGGACTATTTCATGCGAAATTAAGCTAATTCCATCAATAAAGTGATTTTATAAATGGTATGTGCTTTTATGACATCCAATTATTTAGCAGGCTTACATCGAATTATGCTTTATATCGAACTGATAGGCGTATTTTTACGAGCCGATATAGCCAGGTTCGACTGTAGTGGGCTCCCTGGACGTGTAGATGGACTTTGCATGCAAGGAGGCAGTGGTGACACCAGTGGTTCTGGAAACTGTGCGTCATCAATCGTTGGTGTTCTTTGGGATGCGGTGCTCTGTGTTCATAAGGACGGTGTCCAAGTTCTGGCGTTGCCTGCCCGCATGTCTATGTCCATATTCCCCGGTAGGGATTCTTGTCTCACCGTTGCTTCTTGTACAGCTTCGTGGGGCACAGCGGACGATTGAGAGGCGTTCCACGTCTGGCCGTCCTAGAGGTGGAATGACCAACGACCTATGCGTTTCAGAATTTTTAGTGGAGCACCAAAACTGGGGGTGCCTTTCATTCCAGGTAGAGGACATTCGACACACACGTAGGCACCCACTTTAAATTTGGGCTCCCTGGCTGCTCTCCGCTTGTCTGAATATGCCTTGTTTCTTTGTTGGTAATCGTATACATGGCGCCGAAGTCTGCGGTTGGCTGGTCGATGACATCCTCGTATGACGTCCATGGAGCAACTATGCTGGGGACAGAGTAGTGGCGCTGTGTGGGGTGACGCGGTAAATACCCAGTGAGAAAAGGTTTATTGGCAGCGCCCAATGCGAAGGCACAGCGACCGGGAACGGCGAGGCAGCCCGAAGCACTGTCCAAACGGACACCAGCAATCAACAGCGCGAGCCGAAACGAGCCGCGCGTTGGCGATGCGGCTGTGCCGCGAGGCGCGTCTTCTTCTTCACAATCTCCCCTCGGACAAAAAGAGCCATCCTGGCGCCTTAAGAATCGGGAGGCAGAGGGTCGTGGTAGGGCTTGAGACGCGAGACGTGGACAATGTCACGTCCACGCCGGCGCAAATCTTCAGGTGGTGACAGTGGCTCAATTAGAAAATTCACCGGAGATGTTTGCTCCAAGACTCGGTAAGGCCCTTCGAATTTTGGGACGAGTTTCGAGGAAAGCCCCGGCGTTTGGAAAGGGACCGACAACCACACAAGAATGCCTGGAGCGTAGGTGGTGTTCGGAAGCGTGTCGATGCGGTTTTCTTTCTGGCGCTGCTGTTGCTCTGCCGTGAAGAAGCGCGCTAGCTGGCGGTATTCTGCGGCTTGTCGGGCGACGTCGGACACAGGTAGACACTCGGAGGCGTCAGGACGGTATGGAAGGAGCGTGTCGATGGTATGCGTAGGCTCGCGGCCATACAGGAGGAAGAAACGTGAAAATCCCGTAGTGGCCTGGATCGCGGTGTTGTACGCGAACGTGATGAATGGAAGGATGCGGTCCCAGTTACCATGATCAGATGCCACTTACATAGAGAGCATATCACCAAGTGTGCGGTTAAATTGCTCTGTGAGCCCGTTAGTCTGTGGATGGTATGCCGTGCTTGTCCGATGAATAATGTGGCATTCCGAAAGCAAACTTTCGACGACTTCGGAGAGGAAGGCGCGACCTCGATCGCTAAGGAGTTCTCGAGGTGCGCCGTGTCGAAGCACGAAGCGATGTAGGACGAAAGAGGCTACATTCCGCGCTGTAGCACTTGGTAAAGCAGCAGTTTCAGTGTAGCATGTCAGATGGTCAACAGCAACTACGATCCACCGATTGCCGTCTGGCGTCATAAGAAGCGGGCCGTATAGGTTGATGCCGACACGATCGAAGGGTGTGGCAGGGCACGGGAGTGGCTGCAAGGCACCAGACGGGCGTAAAGGCGGCGATTTGCGGCGTTGACAGTCAAGACAGCACCGAACAAACTTGTGTACAAAATTGTACATGCCGCGCCAGTAGTAGCGGTGGCGAATGCGTTTGTACGTCTTTAAGACTCCGGCATGGCCACACTGCGGATCGTTGTGGAAAGCGGCACATATTTGAGACCTTAAGCTGCGGGGAACCACCAGAAGCCACCGACGACCTTTAGGAGTGTAATTGCGTCGGTGCAGCAGCTGGTCGCGAATGGCAAAATGAATTGCTTGGCGTCGGAGGGTTCGGGATACAGGGATGGTCGATGATCCAGAAAGATAGTCGAAAAGAGAAGCGATCCACGGGTCACGACGTTGTGCGGTGGCAAAGGAGTCCATGTCGAGAGACGACACGGAATGTGCGGAAGATGTTTCGCAGGCCGAGTCTGGAGGTAAAGGTGAATGAGACAAGGCGTCTGCGTCAGAGTGTGAGCGCCCACTGCGGTATACGACGCGAATATCGTACTCCTGGATGCATAGTGCCCAACGGGCTAGGCGGCCAGTGGGATCTTTCAAGTTGGCGAGCCAACAAAGCGCATGGTGATCTGTGACCAAGTCGAATGGACGCCCGTACAGATATGGTCGGAACTTGCCAAGTGCCCATACTAAAGCCAAGCACTCTTTTTCGGTCACGCTGTAATTGGCCTCAGGCTTCGTAAGCGTGCGACTCGCATAGGCGACTACATATTCGGGGTAGCCCGGCTTTCGTTGGGCGAGGACGGCGCCGAGACCGACCCCGCTGGCATCTGTATGTACTTCAGTTGCAGCTGACGGGTCGAAATGGCGAAGAATAGGTGGGGAGATGAGAAGACGACGCAGCGTAGCGAAGGCGGAGTCACATGCAGATGACCAGCAGGAGAGGGCGGCGTCACCGCGTAGAAGCTGAGTCAATGGCGCCATGATCGATGCGAAATTTCGAACAAAGCGCCGGAAATATGAGCATAGGCCGACGAAGCTTCGAAGTTCTTTGATGGTCTGAGGCTTCGGAAACTCAGCAACTGCTCGAAGTTTTGCAGGATTGGGTAGAACGCCATGCTTGGACACAACGTGGCCTAAAATGGTAAGCTCTCGCGCGGCAAAGCGGCACTTCTTGAGGTTGAGTTGAAGGCCAGCATTCGTTAGACAGGTCAAAACTTGTCTGAGGCGGAGCAGGTGAGTAGGAAAATCAGGCGAGAAAACCACGACATCGTCGAGGTAACACAGACATATAGACCACTTGAGGCCATGCAGCGTGTTGTTCATAAGTCGTTCAAAGGTGGCAGGGGCGTTACAAAGCCCGAAAGGCATCACCTTAAATTCATATAAGCCGTCAGGCGTAATGAATCCGGTTTTCTGGCGATTGGCCGCAGCCATCGGGACCTGCCAGTACCCTGAACGCAAGTCAAGGGACGAGAAGAATTCTGCTCCCTGAAGACTGTCGAGGGCGTCGTCGATGCGCGGCAAAGGATAGACGTCTTTGCGCGTTACCTTATTTAACCGACAGTAGTCGACGCAAAAGCGAATAGATCTGTCCTTCTTGCGAACGAGAACGACAGGAGACGCCCAGGGACTGTGGGAAGGTTGAATAACGTCACGGCGCAGCATATCTTCGACTTGGGTGGTAATGACATGACGCTCTTCGGCGGAGACGCGGTACAGTCGTTGACGTAACGGCTGATGTGAACCGGTGTCAATATAGTGCTGCACTTCCGACGTGCGGCCCAGGCGAGGTTGTGAAACGTCGAATGAACTTCTAAATTTGTGCAGGAGATCGAGAAGGTCGGTGCGTTCGGCAGGTGTGAGGGTATCGGCGATGGCATTCGAGAACGCATGCCTGGACGTTTCCTCAAGCTCGGACATCGAAGACGGTTGGCCGGAGTCGACATAAAAAGAGTCTCCGGGGACGTCAACCAAAGACGAAGAGTCGAGGAGTTCCATGAAGCCAAGGCATTCACCCACGAGCAACGTAATAGGCGCACAGAGGGGATTGTAAAAGTATATATTGGTGCAGCCGCCAGCCATGTCAAGCGTCGCGAAGGGTAGTGGGAGAGATTTACGGCTCATGAAGACGTTGGACGGTGTGAAGAGGACCGTTGCGTCAGCGATGGCATCGCAAGAGACGGGTACGAGGGCGAAGGAGCCAGGTGGAATATCTGTGTCCTCGCGCATGGCAAGTTTAGAAGGGCGGTCGCAATCTTCGCCCAAGGGTGCGTCACAAGGGGAAAATACAACTTCAGCGTGTGCGCAGTCGATCACAGCTTTATGAATGGATAAGAAGTCCCATCCGAGGATGACGTCATGCGAGCAGGTGGGAAGAACAATACACTCGACGATGTAAACAATGCCGTGAATAAGCACACGTACAGTACAGGCTGCTTGCGGAGTGACGTGCTGCGCGCTTGCCGTACGAAGCGACAGTCCAGAAAGCGGCGTGGTCACCTTGCGCAGCGAACGGCACAGTTTGGCAGCTATCACAGGAACAGCTGCGCCGGTATCCACAAGAGCGAATGCAGGAACACCTTCTACACAAATTTCGACCACGTTAGCAGGAGAGGCGCGAGGACTTGGACAGTTCGAATGTGGCGCAATTCTTGCCTCTTGAACTGCGACGTTCAGTTTTCCTGGTCAGGTGGCGCGGGTCGCCGACGCATTGGGGAGAGCGAGCGTCGGCAAGGGGATGGCGAGCGACGCGAAGGAAATTCTGGGACGTCAGCACGAGCATAAGGTTGGGGGGAAGGAGCACCGTATTGGCGAGATGGCTGGCTGCCGTACTGGAAGGGCTGCGAGACGTCGCCGAGCGCTTGAGGGCGACGGCGGCAATATTGGGCGACGTGTCCGGGAGTGCAGCAAGAATAACAGATTGGTCGATTGTCAGGTGTCCTCCAAGGATTAGCTCGCGGTGCGGTCCAAGATGCAGCATGGGCTTCCGGTGTCAGCGGTTGGAACTGGGTCGCGAAAGACGCCTATGGAGGCCTGCGTACTGCCTGCGCGTACGTAAGAGGCGCGGCCACAGGCAGGACTGGCTGCGCATAGGTGATAGGCGTGGCGACAGGCTGCACTGCCAGCGCAGAGTTGAGATTCGCGGCTGCAGGCGGCTGATGGTGTGCGGAAGGGACAGCTTGGGCGACCTCTTCGGAAATGAGGGTGCGGAGCGTGTTTGGAAGACGGGAGGTGGGCTCCTGAGTGAAGGGGACTAAAGAAAGTTGGCGGGCAACTTCTTCACGCACGAAGTCCTTGACCCGCTGAAAGAATGAGGATGGGTCGTACATGTTGTCAAGGCTTGCCAACAATTCGTCGCTTCCCAGAGGACGTCGAGTCGAAGCGCGTTGCTTCCTTAACTCGTCGTAACTTTGGCATAGGCTGACAACTTCAGACACAGTGCGCGGATTCCTGGCTAGGAGCATCTGGAATGCGCCGTCATCGATGGCTTTCAGTATATGGCGAATTTGCACAGCTTCGGGCATTGCGGCGTTGACTCGTTTACAGAGGTCTACGACGTCTTCTATGTAGCTTGTGAACGTTTCTGCCGTCTGCTGTGCTCGGGCGCGCAAGCGTTGTTCGGCACGTAGCTTGCGAACAGCGGGTCGTCCGAACACTTCCGTAAAGGTTGTCTTGAAGACTGACCATGTGGGTACGTCACTTTCGTGGTTGTGAAACCACAGTTGGGCAACACAAGCCAGATAAAAGATGACGTGGGTTAACTTGGCTGGATCATCCCACTTGTTGTGTGCGCTCACCCGTTCATATGACGCAAACCAGTCTTCTACATCTTCGTCGTCTGCACCGCTGAAGATCTTGGGGTCCCGTTGTCGTGAAACGCCGGTGCAGGTGACGGACTGTGGCGTCGGTGCCGTTTGGGGTGAGCTGTCGGTCATGGCTGGCGGTAGCGTTCTTGATCTCAGCTCCAGGGTTTCAAGCGACGGGGTTTGAGTCCCAGCACCTCCACCAATTGAGAAAAGGTTTATTGGCAGCGCCCAATGCGAAGGCACAGCGACCAGGAACGGCGAGGCAGCCCGAAGCACTGTCCAAACGGACGCCAGCAATCAACAGCGTGAGCCGAAACGAGCCGCGCGTTGGCGATGCGGCTGTGCCGCGAGGCGCGTCTTCTTCTTCACACCAGGTATTCTGTAATGGTGGCCTTGATGGGTCGCTGCTCCAGCAGAGAGAGTTGCATATATGATTTAAGCATCCTGTTTAACCTTTCCACCGCACCATTGGCTTGAGGGTGGTAATCTGAAAAATGTCTAATACCCCTGTCCTCTAGGAAACACTCGAATTCACTTGACGTAAGTTGAAGTTGATCACCGTGCGGGAAGTGATGTCACTGCAGAACGCAATCTCTGGCCATCTGGAGAAGTAGTCCACCACCACAATGACAAACCGACAGTCAGTTGGTGCACGTTCAAACGGCCCCATGATGTCTATTGACACTTTGTCCCAGGGCCTGTCAGGCAGTGGGACAGGCTGAAGTGGTGCCTGTAAGTTCTTTGTGCACTTGTCTGAGGCTTGGCAAACAGTGCAACTTCGGATGGCGGTCTCCACTTGCTTGTCAAGACACGGCCACCAGTACCTTTACCTGATGCGTTGCTTGGTCTTGACTATTCCCGGGTGGGACTCGTAGGCTAAATGGATGAAAGTAGCAGTCAGCTTGGCAGGTACCACAACTTGTTCTGCGCGCCAAAGAAGCCCATCCACTACAGAAAGCTCCTCCCGTACATCATGGTAGGGTGTCAGTTCTGTCGGAAGTGTTTTCCGATTTGGCCATGATGACTGGATGTATTTCGTGACCTGCTGTAGCATGCCATCCTCAGCGGTAGCAACCCGATGATCCTCTAGATGTACACGCGATGTAACTAAAGACACACCCTCTTCATCTACTTGGAAGCCACCCTGTTTCTGGAACAGGTGTTCGGGACACGGCATCTGCTACTTGGTTGTGGGTTCCGCTGTGGTACTGGACTTTGAAGTTGTAGCGCAGGAGTCGTGTGGCCCACCTTGCGATACAAAGGGGCTGCTGTCCTGTACTCCCAGACGAGAGCAAGGCGACCAGAGCCTGGTGATCTGTCAATAGGGTGAACGGCTGGCCCCAGAGATAAATGTGCCACTTCTCACAGGCCCATAGACAGGCCCGGGCTTCACGCCCTCCAGCTGAGTACTTTCGTTCTGTCTCTGTTAATGTTTGCGATGCAAATGCCACAGTTCGCATGTGGGACCCCTCCACTTGTTGCAATACGGTGCCCAGACCGTATGCAGATGCATCTGTTCAGACAATGACGGGCAACGTTGGGTCGAACATTCGTAGGACCTTGTGGGATGCTAGGAGTCTTTTTATCCTTGTGAAACTTTTTTTAGCGGCATTGTCCCAGTCAAAGGTTACGTCTTTGCTTAGTACACAGCGCATTGGCTCTACCTCATCTGCCAGTCGTGGGACAAACTTGGCATAGTATTCATCTAGCCCTAAAAAACAGTGTAGCGTGGCAGCATCTGTAGGTGCAGGAGCCTTAAGGATCGCCTCAACCTTGTTCTGGAGTGGTGCTATACCCTCTGTGCTGACCCGATGTCCTAAGAAAGACAGCTCCGATGGTTTAAATACGCATTTCTCGTTGAGCTTGAGTCCAGCTTCTGCTATTCGTTCAAGGACTTGCTTCAGGTTCTGTGTGTGTTCGCTCTCAGTCTTCCCAAAAATTATTATGTTGTCCAAGTAGCACAAGACCCATTTGCAGCTTTCAAGAATCTTCGGCATGATCTGTTGGAATGCAGCCGGTGCTGACGCCAACCCGAAGCAGACCCTCTTGAACCTGAAAAGGCCCTCATGCGTAATGGACGCAGTTAGGTCTCTGCTTTCTGGGCGGAGCACAACTTGATAGTAGGCCGATGCCAGGTCCACCCTGGAGAAGCAGCGTGCTCCGTTGAGGGCATGGAGCAGTTCCTCCATCTGAGGCAAGGGAAAGCTGTCTGTTACTACAGCTCTGTTAGGCTCTCGTAAATTGATGCAGTCGAATGCTACCGTCTGCCTTGTGAGCTGCTACAATTGGAGAGACTTACTCGGAGGCGTTAATTCTCTCGATAACATCTGCTGCAAGTAGCTTCTTGATCTCGTCGGAGACCGACTGGCGGACAGAGAATGGTAGGGGCCTTAGCTTCTACGAGACCGGCGTGACCGAGTTTTTCATCGTGACCTTATGTTGCACGCCTTTGACAAGTCCCAAGCCAGGCAAAAACAAATGGCCAAACATGATCATGGTATTGGCGGCATACCAAATTTAGGAGGGCCTAGTGCTGCTTTTGGTGTGGCGTTTCGAGGTTGCAAACCGGGGCTCATGGCGGGAACTTCTGCATGTCCCTCCGTGGATAGGTGGCGGCAGCGCAATTCTTTTCCGATAATGCGAAGGTTGAGGGCTTGAACCGCATTCAGGCCGAGGAGAGGTGTCCCACATGGCATAACATGAAATGTTATCATGGCTGCTTTCCCTTTGTACCAGATTTGAGCGTGAAATACCCAGAGAATGGGAATTTTCCTGCGTGAGAAGTCCAACAGCGTGAGGTAGGAACTTGTCAGCTGTGCTTCGTGGCTAAACAGGCTCTGGAATAGATGCTCCCCCATAATGAACACGGCCGAGCCTGTGTCACCCAGGAACGTCATGGCATGCGCGTGCGTCATCGCAGTAACAGGTGCAGCCTTGACATCGATGTAGATGCCAGTGTGCTTTTCCATCCGGACCGCCAAAATGCTAATGACACTTGCAGCATCTTTTTCAGGTGCGATTTCGTGGACCTCGGCAGAGTACTATTCTCGTGGGCGGTGGGAGCTTCGACAAGCCCTCGGAAAGTGACCGCGGCATCCGCAGGCAAAGCATGTGCAGCTGTGAGCGGGACATGCTGATCGCAAGCAACTTGCGGTGCCGCAGTTTCCGCACAGTTGCAGTTCTGGTGCCCGGGGGAACGGCAGTGACAGCATTAAGATCAGGCGCGGATGTGGTGTGCATGTGTGAGCTGAAGTGGCGGTGACTCGGGGGGGCATGTGCCGCTATCGGGGTGATCCTCTCATCGGCCCTGTCCGGTTAGATTGTCCCGTAACTGCTGATAAATTCGGTGCACTGTACTGGTGAAGGCCTCGGATTCGCGTTGGGTCCGCTCACACAGAAGTGCTATCTGGACAGCGTGATCAAACATCAGTTTGTCACTCTCGAGCAACAATCTTTCCCGGAGCCGCAGGCATGTGACACCGGCTACAAACTGCTCCCACACGTTTTCGTCGGCTTGAGTGGCGAAATTTCAAAGAGCCGCCAACTCGCGAAGTCCGTGACAGGCTGCTCCTGCAGTTGGTGACACTCACGGAATCGATGGCGTTGCAGGCGAATGTTGCAAGGGGTGGCGAAATGCGTTGTTAGCATCTCGAAGGCCACGTCGTACTCATCGGGTAAGCATGGGGCTTCTGCGGTTGTGCTGTGCAGCAGCGTCTGCATCCCGGCAGTTGTGGCAGTTTCCGTGACGGCGGCTCCATGTGACGCGAGCGTGGCAGCGGCTGCGGCACTCTGTTGCTCTATCTTGGTTTGCAGCGTACTCGGCGGAAGTGTGTCGAAAATTCGCTGTCTTTTGGTCCCCAGACCGTGCAGCAAAAGAGCTTGGCGGTGGGGTGCGGATAGTTTGGTCACTCCGGATGCCAGTAAAAATGTCTCAAATAGGCGTATCTAGCGGGGCTATGGTACAGCCAGTGTGCCAGGGGTGTCAATGAATGGGGGCGGTGGCGAAATCCCGGTGGAAAACATCCTCGTCGCCAGAGTGTCGTGTTGCTAGCCCAGCGACACGGAGGCTGCACCACTGCCGGATCCATGCTGACAACAACCTTTATTTCGGTGAACATAACTTATATACAAGAGCGCTGTGGCGCCATCAGTTGCATGTGACCTGGGTCACGTCGGCAGTGCCATTTGTTGCGAAACACTACAGGAGTAAATCTTTGTTTTTCCAAATGAGAGAAAGCTGTGCTTCTGTATGAAAGAGGGAGGTGCGCGGTACTGTAACGGACTTTTCTTTTTTTAGGTCACACACGGCAAATGGGTGTGTGTTACAAATCGAGGGCATTAGAACCGAGTAAATATGGCACAATCCACTCAATGACAGTCACTCCAAAAAATGCCGGCACTGTCTGTCATCGTTAGGACAAAACAAAGTAGCATACACTTTTTGTTGCAGTGAGAGATAGTGGCACCATTACATTCCCTCAAATTACACACATTTTGTCTGGCATTACTGCAGACGGCCCAAACTTCTGATTTATTCTTGACAAAGCAGGTAGGTAGTGCATCGGAACATGGTTTTACAAATGCATGCATAAAGAAAAATGACAACCTTGAGCAAAATAGCTGAGTGCGAACAAGCACGTGGTTCTAGCCAGAGAGGTGGAGTAGACCTGGCATTCCCATTTATTTATTGATTTATTTATTCACTCATTCATTCATTCATTTAAGTCGCCTCACAGGCTGCAAGCATCAGAGCATTGTGGGAGGGGGGATTAGAAAGATAGGAGCAAAGTCAGGAGCATGAGTAACATGACTATACAACGCTTATTGATTGCTGGTACTGATCACTAAAACACATCTTTATACAATAGTTAATGACGCCTTATTTACAGAACATATGTTTACACATATCCACCTGCCTGGGTATTTAGGCCTAGTGTTGCAGTAATGCAGTAGTTGATGAAACCTTTTGAGAACAGTAAGTAAACCTACTGGTTCTGGCATTTTATGCATTAGTTACTTTTAATGTTGCTTAGTGTCCTTTAGACGCACTGTACACTCAACATTAAAAAGTGTTTATTACAGGCGTCAGTCTTCACATGTCTGCGTCATAATGAGCATGATTTGACACTGATTTCACACAAGTACTCAGAAGATTACATTAAAACCATCCATAATTTTGAAATGCCTAAGTACAAATAATTTGCATTTAATATATGTTTCATATACTGAACAGCCTATTTATTTAACTGAATCCTCAAGGTAGAAATGATATGGAGAAGAATGAAGTTCAACTTAGCAACAAAGTGCAAAAAATAAATGAAAGAAGCATGAAGCATACAGCAACACAAAGGGTCCACGTAAAAAAAAGACGAAGAAAATAATGAACGTTACGATACTGTCAAAAGATAAAAAAACAAGAGTTAAGACAGCCCAAGCATCTTTGCACTGTAGTGCAACAGGCGTACTCTACATTCCCCCCTCCAAACATTCTTTGTACGTACAGTAAACTGAAAAAGCTTAAGGACCACAGGATCTGAGAAATACCTCTACAGCCTTTGTAAGCAGCCTGGTATTGAAATTTACAGCCTGTATGCTTAGTACATGAGGACACCACAGTGTTGCATACATTTACTGGCTATGGTCATAAACTGCTTAGAAATAAAATGCTTTCTCAAATCCTGCAGTCCATAAGCTTTTTCAGCTCACTGTACATTTACTACTGACAAAGTTTAATGAGCACATTGCCATGCCACTGTCAGCAGATGCGACTCACATGTCTGGGCAGAAAAGAATCCGGTGCAGCGGCCTGTCACTTGACTCCACATGGAGCACGTCCTGTGCGGGCTTTCGGATGTCACGCATTGCCAGGGCTCCAGACAGCAGGCCAACAGCATAGCTGCTAGCACTCAGAGGCTGCCAGTCCAGTGTAGTTGGGCCGCAGGAACCCTCCCCTGTGCAACAATATATGCACTTGTCAATGGGGCTGCCACGTTTTAGATTTTTGACATTTGCTCTGCCCCTCCACAGTGAACCATATCAGTTTCTGCTTACAACTGCCAATATGCCAGCACCACTTTCGCCTGCTCCGGCCACAGAGTCTCGAGTGACCACATCCACTAACCCAACCCCAAGCAGAGCCGCAGAGCATGCACAGCTTTAGTGACTTGTGCGAGCCAGAACACTTGTAACATGAAGCAGTATGCTTCATAGAGCTAAATAAAGAGTATTTAAAAGACATAAGAGGGCTATTCAGCATCGGCTTTTGACTCTTCACCAGCTGCATGGCCCATCATCATTGCCATCGCAAGCAACCACGGATATCCATGGGACATCTGCCATGAGTCTGAATCTCCATCCATCTGGATATCCGTCACGAACGAGCATAGGAAGTAGAAGAAATGTAAATATTCAGCTTGGATGTACTCTGGACATCCGATCAGGATGTTCGGGGGACATCCTGTTTTCAACTTCCACTGGCTGTACATAAATAGGCATGCCTAGGACATACATAAGTTGAGACATGGGTTGATGTGCTATATGAAACAAAAATAAAGTTGGAAATTCTAGAGGCTCGTAATTTATTTATATTATGCGAAGCATATTAACGTAGGTTTCGGGCCTTCGCACGACGCCCGGCGGTGGCCACCATTGACCTTCAAGTGACCTTCAAGTAGGTCACGTGACATGACGTCACACCGGCTGCATATGGGGCCTCATATCGCGCCGTCGGTCGCCTCCCGGCGGTGGCCACCATTGACCCTGAAGTGAGATCACATGATGTGACGTCACGTGATGACGTCACACCGGCTGCAGATGGGGCCTCATATCGCGCCGTCGGACGTCGCCCGGCGGAGGCCTCCACGCTTCGGTTCGCGCCGTCGCGCGCGAAGCGGCGGCGGCGCCACCATCGCTGCATCACATGATATGTGACGTCACACCAGGGATGAAGCGGCGCGCGCCCGCCGTCGCGTCAGTCTCTGTGCCCGCAACCGCGCCAGCCTCTTTGCGCCGGGCGTGTATGCGGTCAAGATGCCTCCAAACGCTAAGGATACGCTAAGGTTAAGCCCAGTGGATGCTTCGCATCCACTTGGCTTAAACTTGATAAACCCCTAATTTTTTTCATTTGCACTCTACCAGAAACATAATCAGAGTTATTTTTGCAACGCAAAACGAGTAACTGAGATATCCTGGCAACATAAGACACCAATTATGCGCATTATAATATTTGTACAAACCCACTATAGCATTGCAAAATTTTTCTCCCTGCAGCAACTGGCAATATTTAATTACATTACATAGACAAGTGCAATTACACTTAGAAACATGCTTATGGAAAACTAGCAGAATATTGAATCACCCACTTGAAGCCACTAATTTTGCAACATGGAGCAAGTACACTCAAACTATCCATAACTGCGGAAAGGTCGATTATGAGCCCCTGCATACACTGCCCCCCAACTTGTCACTGGGACACATTAAATTATATTCTTGAATTTAACATGCCAAACTATGATGTAATCATGGATATGCCATAGTGGAGACTCGTGATTATAATTGTGACAACCTGGGGTTCCTTAGCATGCACCTATATCTAAGTACAGGAGTGTTTTTTGCATTTCATGCCCATTAAAGGGTCCCTCACCAGGTGGCCATTTCGAGCTGACAAGTGCAGAGCATGCAATGTGGGCTAACGATCGTGTTTGCAAAGAATTACATCGCTATGTGGCACGGAAAGGTCTGAAATTTCAATCCAAACGCCATTTTCCCTTTTCTTCAAGGCGACCGCGCTTCAAGCCGGACGGTGATGTACTCATGTCCCTGTGCCTATGTACTCGCGTCCACAGTGTGACGTTGCTTGTGGTGACACATGATTTGAGAATTATTCAAGGCGACATCGGTTATTGTATGATCTGTTGCTTGAATTGGCGAATTGAAGTTTAGAGATATAATAAAGCACACAAACAGAATGTCTATGTGTTCTTTGATTTACTTCGCACTGAAGCAAGACACATGTACTTCTGCTTCATCTGCTTGTTCTCACGATCGTGTAGTCAGGTGCGCAGGTACCGAAGCTGTACCATTTTCTACCGTGTTCCAGCACGTGATCATGCTCTGCGATCAGCTTGTTTTGCCTCAGTATTCGTGTAGCACTGAATTATACCGCTAGTCATGTGTCCTTGTGTACAGCGTGCAAAATTGTTCGCTGCGCGAAGCCAGACAATCAGAACAGCTTCCGTGCAATGCTGTCAACAAAAGTGCGCAGCGCCGCAAAAGAAAAAAAAAAGAAAAGAAACGAAGGCGGGGCCCGTGACATATGCGTCACGCGATCCTTGAGGTCCGGTATGGGAGAATGCAAAGAAGGAATTTTGCTTCCAGAGGCTAGAGACAGGGCAAGTGGAGCTCGCTTCCTCAAATCATGGGTTCGCGTCAATGAAATATTTTTATCTCGGCTATTAATGAGCTGATTTGAAAAATTTTTGCAGCAGAACACTCCTTAGAGGACACATAACTTCCAGTGTATAACAAAAATTTGCTATGAGGCCTGGTGAGGGGCCCTTTAAAATTTGGCCACCGTGGCCTGAATCGAACCTGCAAACTCGAACTCAGCAACGTAACAGATTTCTAAGGCTATGCTTTCACTGGCTGCTTGAATTACAGAAGCAAAAAATACATCACAGATGCCATGTAGTAGCAGGAAATCTCTAAGACCATATGCTTTTGCTACCTGAATCCAGCAGAAGCTATTTCGGGAGCTGAAAACACGTCACAGACATTTCAGTAGAACTTGAGTTTGACCTAGTTGGTGTTTACTGCATATCATATTGACTGCTAATAAAGACCAGGACAAGGGAACCAAACACAAAAAGACAACACGGGTGGTAACTTTCAACTGATTTATTCATGGTAACATGTAGCAACACAGAGACAAATGTAACATGCACAGAAGTAGCAACAAGAACACTCTTCAGCCTAGT
The DNA here is from genome assembly GCF_023375885.2 of Dermacentor andersoni. Classification (NCBI taxonomy): domain Eukaryota; kingdom Metazoa; phylum Arthropoda; class Arachnida; order Ixodida; family Ixodidae; genus Dermacentor; species Dermacentor andersoni. The sequence continues at coordinate 7,046,410 of NC_092823.1, forward strand.
GGGGCAACCACTTATAAAAAAATCTATCTCCAATTGAAACAACCTAATGGAAGTATCACTAACACAGTCTTGGCCCTTGTTTTTTATGTGATATGCCTCTATCAGTTAGCGTGCAGTCTGGTCCTGGCTTCTCCTCCAGATTCTTTATCTCCTTGAAAAGTGGTTGACAGGGTCAGGCATTGCAGTGCACCGGCAAGTGCGCCAATTCATCTTTATAGTTAACTTTTGTTTATAGTCCCTGGCTTGATCATTCAGGCACCGTACCGTCTGCCTTATGTAAGACTTCCCACATGCTGGGGGGATTTCATACACAACTACATTGCATTTGGCGTACAGCTTGGCATGGTTCTTGCCACAGCCTTACCTTCCTTTAAGATCACTGGACGTGCGAGGGCAGAGCCGCACCAGCTTAGAAGGGGCAGAAAAGACAAGGGCGACTCTAATCCTGCCTGCCACTTTCCTTAGGTTGTGAGTGACCCTGTGAACATACGATACCACTTCAGGTCTTACGGTCATGGTATTCGTCCTCACCCTTACTTTGCACCTACATCCCGTTACCTTCTGCGGGAGGGTTTCCACCACTGGCATTACCATAGAGTCAGAGAACCCTGCCATCTTAAGACAGGAAACCTGATTGTTAAATGCAAGCTGCATCATGTGCACACACAAATTTCGGAAAGCCAATTCTAAACAGAGCATTACTACTCCTCATTACAATCTTTGATGGGAAGAGTCATATCGCACCGAACCCTTCTGTGCCCGAAGGAAGTACTGCCAGCATTTAGCAAAGGAAATGCCTAGGTCTAAAAAATGCAGGAAATTTTCAAGTGGAAGTTCGTGAAAGGTATGTTTGATGTTAAAGCCTCTGAGGCACTGAAGACGTATTTTAAACCTATTAGAAACTCTAAGCCAGAGTAAAAAGCAAGGTTGTAAGAATGTGCAAGTTCTTTAATCCTGATAGATTAGCTAGCATCATCAGTGGCGCTTTGGGCACAGCATTAAGTGTTTTCTTTACTGAGAAGACAAGCCCAGCATTCCATTCAGGACAATCGTTAGAGCATGGAACATGGCAGGTTCAAGTCAGCTGCTTCATTTTAAAGAGTTTCAGGACCCTTGTTATATACGATCTCTTTTTTACAAAAAGCTCTCACAATGTTGTTGACTGTCCAAGGGCTAACCGGGACATAGGCCCGGCCTTTTCAGTAGGTGTAGAAGATCTTTTTTACTCCATTCCGTATAAAAATCTGTTTGTCGCGGTCAAGATGTGTATTGAAGCAAATGGCACTACTCCCTTCCAGAACGCAGCTGGTATCTCGGTGAAAGACCTTTTAGCGCTTTTAGAAACTTATCTTAATAGCCCTTTTATCAGTTTTGACGAAGGGTTTTCTGCAGAAACATGGAATTTGCATTGGCTCTTGCATTGTGCTTCTTTCGTGCAACATTTTTTTAGCTGTCATAGACTTTATGTCATAGCTGTCATAGACTTTATGAGGTGTTTGGGGGAGCGTTTTTAAAGATTTTGAAAGTTTTTAGAAGTATGGATGACTTCTTTAATGTTTTTAATGGACAAGGCAGTTTAACTACTTGTGATAGCATTTGAGCCATTTAGGACAACTCAAAGGGCTTTCTTCTACTCACCAACTTCCACTTGAAAACTCCCTGCATTTTTTAGACCTAAGCATTTCCTTTACTAAAGGCCATGCTGGCAGTACCTCCGTCAGGCAATGAAGGGTTTGGTGCCATATGACTTCTCCCAAAGATTGTAAAACGAGGAGTAGCAATGCTCTGTTTACAATCGGCTCTCCAGAAGTCGTGCGTGCACAGGCTGCCACTTGCAACAATCAGATTTCCCGTCTTAATATGGCAGTGTTCCCTGAGTGAATGGTAACACCACTGGCAGAAACCCTGCTGCAGAAGGTAAAAGGATGTAAGAGCAAAGCAAAAGTGAGGACGTCTACTATGGCCGTAAGAACTGAAGTGGTACCATATGGTTACAGAAGGATGAAAGAAGTGAGAGAGGAAGAAGATAGCGAGACGCTGGCTGCTGCATGTTGTTACTAGTCAGGCATTTTAACCCCACTGACTCTGCTTGCATATACATTGTAAATACAGTCTTATGCTCCCAACATCCCCGTAACATATTGGTGGAGGTGCGGGGTACCACGGCTGGAAACGGAGCTCCGATGTAGACGTCGCATCACCGTCCTCAGCATAGCATGAATGACAGTGAGCACTCAGGATCAACATTGTTGGCGCCTCCAACGTCAACATCACCCGCTACGTTGCTGTTCACTTCGGTTGTGGTTGAACAACCCAAGGATCCCTGAACTTTCTGCGGGACTGATGGCGCTGACGTTGAAGAGTGGGTAGCTATGTACGAACGTGTGAGTGGAATCAACAGATGGGACCTTACGCTTATGCTAGCTAATCTGTTGTTCTACCTAAGAGGCACGGCAAAGGTGTGGTTTGAAAACCATGGAGGAGCTGACCAGCTGGGACCAATGCAAGGAGAGGTTAACAGAGTTGTTTGGCAAACCAGCCGGCCTTAAAATTTCCGCAAAGCAGAAACTGGCCCCTCGTGCCCAATCCCCCACAGAGTCCTATGTTTTGTATATCCAGGACGTGCTGGCGCTTTGTCGTAAAGCTGATCACGACATGACAGGCTGAGAAGGTAGGGCATGTGCTAAGGGAATTGCTGATGACACCTTTATTCTGCTCATGTGCAAAAGCTGCTCTACAGTTGATGCTATCATCAGATTGCTGACAATTGGAGCAGGCCAAAAGCCGATGCGTCCTGCACCCATTCACCAGACTTCCCAATACTACCGCAATGTCGAAGTGTGAAGATCAGCCAACACAGCAGCATGCGTCGCCATCAGAGGACGTGGTGTGAATCGTTCAGCGTGAACTGGAAGCGATGGCGCCCGCAGCTTTCTGTTCGCGTAGCCCTGATGCTACCCCTTTTTCAGTTCCCCTCGTGCACGCCATCGTTCCACAGGAACATTAAAACTTTGGCCTACATTCTGTCTGTGCTGTCACCCACCCCAGAGCCAACGAACGCTTCTACTATTTTCGCTTCACCCCGACGCTTATCTCCCCGTTATCACAATCTGACTGAGTGGAAAACCGTTGACGACCAGCTGATATGTTTCACCTGTCGCCACATTGGTCATGTTGCCAGATACTGTCGCAACTCATGGCCCTCAACACCTCGCACGCCGACCAACCTGAGCCGTTTTAATGGAAATGCCCGTAATGTTTTGCCCACTGCCGAGTATAACAGTGCTGACAACTCCGCTAGGGACAGGTGGTACAGTCACTCACCATTGCTGCGCCGACACCAGTCTCGCTCACCGCAAACACGTCACCCATCTTCCCGTTTGCCGCAGCCACGTCGCCTTTCGTCCCCTGGAGCTTTTGGCCGCACCCTTTTGGAAAACTAAGAAATGCAGCCCTCGGAGGTGGTGCTGCATTGCCCACTACTGCAGCAAATACTCTGTCTGTGCCCATAAAGAGAAGTGTAATTGATGTTAAAATAGACGGCTTACCTGTCCAAGCACTCGTCGACAATGAAGCCCACGTATCCGTGAGGAGCGCTAGCCTACGTAGACGTTTGAAGAAGGTCCTCACCTCAGCGGTTGCCCGAGTGCTTTGTGTGGCTGACGGCAGCATGCTGGTTGTACTTGGAATGTGTACTGCACGGATGGTATAGCCCGCCACCCTATTTCTGTTCTCTGTGCTGTGATCGACAACTGCCCTCACGACATTATCCTTGGATTGGACTATTTATCCCATCATTCCGCTCTCATCGACTGCGCAACCGGCGTCCTTCAGTTGGAACTGCCTCAAGTCGCCAATGTTCCGAGCACCGTTCCATCGCATTTTATGTTCGCTTCAAAATGTGCGTCTGTCACGTTGCTTTCACTGCACAGCCACGGATTCCCGACGGTGAATATGTCTTTCGCCCCATCATCGTGTTTTGAACTGCAACATTGCTTTTCCGCTTCTGAATTTCAGCCTGGGCCCTCAAGTGCTTCCAGCCGGCATGTTCTTGGCCAGCGTTTCTACGTTTCTAATCCTTCCAAATTCGACAGTGAAAGTCTGAATGCCAAGAGTTCTTTCTTAGCAACAATTGCAGCTCACAGCGCCAGTTCCCTAACGGATGACTTGGCGAAGATGATTGCACCTGACTTCACCTCTGCACAGGCCATTGACATACATCTCCTCGAATCGTACCTTGACACCTTTGATTTCGGCGACAAGCCTTTAGGACAAACATATTGTTACGAATGATGTTTATTTACAGGGTAAAATGAGGTCCGAGATGGAAGCTACAGGCCAGGCCCAGCCGGCGCACAGTACCTCGAGATCACGCGCGCACACTCTACTTCTTTCTCTGCCTCAGTCGCGCACTGCTGCGACATTTTCCCCGAGGGCAGACGAAGCTCGCCGAGCGAATTAAAGGGACCCGTGACTGTACTGCTTGAGTCTGGCCATGTGAACAACTTGCGTCGCACATGAACGCCTATTACTTGCCGTCACTTTGGCGACGACATAGTTCACATCACTCAAGCGGCTGAGTATAACGAATTGTCCGGTGTAAGTGGCGAGAAACTTGCGGTACAATCCCTTTTTGCGAACAGGTGTCCACAACCAAACACAATCACCGGGAGTAAAGCTGACGGGGATATGCCGCGCATCATAGCGAATCTTGCTGTTGCCTTGTGAGGACAACGTCCTAAGATGCGCAAATCGACGTGCTTCCTCAGCACGACGCAGAGTTTGGGCGATGCAAGGATGTTCTTAGCACGATAAAGGTAAAATAGTGTCCAGAAAGCTCTGGGGAGCGCGTGCGTACAGCAAAAAGAACGGCGCATATCAAGTAACTTCGTGCTTGGCACTATTGTACGCGTACATTACAAAAAGTAAGACGGCGTCCCAATTCCTGTGGTCAGCAGCGACATACATTGATAACGTTGGTAAGGGTTCGATTCGTCCGCTCCGTGAGGCCATTGGTTTGCGGGTGGTAAGGAGTGGAATGCCGATATGCAGAACCACAAAGCCGTAAAAGTTCTTCAACGGCGTCGGCGGTGAATTGCCGTCCACGGTCACTGATGACAACCAGGGGAGCGCCGTGACAGAGTACGACGTGATGCAACAAAAATGAAGATACATTTGCTGCAGTGGCGGATAGAAGTGCCGCCGTTTACGTGTAGCGACTAAGATAATCTACGCATACTATAATCCAGCGGTAGCCAGCTGACATTTCTTCGACCTGCTCGGTGATGACTTTTCTCTTTGAAGGTGAAACGTGGTAGGGCTGCACCACAGCCTCCGACGGTCATCGTTTTCGGTGCATTGTGCCAGCATGATCCTGCCATCTTTAGCGGCACCGATGATCATGACGTGGAGGATTCGTTGTCATCTTATGAAAGGGTGGGCCAGCATAACAAGTGGGACGACGTCACCAAGTTGCACAACATGCTATTTTACTTAACCGGCATCGCGAACCTCTGGTTCCGAAACCAGGAACACGATTTCACAACGTGTAGCAGATTCAAGACAAGTTTCACAGAAGTGTTCGGGCGCCCCGCTGTGCGCAAGCTTCGCGCAGAACATTGCTTAAGAGGGCGCCCGCAACATCACGGTGAAACGTTCACAAGTTACATCAAAGATGTCATTGACCTGTGTAAGCGCGTGAATCCGTCAATGGCGGAACAGGACAAGATAAAACAGATTATGAAAGGCATTGATGAGGACGCATTTCAAATGTTGTTAGCGAAGGATCCGCGTACCGTGGCCGAAGTTATCAATTTGTGCCAAAGTTTTGACGAGCTACGAAAACAACGCATCTTAACTCGGCGCCCACCGCCTACGGAAGATTCGTTAGCAGCATTGGTTATTGGCGACAACCACACAACTTTGCTGACGCAAATAAAAGAATTTGTGAGCGAGGAGGTCGCGCGACAGCTCTCGATTTTGCCGACCACGGAGAAGCCTTCTCAATATTTGGCTCCAGCAATCCGGCAGGTAATTCAAGAGCAAGTGACCGAAACTCTTCCACCTCCGTGTCAGCCGGCTCCCGTGGCCGCGCCTCTGACGTATGCTGAAGCCGCTGCACGGGCGCCTCATCTGCCGGGATTCTCTCCTCCGCCTTCAGCGCCTCTCCAGCCGGTGTTCTCTCATCCGCTTTCGCCTCGCCAGCAGGAGGCTTCCTTTTTCAGCGCACAGCAGCAAGGCACAAATCCTTGGCGCACTCCTGACAACCGCCCAATATGCTATGCCTGTGGTACACCGAGACATGTAGCGCGCTTCTGCTGCCGGCGCTTGCCGGCCTTCGTGGGCACCGCGCAACCACCCAGCTCCAGCTTCCGATCATAACGTATGCCTCAGCGACCACCACCGGAAGTCTACGCTGCTGATGACATACCAGCACCGCAGTCACAGCTCTACAATACTCGTCGCTCGCCTTCCCCTCGTCGGCGCTCACTCTCACCCATGCGTCGTAGGCCCAGTGCCAGTACTACTGAGGCGGAAAACTGATTTCCGCAGTTCCTGAGGCACGAACTGCGTCATCGTCGGAACATCAAAGTTCTCGTTTTTCCCCCGCTAACGTTATTGAAGTGTCTGTTGATGGCATCAAATGTCTTGCGCTCGTCAATACAGGTGCTGCCATATCCGTGATTAGTGAGAAACTTTGCCATGAATTACGGAAAGTGACCATGATGCCTTCGGTACTATTGCTTAGAACAGCCAGTGCACAACAAGTTCAGCCAGTCGCCATGTGCACTGCCCGGGTGCTGATTCGAGACATCTTGTATTCGATTGATTTCTTTGTGCTAACTTGTTGCTCCCACGATGTGATTCTCGGTTGGGATTTTCTGTCGCGCCATGACGCCGTCATTGACTGTGCACGTACTGAGGTTCAGTTCTCCATTCTGTGCGATTTGCTATCTCACGACTTTCTAGTTCCTGATGTTACCAGGATCTGTGTAGCTTCAGATACTGACCTTCCCCCTCACAGCGCGGTATTTGTCCCTCTTTCATGCGCATCGCTTGCCGAAGCGACGGTCATGTTTTCACCCGCTGCCGTCTTCATTCGCCGCCAGCCTATATTGTTGCCTTTCGTCCTCCTCACGGTTCACCAAGGGGCTGCAGAAATACTGATTTCTAACCCAAATTCGTACACTTGGGCTTTGCACTGTGGCGAGACTATTGGTACCATCTAGACTGTGGACGCTGACGTTATTGTGCATTTCCCTGTTCCCGACGACGTGGATACTGCCAACATAACAGCACTGGCACCCCATATGCCATCTAACCGAGTACCACCGGATGTTTTTTGTCGCTCTATTGCCGATGACCTCGAGCCGACACAACGTGAGCGGCTTATTACTCTTTTAAATGATTTTCACGCCTTTTTTGACTGCAACCAAGCATCATTAGGCCGCACAAGTACCATCTCTCACCACATTGATACGGGACATCACGCACCATTACGCCAGCGTCTGTACTGCGTGTCATCCACCGAGCGTCGTGTCATTGCCGAGTAAGTTGAAGACATGCTTGAACGTGGTGTTATCAAGCCATCCTGCAGCCCTTGGTCGTCTCCTGTAGTACTCATTAAGAAAAAAGATGGCTCGATTTGTTTCTGTGTGGACTATCGTCGCCTCAACAAGATTACACGAAAAGATGTCTATCCTCTACCACGCATAGATGACGCCCTGGATTGTCTTCATGGTGCCGAATTCTTTTCTTCTTTGGACTTGCGATCGGGCTATTGGCAAGTGCCAGTGGATGAATCCGACCGCTCGAAGACAGCTTTTATTATGCCTGATGGCCTGTATGAGTTTAGAGCAATGCCATTCGGCCTCTGCAACACACCCGCGACATTCGGAAGGATGATGCACAATATTCTACAAGGCCTCAAATGGAAGACATGCTTGTGTTATTTAGACGACGTGGTAGTTTTCTCCCCTGATTTCACCACTCACCTCTCTCGTCTACGTGAAGTCCTTACTTGCCTTCAACTTAACTTGAAAAAGTGCCGCTTCGGAGCCCGCCAGCTGACCATACTTGGCCATGTTGTGTCCAAAGACGGCATCCTTCCCGATCCTGACAAACTTCGTGCTGTCGCAGAATTTCCGCGGCCGACTACAGTGAAAGAGCTCTGAAGTTTTGTCGGTCTTTGCTCTTATTTTCGACGCTTTGTGCGCAATTTTGCCTGCATCATCACTCCCCTGACGAAGCTCCTGGCTGGCCCTGGTGACCTTCGCGACTGGACTCCGGCATGTGACCAAGCCTTCACCACTTTGCGTCGTCGGCTTACCTCACTGCCTGTTCTACACCACTACGACCCGAGTGCACCGACTGAAGTTCATACCGACGCCAGCGGCGTTGGTCTTGGAGCCGCCCTTGCACAACGGAGACCTGGCATTCCAGAATATGTGGTTGCATATGCGAGTCGTGCTCTCACGAAGGCAGAATCCAATTCTTCTGTCATGGAAAAAGAATGTTTGGCTATAGTTTGGGCCTTAAACAAATTTCGCCCTTACTTGTGTGACCGTCCGTTCGACGTTGTGACAGACCACCACGCGCTCTGCTGGCTTGCGTCACTGAAAGACCCGTCGGGGCGTCTTTGACGTTGGGCTCTTCGGCTCCAAGAATTTGACATTCGCGTCATTTATCGATCCGGGCACCAACATTCTGATGCAGATGCGCTCTCTCATTCGCCCATGCGATCCGACAAAGCGCCACCTTCATCCATAGAGTGCCCGGTTGCTACGCTTGCCGTTACTGACATGCCGTCTGAACAGAGAAAAGATCCGTGGATTGTGTCTCTCATTGACATTCTCAGCAGTTCTTCAACGTCTACATGCCCTCGAGCCCTTCGTCGCCAAGCCACCCACTTCATGCTACGGGACGCCATCTTGTACCGCTGAAACTATCAGCCAGACGGTCGCAAATGGCTGCTAGTCATCCCTCGCCATTTGCGTTCCGACGTATGCACGTGTTTCCATGCAGACCCACAACAAGCTCATGCTGGCGTCCTGAAAACCTACGAGCGGCTCCGCCAGCGGTACTACTGGTGCGGCATGTATTCTTATGTCCGCAAATACATTCGGTCATGTGCAGCCTGTCAGCGACGCAAGACATCTTCTCATACGACAGGCCCTCTGCAACCTTTACCGTGTCCTGCACGTCCTTTTGATCGGGTTGGCATCGACCTTTATGGGCCTCTTCCATGCAGTGCTAATGGAAATCGTTGGATAATTGTCGCAGTAGACCACCTGACAAGATATGCCGAAACTGCTGCACTTGCTTCGGCTGCTGCTCGCGACGTCGCCGCATTCATCTTACGGCATTTCGTCTTACGGCACGGCGCACCGCGAGAACTGCTCAGTGACCGAGGCCGTGTATTCTTGTCCGAAGTTATTAATGAGCTACTCGCCGCGTGCCGCACTATTCAACGCACCACTACGGCGTATCACCCACAAACTCACCGTCTTACGGAACGATTCAAACGCACCCTTGGGGACATGCTCACCATGTATGTTGCGTCTGATCATTCCAATTGGGACGATGTCCTCCCTTTTATGACGTACGCATACAATACCGCCGTTCAGGCTACCACAGGCTTCTCACCATTTTTCCTTCTTTATGGGCGTGAACCATCCACTACCCTCGACACCGTACTACCATATCACCCGGATGCCTCTGAATTCACCCCTCTTTCCGAAGTTGCTCGCCATGCTGAAGAGTGCCGCCAACTGGCTCGCTCGTTCACGTCAGATACCCAAGGAATCCACAAAGATCGCCATGACAACGATCAGCCCACACAGTCCTTCGCCGTGGACTCTCACATCTGGCTTCGGCTGCCCTTCCAAGCTCCAGGCCTTAGCCCAAAGCTTGCTCCGAAATATCAAGGTCCGTACCGGATTGTCGCGTGTACTTCGCCTGTGAATTATGTGGTCGAACCAGTGACGGCATCTTCGGACAAACGCCGCTGTGGCCGCGAGACCGTTCACGTCAGCTGCCTGAAGCCGTAGCACGACCCCATTATCATATCACCACCTTAGGTCGCCAGGATGGCTCCTCTTCGCCGCGGAGGAAGTTGTAGTGGGTGATATGCATGTGGCACTGTAGTTGTAGAGGGTAATATGCGTGTGGCACTGTGCGGACTGCCACCGCTGCGGCGCGAGACACGAGCTCGGGCTGTTGATGCGAAGCGCTAGGACTCGAGATCTAGAGCTACCTGCGATCCCTTAAACGAGCTGCAATAAACTCCATTTCAATAGGTGCAAACATTGCAGTCTGAGGGGGCAAACACACATCTTGTGACACGGAGAGAACGGCGGCGGCATCACTGGTGCTATCTGTCATTGAAGTTCGCGCGTCGCGGCAAAGAGAAATCGCGCCACATCCACAATCCAATGTTGCCCCCCACTCACGCAAGAAATCAATTCCTAAAATAATGTCATGCGTTGTACGTTCAAGCACAGTAAATTCACTTCGAAATGTTTGGTACCCTATCGTAACTGATTCTATTTCCTATCGCAGTGACGATAGATTTCTCGTAGTTCTGCCGTGCCCTCGCAGGTGTCGCGCCATTTTGGTTGACTGCTGGTCAGTGATGCTGTTGTTGCTGACATCGGGAGATAATGAGGAGAATCCAGGGCCCCCGACGGAAGAGTATTTGAAGGCCATTCTAGACAACCAGGCAGAAACCGCCCGGAAACTTAATTCAATTCAAGAACAAATTGGTGTTCTCTCAGCAAGGACAGAAAAGCTGTCAGATTACCTTGTGGTAATCCAGGAGATGACCACAACAATAGATAAGCTCGAGGATACTGTCAGGCAACAGGCCAAAAAATTAGTTGAGTTTGAAAACCGTGGGCGGCGTAACAACCTTTTAGTGTTTGGTGTCCCGGAAAAGGCAAACGAAACAGTCAGATCTTTTTAAAAAAGAACTAGGTGTCCATGTCACCACAATAGAAAGAATTCACCATATTGGAGGGAAGAAGCCAGAAAAACATAGACCTATTATAATGAAATTCTATGACAGCAGGGAAAAGGACAGCATTCTAAAGAATTGCAAGAAACTTAAGGGAAAATCTGTTCACGTCAGCAATGATTATGCAAAAGAAACTGCAGACGTTAGAAAGAAACTATGGGAATCTGCCATTGTAGAAAGGGACAACAAGCAAAAGGTGTCTCTGCTTCATGATAAGCTTAAGATTGATGACCGTCTATATGCCTAGGATCACAGTCGCAACGAGCGTATTTTTTGCAAAGAACGCCGTGATAAGGGCCGCCATAGCAATCGCAAAGTGTCAGGGGAAGCTTGCAATGACAAGGAGGGCATGCCTTCCTGCAGTTCAAATACAGCATAGCTCAGAATCGTTTCGTTCAATGCCCGCAGTATTCTTAACAAGGTTACTGAATTAGAATGTCTGTTGCTATCTGAGCGACCGCACGTCGTTTGCATTACAGAAACATGGCTCAACAGTGCTATTTCTTGCGACTGCATTATCCCACCTGGCTACACAATTTTCAGGTGGGATCGGAACTCTCGTGTGGTGGTGTGGCCATTATTGTTAAATCATCGCTGACAGCCTGTACAGTTACGTGTGACATGTCGGAATCGGTGTCGTGTAAAATCATGTTTTCTGGCATGTCGTACCTCATAGAAGTCGTTTATAGGCCGCCAACTACTTCACCTGATTTTCTAGATATGTTAAATACGTTTCTTTGCTCACATGTAAACAGGAACACCAGGCTGATAATGACTGGTGATTTTAACTTGCCACATATCGATTGGGAACTTATTTCGCCTGGAAATACAGAAATTTCTAGTACCGAAAAATTATTGGATATCACATTTTTTCATAACTTAAGGCAAATAGTGAAGGAAAACACACGTA